>NW_027316245.1:17500-594348 GCF_026437365.1 Eucyclogobius newberryi | reverse complement strand
CACTGCTGTAGTACTTTATGTCCCCTTATGTCCCCACACTGCTGTAGTACTTTATGTCCCCCCACACTGCTGTAGTACTTTATGTCCCCACACTGCTGTAGTACTTTATGTCCCCCTTATGTCCCCCACACTGCTGTAGTACTTTATGTCCCCTTATGTCCCCACACTGCTGTAGTACTTTATGTCCCCACACTGCTGTAGTACTTTATGTCCCCACACTGCTGTAGTACTTTATGTCCCCTTATGTCCCCCACACTGCTGTAGTACTTTATGTCCCCACACTGCTGTAGTACTTTATGTCCCCACACTGCTGTAGTACTTTATGTCCCCACACTGCTGTAGTACTTTATGTCCCCTTATGTCCCCACACTGCTGTAGTACTTTATGTCCCCACACTGCTGTAGTACTTTCTATGTCCCCACACTGCTGTAGTACTTTATGTCCCCACACTGCTGTAGTACTTTATGTCCCTCCACACTGCTGTAGTACTTTATGTCCCCACACTGCTGTAGTACTTTATGTCCCCACACTGCTGTAGTACTTTATGTCCCCCACACTGCTGTAGTACTTTATGTCCCCCACACTGCTGTAGTACTTTATGTCCCCACACTGCTGTAGTACTTTATGTCCCCACACTGCTGTAGTACTTTATGTCCCCACACTGCTGTAGTACTTTATGTCCCCTTATGTCCCCACACTGCTGTAGTACTTTATGTCCCTCCCACACTGCTGTAGTACTTTATGTCCCCTTATGTCCCCCACACTGCTGTAGTACTTTATGTCCCCACACTGCTGTAGTACTTTATGTCCCCACACTGCTGTAGTACTTTATGTCCCCTTATGTCCCCACACTGCTGTAGTACTTTATGTCCCCACACTGCTGTAGTACTTTATGTCCCCACACTGCTGTAGTACTTTATGTCCCCTTATGTCCCCACACTGCTGTAGTACTTATGTCCCCTTATGTCCCCACACTGCTGTAGTACTTTATGTCCCTTATGTCCCCACACTGCTGTAGTACTTTATGTCCCCTTATGTCCCCACACTGCTGTAGTACTTTATGTCCCCACACTGCTGTAGTACTTTATGTCCCCACACTGCTGTAGTACTTTATGTCCCCTTATGTCCCCACACTGCTGTAGTACTTTATGTCCCCACACTGCTGTAGTACTTTATGTCCCCACACTGCTGTAGTACTTATGTCCCCTTATGTCCCCACACTGCTGTAGTACTTTATGTCCCCACACTGCTGTAGTACTTTATGTCCCCACACTGCTGTAGTACTTTATGTCCCCTTATGTCCCCACACTGCTGTAGTACTTTATGTCCCCACACTGCTGTAGTACTTTATGTCCCCTTATGTCCCCACACTGCTGTAGTACTTTATGTCCCTTTCCCACACTGCTGTAGTACTTTATGTCCCCTTATGTCCCCACACTGCTGTAGTACTTTATGTCCCCCACACTGCTGTAGTACTTTATGTCCCCCACACTGCTGTAGTACTTTATGTCCCCACACTGCTGTAGTACTTTATGTCCCCCACACTGCTGTAGTACTTTATGTCCCCCACACTGCTGTAGTACTTAATGTCCCCTTATGTCCCCACACTGCTGTAGTATTTATGTCCCCACACTGCTGTAGTACTTTATGTCCCCTTATGTCCCCCACACTGCTGTAGTACTTTATGTCCCCTTATGTCCCCACACTGCTGTAGTACTTTATGTCCCCCACACTGCTGTAGTACTTTATGTCCCCCACACTGCTGTAGTACTTTATGTCCCCCACACTGCTGTAGTACTTTATGTCCCCCACACTGCTGTAGTACTTTATGTCCCCTTATGTCCCCACACTGCTGTAGTACTTTATGTCCCCACACTGCTGTAGTACTTTATGTCCCCTTATGTCCCCACACTGCTGTAGTACTTTATGTCCCTTATGTCCCCACACTGCTGTAGTACTTTATGTCCCCACACTGCTGTAGTACTTTATGTCCCCCACACTGCTGTAGTACTTAATGTCCCCTTATGTCCCCACACTGCTGTAGTACTTTATGTCCCCTTATGTCCCCACACTGCTGTAGTACTTTATGTCCCCTTATGTCCCCCACACTGCTGTAGTACTTTATGTCCCCTTATGTCCCCACACTGCTGTAGTACTTTATGTCCCCACACTGCTGTAGTACTTTATGTCCCCTTATGTCCCCACACTGCTGTAGTACTTTATGTCCCCACACTGCTGTAGTACTTTATGTCCCCTTATGTCCCCACACTGCTGTAGTACTTTATGTCCCCACACTGCTGTAGTACTTTATGTCCCCACACTGCTGTAGTACTTTATGTCCCCTTATGTCCCCACACTGCTGTAGTACTTTATGTCCCCACACTGCTGTAGTACTTTATGTCCCCACACTGCTGTAGTACTTAATGTCCCCTTATGTCCCCACACTGCTGTAGTACTTTATGTCCCCTTATGTCCCCCACACTGCTGTAGTACTTTATGTCCCCACACTGCTGTAGTACTTTATGTCCCCTTATGTCCCCACACTGCTGTAGTACTTTATGTCCCCTTATGTCCCCACACTGCTGTAGTACTTTATGTCCCCCACACTGCTGTAGTACTTTATGTCCCCACACTGCTGTAGTACTTTATGTCCCCTTATGTCCCCACACTGCTGTAGTACTTTATGTCCCCCACACTGCTGTAGTACTTTATGTCCCCACACTGCTGTAGTACTTTGTGTCCCCCACACTGCTGTAGTACTTTATGTCCCCCACACTGCTGTAGTACTTTATGTCCCCCACACTGCTGTAGTACTTTATGTCCCCACACTGCTGTAGTACTTTTATGTCCCCCACACTGCTGTAGTACTTTATGTCCCCCACACTGCTGTAGTACTTAATGTCCCCTTATGTCCCCACACTGCTGTAGTACTTTATGTCCCCACACTGCTGTAGTACTTTATGTCCCCTTATGTCCCCCACACTGCTGTAGTACTTTATGTCCCCTTATGTCCCCACACTGCTGTAGTACTTTATGTCCCCCACACTGCTGTAGTACTTTATGTCCCCACACTGCTGTAGTACTTTATGTCCCCCACACTGCTGTAGTACTTTATGTCCCCCACACTGCTGTAGTACTTTATGTCCCCTTATGTCCCCACACTGCTGTAGTACTTTATGTCCCCACACTGCTGTAGTACTTTATGTTCCCTTATGTCCCCACACTGCTGTAGTACTTTATGTCCCCACACTGCTGTAGTACTTTATGTCCCCACACTGCTGTAGTACTTTATGTCCCCACACTGCTGTAGTACTTTATGTCCCCTTATGTCCCCACACTGCTGTAGTACTTTATGTCCCCACACTGCTGTAGTACTTAATGTCCCCTTATGTCCCCACACTGCTGTAGTACTTTATGTCCCCTTATGTCCCCCACACTGCTGTAGTACTTTATGTCCCCACACTGCTGTAGTACTTTATGTCCCCTTATGTCCCCACACTGCTGTAGTACTTTATGTCCCCCACACTGCTGTAGTACTTTATGTCCCCCACACTGCTGTAGTACTTTATGTCCCCACACTGCTGTAGTACTTTATGTCCCCCACACTGCTGTAGTTCTTTATGTCCCCCACACTGCTGTAGTACTTAATGTCCCCTTATGTCCCCACACTGCTGTAGTACTTTATGTCCCCCACACTGCTGTAGTACTTAATGTCCCCTTATGTCCCCACACTGCTGTAGTATTTTATGTCCCCCACACTGCTGTAGTACTTTATGTCCCCTTATGTCCCCACACTGCTGTAGTACTTTATGTCCCCTTATGTCCCCACACTGCTGTAGTACTTTATGTCCCCCACACTGCTGTAGTACTTAATGTCCCCTTATGTCCCCACACTGCTGTAGTATTTATGTCCCCCACACTGCTGTAGTACTTTATGTCCCCTTATGTCCCCACACTGCTGTAGTACTTTATGTCCCCTTATGTCCCCACACTGCTGTAGTACTTTATGTCCCCTTATGTCCCCACACTGCTGTAGTACTTTATGTCCCCTTATGTCCCCCACACTGCTGTAGTACTTTATGTCCCCTTATGTCCCCACACTGCTGTAGTACTTTATGTTCCCACACTGCTGTAGTACTTTATGTCCCCACACTGCTGTAGTACTTTATGTCCCCTTATGTCCCCACACTGCTGTAGTACTTTATGTCCCCACACTGCTGTAGTACTTTATGTCCCCTTATGTCCCCACACTGCTGTAGTACTTTATGTCCCCACACTGCTGTAGTACTTTATGTCCCCTTATGTCCCCACACTGCTGTAGTACTTTATGTCCCCACACTGCTGTATTACTTTATGTCCCCACACTGCTGTAGTACTTTATGTCCCCTTATGTCCCCACACTGCTGTAGTACTTTATGTCCCCCACACTGCTGTAGTACTTTATGTCCCCTTATGTCCCCACACTGCTGTAGTACTTTATGTCCCCACACTGCTGTAGTACTTTATGTCCCCACACTGCTGTAGTACTTTATGTCCCCTTATGTCCCCACACTGCTGTAGTACTTTATGTCCCCACACTGCTGTAGTACTTTATGTCCCCACACTGCTGTAGTACTTAATGTCCCCTTATGTCCCCACACTGCTGTAGTACTTTATGTCCCCTTATGTCCCCCACACTGCTGTAGTACTTTATGTCCCCACACTGCTGTAGTACTTTATGTCCCCTTATGTCCCCACACTGCTGTAGTACTTTATGTCCCCTTATGTCCCCACACTGCTGTAGTACTTTATGTCCCCCACACTGCTGTAGTAATTTATGTCCCCACACTGCTGTAGTACTTTATGTCCCCTTATGTCCCCACACTGCTGTAGTACTTTATGTCCCCCACACTGCTGTAGTACTTTATGTCCCCTTATGTCCCCCACACTGCTGTAGTACTTTATGTCCCCCACACTGCTGTAGTACTTTATGTCCCCACACTGCTGTAGTATTTTATGTCCCCCACACTGCTGTAGTACTTTATGTCCCCCACACTGCTGTAGTACTTAATGTCCCCTTATGTCCCCACACTGCTGTAGTATTTATGTCCCCACACTGCTGTAGTACTTTATGTCCCCTTATGTCCCCCACACTGCTGTAGTACTTTATGTCCCCTTATGTCCCCACACTGCTGTAGTACTTTATGTCCCCCACACTGCTGTAGTACTTTATGTCCCCACACTGCTGTAGTACTTTATGTCCCCCACACTGCTGTAGTACTTTATGTCCCCCACACTGCTGTAGTACTTAATGTCCCCTTATGTCCCCACACTGCTGTAGTATTTATGTCCCCACACTGCTGTAGTACTTTATATTCCCTTATGTCCCCCACACTGCTGTAGTACTTTATGTCCCCTTATGTCCCCACACTGCTGTAGTACTTTATGTCCCCACACTGCTGTAGTACTTTATGTCCCCACACTGCTGTAGTACTTTATGTCCCCTTATGTCCACACACTGCTGTAGTACTTTATGTCCCCACACTGCTGTAGTACTTTATGTTCCCTTATGTCCCCACACTGCTGTAGTACTTTATGTCCCCACACTGCTGTAGTACTTTATGTCCCCACACTGCTGTAGTACTTTATGTCCCCACACTGCTGTAGTACTTTATGTCCCCTTATGTCCCCACACTGCTGTAGTACTTTATGTCCCCACACTGCTGTAGTACTTAATGTCCCCTTATGTCCCCACACTGCTGTAGTACTTTATGTCCCCTTATGTCCCCCACACTGCTGTAGTACTTTATGTCCCCACACTGCTGTAGTACTTTATGTCCCCTTATGTCCCCACACTGCTGTAGTACTTTATGTCCCCCACACTGCTGTAGTACTTTATGTCCCCCACACTGCTGTAGTACTTTATGTCCCCACACTGCTGTAGTACTTTATGTCCCCCACACTGCTGTAGTTCTTTATGTCCCCCACACTGCTGTAGTACTTAATGTCCCCTTATGTCCCCACACTGCTGTAGTACTTTATGTCCCCCACACTGCTGTAGTACTTAATGTCCCCTTATGTCCCCACACTGCTGTAGTATTTTATGTCCCCCACACTGCTGTAGTACTTTATGTCCCCTTATGTCCCCACACTGCTGTAGTACTTTATGTCCCCCACACTGCTGTAGGACTTAATGTCCCCTTATGTCCCCACACTGCTGTAGTACTTTATGTCCCCTTATGTCCCCACACTGCTGTAGTACTTTATGTCCCCTTATGTCCCCACACTGCTGTAGTATTTATGTCCCCACACTGCTGTAGTACTTTATGTCCCCTTATGTCCCCCACACTGCTGTAGTACTTTATGTCCCCTTATGTCCCCACACTGCTGTAGTACTTTATGTCCCCCACACTGCTGTAGTACTTTATGTCCCCACACTGCTGTATTATTTTATGTCCCCCACTCTGCTGTAGACCTTAATGTCCCCTTATGTCCCCACACTGCTGTAGTATTTATGTCCCCACACTGCTGTAGTACTTTTTGTCCCCTTATGTCCCCCACACTGCTGTAGTACTTTATGTCCCCTTATGTCCCCACACTGCTGTAGTACTTTATGTCCCCTTATGTCCCCCACACTGCTGTAGTACTTTATGTCCCCTTATGTCCCCACACTGCTGTAGTACTTTATGTCCCCACACTGCTGTAGTACTTTATGTCCCCACACTGCTGTAGTACTTTATGTCCCCTTATGTCCCCACACTGCTGTAGTACTTTATGTCCCCACACTGCTGTAGTACTTTATGTCCCCACACTGCTGTAGTACTTTATGTCCCCTTATGTCCCCACACTGCTGTAGTACTTTATGTCCCCACACTGCTGTAGTACTTTATGTCCCCACACTGCTGTAGTACTTTATGTCCCCTTATGTCCCCACACTGCTGTAGTACTTTATGTCCCCACACTGCTGTAGTACTTTATGTCCCCTTATGTCCCCACACTGCTGTAGTACTTTATGTCCCCTTATGTCCCCACACTGCTGTAGTACTTTATGTCCCCTTATGTCCCCCACACTGCTGTAGTACTTTATGTCCCCCACACTGCTGTAGTACTTTATGTCCCCACACTGCTGTAGTACTTTATGTCCCCTTATGTCCCCACACTGCTGTATTACTTTATGTCCCCCACACTGCTGTAGTACTTTATGTCCCCCACACTGCTGTAGTACTTTATGTCCCCACACTGCTGTAGTACTTTATGTCCCCCACACTGCTGTAGTTCTTTATGTCCCCCACACTGCTGTAGTACTTAATGTCCCCTTATGTCCCCACACTGCTGTAGTACTTTATGTCCCCCACACTGCTGTAGTACTTAATGTCCCCTTATGTCCCCACACTGCTGTAGTATTTTATGTCCCCCACACTGCTGTAGTACTTTATGTCCCCTTATGTCCCCACACTGCTTTAGTACTTTATGTCCCCTTATGTCCCCACACTGCTGTAGTACTTTATGTCCCCTTATGTCCCCACACTGCTGTAGTACTTTATGTCCCCTTATGTCCCCACACTGCTGTATTACTTTATGTCCCCCACACTGCTGTAGTACTTTATGTCCCCACACTGCTGTAGTACTTTATGTCCCCCACACTGCTGTAGTACTTTATGTCCCCACACTGCTGTAGTACTTTATGTCCCCTTATGTCCCCACACTGCTGTAGTACTTTATGTCCCCTTATGTCCCCACACTGCTGTAGTACTTTATGTCCCCACACTGCTGTAGTACTTTATGTCCCCACACTGCTGTAGTACTTTATGTCCCCACACTGCTGTAGTACTTTATGTCCCCACACTGCTGTAGTACTTTATGTCCCCACACTGCTGTAGTACTTTATGTCCCCACACTGCTGTAGTACTTTATGTCCCCACACTGCTGTAGTACTTTATGTCCCCCACACTGCTGTAGTACTTTATGTCCCCACACTCTTTTAGTACTTTATGTCCCCCACACTGCTGTAGTACTTTATGTCCCCTTATGTCCCCCACACTGCTGTAGTACTTTATGTCCCCTTATGTCCCCACACTGCTGTAGTACTTTATGTCCCCACACTGCTGTAGTACTTTATGTCCCCACACTGCTGTAGTACTTTATGTCCCCTTATGTCCCCACACTGCTGTAGTACTTTATGTCCCCACACTGCTGTAGTACTTTATGTCCCCACACTGCTGTAGTACTTTATGTCCCCTTATGTCCCCACACTGCTGTAGTACTTTATGTCCCCACACTGCTGTAGTACTTTATGTCCCCACACTGCTGTAGTACTTTATGTCCCCTTATGTCCCCACACTGCTGTAGTACTTTATGTCCCCACACTGCTGTAGTACTTTATGTCCCCTTATGTCCCCACACTGCTGTAGTACTTTATGTCCCCTTATGTCCCCACACTGCTGTAGTACTTTATGTCCCCTTATGTCCCCCACACTGCTGTAGTACTTTATGTCCCCCACACTGCTGTAGTACTTTATGTCCCCACACTGCTGTAGTACTTTATGTCCCCTTATGTCCCCACACTGCTGTAGTACTTTATGTCCCCCACACTGCTGTAGTACTTTATGTCCCCCACACTGCTGTAGTACTTTATGTCCCCACACTGCTGTAGTACTTTATGTCCCCCACACTGCTGTAGTTCTTTATGTCCCCCACACTGCTGTAGTACTTAATGTCCCCTTATGTCCCCACACTGCTGTAGTACTTTATGTCCCCCACACTGCTGTAGTACTTAATGTCCCCTTATGTCCCCACACTGCTGTAGTATTTTATGTCCCCCACACTGCTGTAGTACTTTATGTCCCCTTATGTCCCCACACTGCTTTAGTACTTTATGTCCCCTTATGTCCCCACACTGCTGTAGTACTTTATGTCCCCTTATGTCCCCACACTGCTGTAGTACTTTATGTCCCCTTATGTCCCCACACTGCTGTATTACTTTATGTCCCCCACACTGCTGTAGTACTTTATGTCCCCACACTGCTGTAGTACTTTATGTCCCCCACACTGCTGTAGTACTTTATGTCCCCACACTGCTGTAGTACTTTATGTCCCCTTATGTCCCCACACTGCTGTAGTACTTTATGTCCCCTTATGTCCCCACACTGCTGTAGTACTTTATGTCCCCACACTGCTGTAGTACTTTATGTCCCCACACTGCTGTAGTACTTTATGTCCCCACACTGCTGTAGTACTTTATGTCCCCACACTGCTGTAGTACTTTATGTCCCCACACTGCTGTAGTACTTTATGTCCCCTCATGTCCCCACACTGCTGTAGTACTTTATGTCCCCACACTGCTGTAGTACTTTATGTCCCCCACACTGCTGTAGTACTTTATGTCCCCTTATGTCCCCACACTGCTGTAGTACTTTATGTCCCCTTATGTCCCCACACTGCTGTAGTACTTTATGTCCCCTTATGTCCCCACACTGCTGTAGTACTTTATGTCCCCTTATGTCCCCACACTGCTGTAGTACTTTATGTCCCCACACTGCTGTAGTACTTTATGTCCCCACACTGCTGTAGTACTTTATGTCCCCACACTGCTGTAGTACTTTATGTCCCCTTATGTCCCCACACTGCTGTAGTACTTTATGTCCCCACACTGCTGTAGTACTTAATGTCCCCTTATGTCCCCACACTGCTGTAGTACTTTATGTCCCCTTATGTCCCCCACACTGCTGTAGTACTTTATGTCCCCACACTGCTGTAGTACTTTATGTCCCCTTATGTCCCCACACTGCTGTAGTACTTTATGTCCCCCACACTGCTGTAGTACTTTATGTCCCCCACACTGCTGTAGTACTTTATGTCCCCACACTGCTGTAGTACTTTATGTCCCCCACACTGCTGTAGTTCTTTATGTCCCCCACACTGCTGTAGTACTTAATGTCCCCTTATGTCCCCACACTGCTGTAGTACTTTATGTCCCCCACACTGCTGTAGTACTTAATGTCCCCTTATGTCCCCACACTGCTGTAGTATTTTATGTCCCCCACACTGCTGTAGTACTTTATGTCCCCTTATGTCCCCACACTGCTGTAGTACTTTATGTCCCCCACACTGCTGTAGGACTTAATGTCCCCTTATGTCCCCACACTGCTGTAGTACTTTATGTCCCCTTATGTCCCCACACTGCTGTAGTACTTTATGTCCCCTTATGTCCCCACACTGCTGTAGTATTTATGTCCCCACACTGCTGTAGTACTTTATGTCCCCTTATGTCCCCCACACTGCTGTAGTACTTTATGTCCCCTTATGTCCCCACACTGCTGTAGTACTTTATGTCCCCCACACTGCTGTAGTACTTTATGTCCCCACACTGCTGTATTATTTTATGTCCCCCACTCTGCTGTAGACCTTAATGTCCCCTTATGTCCCCACACTGCTGTAGTATTTATGTCCCCACACTGCTGTAGTACTTTTTGTCCCCTTATGTCCCCCACACTGCTGTAGTACTTTATGTCCCCTTATGTCCCCACACTGCTGTAGTACTTTATGTCCCCTTATGTCCCCCACACTGCTGTAGTACTTTATGTCCCCTTATGTCCCCACACTGCTGTAGTACTTTATGTCCCCACACTGCTGTAGTACTTTATGTCCCCACACTGCTGTAGTACTTTATGTCCCCTTATGTCCCCACACTGCTGTAGTACTTTATGTCCCCACACTGCTGTAGTACTTTATGTCCCCACACTGCTGTAGTACTTTATGTCCCCTTATGTCCCCACACTGCTGTAGTACTTTATGTCCCCACACTGCTGTAGTACTTTATGTCCCCACACTGCTGTAGTACTTTATGTCCCCTTATGTCCCCACACTGCTGTAGTACTTTATGTCCCCACACTGCTGTAGTACTTTATGTCCCCTTATGTCCCCACACTGCTGTAGTACTTTATGTCCCCTTATGTCCCCACACTGCTGTAGTACTTTATGTCCCCTTATGTCCCCCACACTGCTGTAGTACTTTATGTCCCCCACACTGCTGTAGTACTTTATGTCCCCACACTGCTGTAGTACTTTATGTCCCCTTATGTCCCCACACTGC
The DNA here is from genome assembly GCF_026437365.1 of Eucyclogobius newberryi. NCBI lineage: Eukaryota > Metazoa > Chordata > Actinopteri > Gobiiformes > Gobiidae > Eucyclogobius > Eucyclogobius newberryi. The sequence continues at coordinate 583,277 of NW_027316245.1, read as the reverse complement.
TGTAGTACTTTATGTCCCCCACACTGCTGTAGTACTTTATGTCCCCCACACTGCTGTAGTACTTTATGTCCCCACACTGCTGTAGTACTTTATGTCCCCCACACTGCTGTAGTTCTTTATGTCCCCCACACTGCTGTAGTACTTAATGTCCCCTTATGTCCCCACACTGCTGTAGTACTTTATGTCCCCCACACTGCTGTAGTACTTAATGTCCCCTTATGTCCCCACACTGCTGTAGTATTTTATGTCCCCCACACTGCTGTAGTACTTTATGTCCCCTTATGTCCCCACACTGCTTTAGTACTTTATGTCCCCTTATGTCCCCACACTGCTGTAGTACTTTATGTCCCCTTATGTCCCCACACTGCTGTAGTACCTTATGTCCCCACACTGCTGTATTACTTTATGTCCCCCACACTGCTGTAGTACTTTATGTCCCCACACTGCTGTAGTACTTTATGTCCCCACACTGCTGTAGTACTTTATGTCCCCTTATGTCCCCACACTGCTGTAGTACTTTATGTCCCCACACTGCTGTAGTACTTTATGTCCCCACACTGCTGTAGTACTTTATGTCCCCACACTGCTGTAGTACTTTATGTCCCCACACTGCTGTAGTACTTTATGTCCCCACACTGCTGTAGTACTTTATGTCCCCACACTGCTGTAGTACTTTATGTCCCCACACTGCTGTAGTACTTTATGTCCCCACACTGCTGTAGTACTTTATGTCCCCACATGTCCCCACACTGCTGTAGTACTTTATGTCCCCACACTGCTGTAGTACTTTATGTCCCCACACTGCTGTAGTACTTTATGTCCCCCACACTGCTGTAGTACTTTATGTCCCCACACTGCTGCACAGACGGACTGAGCTCGCCTCGCCACAGATCTGACACATGAAGGACTCTAGAACTTCAAAGTCCAGAAACAAACTTTATTCTGGATCAACGTCACATCAAGGACAACTTACAGACTCACTGATGATGTCACTGATGATGTCACTGATGATGTCACTGATGATGTCACTGATGATGTCACTGATGATGTCGCTGATGATGTCGCTGATGATGTCGCTGATGATGTCACGGCACGATGTCACTGATGATGTCGCTGATGATGTCGCTGATGATGTCGCTGATGATGTCGCTGATGATGTCGCTGATGTTGTCGCTGATGATGTCGCTGATGATGTCGCTGATGATGTCGCTGATGATGTCGCTGATGATGTCGCTGATGATGTCGCTGATGATGTCGCTGATGATGTCACTGATGATGTCGCTGATGATGTCACTGATGATGTCGCTGATGATGTCACTGATGATGTCGCTGATGATGTCACGGCACGATGTCGCTGATGATGTCACTGATGATGTCGCTGATGATGTCACGGCACGATGTCGCTGATGATGTCGCTGATGATGTCACGGCACGATGTCTCTGATGATGTCACTGATGATGTCGCTGATGATGTCGCTGATGATGTCGCTGATGATGTCGCTGATGTTGTCGCTGATGATGTCGCTGATGATGTCACGGCACGATGTCGCTGATGATGTCACTGATGATGTCGCTGATGATGTCGCTGATGATGTCGCTGATGATGTCACGGCACGATGTCGCTGATGATGTCACTGATGATGTCGCTGATGATGTCGCTGATGATGTCACGGCACGATGTCGCTGATGATGTCGCTGATGATGTCGCTGATGATGTCGCTGATGATGTCGCTGATGATGTCGCTGATGATGTCGCTGATGATGTCACGGCACGATGTCGCTGATGATGTCACTGATGATGTCGCTGATGATGTCACGGCACGATGTCGCTGATGATGTCGCTGATGACGTCGCTGATGATGTCACTGATGATGTCGCTGATGATGTCGCTGATGATGTCACGGCACGATGTCGCTGATGATGTCACTGATGATGTCGCTGATGATGTCGCTGATGATGTCGCTGATGATGTCGCTGATGATGTCGCTGATGATGTCACGGCACGATGTCGCTGATGATGTCACTGATGATGTCGCTGATGATGTCGCTGATGATGTCGCTGATGATGTCACGGCACGATGTCGCTGATGATGTCACTGATGATGTCGCTGATGATGTCACGGCACGATGTCGCTGATGATGTCACTGATGATGTCGCTGATGATGTCGCTGATGATGTCACGGCACGATGTCGCTGATGATGTCACTGATGATGTCGCTGATGATGTCGCTGATGATGTCGCTGATGATGTCGCTGATGTTGTCGCTGATGATGTCGCTGATGATGTCACGGCACGATGTCGCTGATGATGTCACTGATGATGTCGCTGATGATGTCGCTGATGATGTCGCTGATTATGTCGCTGATGATGTCACGGCACGATGTCGCTGATGATGTCACTGATGATGTCGCTGATGATGTCGCTGATGATGTCACGGCACGATGTCGCTGATGATGTCACTGATGATGTCGCTGATGATGTCGCTGATGATGTCGCTGATGATGTCGCTGATGTTCTCGCTGATGATGTCGCTGATGATGTCACGGCACGATGTCGCTGATGATGTCGCTGATGATGTCGCTGATGATGTCACGGCACGATGTCGCTGATGATGTCGCTGATGATGTCGCTGATGTTCTCGCTGATGATGTCGCTGATGATGTCACGGCACGATGTCGCTGATGATGTCACTGATGATGTCGCTGATGATGTCGCTGATGATGTCACGGCACGATGTCGCTGATGATGTCGCTGATGATGTCGCTGATGATGTCACTGATGATGTCGCTGATGATGTCGCTGATGATGTCACGGCACGATGTCGCTGATGATGTCACTGATGATGTCGCTGATGATGTCGCTGATGATGTCGCTGATGATGTCGCTGATGATGTCGCTGATGATGTCACGGCACGATGTCGCTGATGATGTCACTGATGATGTCGCTGATGATGTCGCTGATGATGTCGCTGATGATGTCGCTGATGATGTCACTGATGATGTCGCTGATGATGTCGCTGATGATGTCGCTGATGATGTAGCTGATGATGTCGCTGATTATGTCACGGCACGATGTCGCTGATGATGTCACTGATGATGTCGCTGATGATGTCGCTGATGATGTCACGGCACGATGTCGCTGATGATGTCACTGATGATGTCGCTGATGATGTCACGGCACGATGTCGCTGATGATGTCGCTGATGATGTCACGGCACGATGTCTCTGATGATGTCACTGATGATGTCGCTGATGATGTCGCTGATGATGTCGCTGATGATGTCGCTGATGTTGTCGCTGATGATGTCGCTGATGATGTCACGGCACGATGTCGCTGATGATGTCACTGATGATGTCGCTGATGATGTCGCTGATGATGTCGCTGATGATGTCACGGCACGATGTCGCTGATGATGTCACTGATGATGTCGCTGATGATGTCGCTGATGATGTCACGGCACGATGTCGCTGATGATGTCGCTGATGATGTCGCTGATGATGTCGCTGATGATGTCGCTGATGATGTCGCTGATGATGTCGCTGATGATGTCACGGCACGATGTCGCTGATGATGTCACTGATGATGTCGCTGATGATGTCACGGCACGATGTCGCTGATGATGTCGCTGATGACGTCGCTGATGATGTCACTGATGATGTCGCTGATGATGTCGCTGATGATGTCACGGCACGATGTCGCTGATGATGTCACTGATGATGTCGCTGATGATGTCGCTGATGATGTCGCTGATGATGTCGCTGATGATGTCGCTGATGATGTCACGGCACGATGTCGCTGATGATGTCACTGATGATGTCGCTGATGATGTCGCTGATGATGTCGCTGATGATGTCACGGCACGATGTCGCTGATGATGTCACTGATGATGTCGCTGATGATGTCACGGCACGATGTCGCTGATGATGTCACTGATGATGTCGCTGATGATGTCGCTGATGATGTCACGGCACGATGTCGCTGATGATGTCACTGATGATGTCGCTGATGATGTCGCTGATGATGTCGCTGATGATGTCGCTGATGTTGTCGCTGATGATGTCGCTGATGATGTCACGGCACGATGTCGCTGATGATGTCACTGATGATGTCGCTGATGATGTCGCTGATGATGTCGCTGATTATGTCGCTGATGATGTCACGGCACGATGTCGCTGATGATGTCACTGATGATGTCGCTGATGATGTCGCTGATGATGTCACGGCACGATGTCGCTGATGATGTCACTGATGATGTCGCTGATGATGTCGCTGATGATGTCGCTGATGATGTCGCTGATGTTCTCGCTGATGATGTCGCTGATGATGTCACGGCACGATGTCGCTGATGATGTCGCTGATGATGTCGCTGATGATGTCACGGCACGATGTCGCTGATGATGTCGCTGATGATGTCGCTGATGTTCTCGCTGATGATGTCGCTGATGATGTCACGGCACGATGTCGCTGATGATGTCACTGATGATGTCGCTGATGATGTCGCTGATGATGTCACGGCACGATGTCGCTGATGATGTCGCTGATGATGTCGCTGATGATGTCACTGATGATGTCGCTGATGATGTCGCTGATGATGTCACGGCACGATGTCGCTGATGATGTCACTGATGATGTCGCTGATGATGTCGCTGATGATGTCGCTGATGATGTCGCTGATGATGTCGCTGATGATGTCACGGCACGATGTCGCTGATGATGTCACTGATGATGTCGCTGATGATGTCGCTGATGATGTCGCTGATGATGTCGCTGATGATGTCACTGATGATGTCGCTGATGATGTCGCTGATGATGTCGCTGATGATGTCGCTGATGATGTCGCTGATTATGTCACGGCACGATGTCGCTGATGATGTCACTGATGATGTCGCTGATGATGTCGCTGATGATGTCGCTGATGATGTCGCTGATGATGTCACTGATGATGTCGCTGATGATGTCGCTGATGATGTCGCTGATGATGTCGCTGATGATGTCGCTGATGATGTCGCTGATTATGTCACGGCACGATGTCGCTGAGCATGATGGGAAGAAACCTGGCAGTAAACGCACGGACAGCAGCACATGGAGAGGAGGCAGTCCACACAGAGGTTACCCTGGAAACACACACGTCATCAGAGGAGGGGAGGAGCTTCACAGCACAGCCAGATGATTGGATGAGAGAGAACGCAGACTCAGGCCAAAACAAGAGGCTCTGACGTGTTTCCACTGATGCTAACGGCTATGTGGCACCTTAGCAACACAGAGCTAGCAAAGCACGTTAGCAACACAAAGCTAGCAAAGCACGTTAGCGACACAAAGCTAGCAAAGCACGTTAGCGACACAAAGCTAGCAAAGTACGTTAGCAACTGCTGTTTCCGGTTTATGGCCGCACGGCACTCGCTTTGTCAAGAGCCACAATCTGAAGCTGAATGTTCAAGATGGACTTGAGAAAAGCAGAGGCCCCAGGACCGGCCCTTGAGGCACAGCATATGCCCATTCAGAGCTGGTTCTGGTTCTGGCTCTGGCTCTGGCTCTGGCTCTGGCTCTGGCTCTGGCTCTGGCTCTGGTTCTGGTTCTGGTTCTGGTTCTGGTTCTGGTTTGTTTGGACCGGATATGGAGCCTGGACTCACCCGGATGTTGTAGCGCTCCCTGGTGGTCGCCCGCAGCGTCATGGCGACCGGGTGGATGAAGCCGCACGTGTCCAGCAGAGGGAGACAAAGACACGCCCCATGACGCTTCACCGTCTGACACGAGATGCACAGAAAGACCGACAACCTGAGGGACACAAACCAGGACTAAACCAGGTCTAAACCAGGACTAAACCAGGACTAAACCAGGACTAAACCAGGTCTAAACCAGGAGTAAACCAGGACTAAACAAGGACTAAACCAGGACTAAACCAGGAGTAAACCAGGACTAAACCAGGACTAAACCAGGTCTAAACCAGGAGTAAACCAGGACTAAACAAGGACTAAACCAGGTCTAAACCAGGAGTAAACCAGGACTAAACAAGGAGTAAACCAGGACTAAACCAGGACTAAACCAGGAGTAAACCAGGAGTAAACCAGGACTAAACCAGGACTAAACCAGGTCTAAACCAGGAGTAAACCAGGACTAAACCAGGAGTAAACCAGGACTAAACCAGGTCTAAACCAGGACTAAACCAGGAGTAAACCAGGACTAAACCAGGACTAAACCAGGTCTAAACCAGGTCTAAACCAGGTCTAAACCAGGTCCAAACCAGGACTAAACCAGGACTAAACCAGGACTAAACCAGGTCTAAACCAGGAGTAAACCAGGACTAAACCAGGACTAAACCAGGTCCAAACCAGGACTAAACCAGGACTAAACCAGGACTAAACCAGGACTAAACCAGGTCTAAACCAGGAGTAAACCAGGACTAAACCAGGACTAAACCAGGAGTAAACCAGGACTAAACCAGGACTAAACCAGGAGTAAACCAGGACTAAACCAGGACTAAACCAGGTCTAAACCAGGTCTAAACCAGGACTAAACCAGGTCTAAAACAGGACTAAACCAGGTCTAAAGCAGGACTAAAGCAGGAGTAAACCAGGAGTAAACCAGGATTAAACCAGGAGTAAACCAGGTCTAAAGCAGGACTAAATCAGGTCTAAAGCAGGACTAAACCAGGAGTAAACCAGGTCTAAAGCAGGTCTTACAGTCCCTGCCGTCCCTGCAGCAGTGGCAGGCTTCTGTGGACCACTCTGAGGCGTCTCTCATGAAGACCTCAGACTGAGGCTGGACTGTGACCGACGCCTTCATCTTCATCATCAGTTTAAATCAGAGCGTCTCACCTGCTCAGAGGAATGCAGCGCTCTGATTGGACAGCAGCTCAGAGGAATGCAGCGCTCTGATTGGACAGCAGCTCAGAGGAATGCAGCGCTCTGATTGGATAAGAGATATTTACCTGTTTAACCTGAAACACAAACGTCTCAGCGCCGACTCAGGAGTATTTTGTTGTGAAAACAGAGACTTTATTTGACCGGGACCAGGGCCGGGTCCGGGACCAGTTCTTCCAGTTGGACCTGATGTGGCTGAAGATCTCACACGTTTATTAAAGAAAACGTTTGACAAATTCAGGTTCAGTTTTCTGTTTTATTACAAACACATTCACCGTCATAATAATTAAAACATAAATAAAGTAAATAAATAGTAAAAACATTAAATAATACAAATAAATTAAAAAAATGAATTTTGATACCGTTTTTACAATGAAAAACTGTCGTGACATCATCTTGGAGCAGTTATCTACTGTAAACCCAGAAAGGTCCCGGCCCCGGTCCCGGACCCGTTCCCAGTCCCGGTCCCGTTCCCGGTCCCGGTCCCGGTCCCGTTCCCGGTCCTGGCCCTGGCCCTGGTCCCGGTCCTGGTGGTGTTTTAGCCTCAGATCCAGAACGTGGAGGAGTCCTGGGGCACGTTTCCAGCGCTCGTCCCTGAAAAGAGCACCTCACACTGGGCCTGGAGCTGCTCGGCCTCCTGCAGGTCCGGGAGAAGACCCGGGCTCAGGTCCGGGAGAAGACCCGGGCTCAGGTCCGGGAGAATACCCGGGCTCAGGTCCAAGTACGACGGGAAGAACACGGACGAATCGGCGCTCCAGCTCAAGGGCACGACGGCGCTGGGAGAACCTTCCGGCAAACACTGCCCCATGAAGGAGAACCAGTCCGAGGCGTTTGGAGACGGTTCGGACGAAGGAACGGAGGAAGAAGACGAGGAGGAGTCGTCGAGAGGAGTGTCTGCGACGGCCACCAGAGGGAGCTGTGGTCGGGCGCGCTTGGTTCCAGGCTCACAGGAAGTAGCTTTGGCCTCACAGGAAGTGGGGTCAGCATCAGAGGAAGTAATGCCGTCGGACTTCCTCTTGCGTTTGCGGCGGAAGTTTCCGTTGTCGAACATTTTCTCGCAGTTTGGGTCCAGCGTCCAGTAGTTCCCTTTACCTGCGCAGACAGCCAATAGGAACGCAGGTGAGAAAGCTGAGAGCCAATAGGAACGCAGGTGAGAAAGCTGAGAGCCAATAGGAACGCAGGTGAGAAAGCTGAGAGCCAATAGGAACGCAGGTGAGAAAGCTGAGAGCCAATAGGAACGCAGGTGAGAAAGCTGAGAGCCAATAGGAACACAGGTGAGAAAGCTGAGAGCCAATAGGAACGCAGGTGAGAAAGCTGAGAGCCAATAGGAAATGAGAATATTTAAAGCTCCTGGAAAACATTCGTGGAGTTGATTTAACGTTCGGTTCATGATCATAATATTGATCCAAAACGCCGTAGTGACAGAAACAGAGACTTCCTGTTCAAGCCCGACACAGTAAAGTGACCTTTAAACTGACCGGGGTCGTTGGGGTCGCGCGGGACCTTCTGGAAGCAGTCGTTGAGGGACAGGTTGTGGCGGATGGAGTTCTGCCAGCCGGCTCGCCCGCGGCCGTAGAAGGGGAAGCGCTGGCTCACGTAGGCGTAGATCTGGCTCAGCGTCAGCCTCTGCCCCGGGGCCGACTGGATCGCCATGGCGATGAGGGCCGAGTACGAGTACGGCGGCCGCACGTGGCGGAACAGCTCGTCCGGAGAGGCCGCGCCCAGCCACGGCCCGACGCCCCACATCTGCTGGTACAGGTCAGGCAGGAGCGACTGGAAGCACGGCCCAGGAACGGAGCCGGGGTCTGGGACGCAGCAGAGCGACGAGGGCCCTGGAGGAGGAGAGGTCAGGAGGTCAGGAGGGTCAGGGGAGTCAGGAGGTCAGGAGGTCAGGAGGTCAGGAGAGTCAGGAGGGTCAGGAGGGTCAGGAGGTCAGGAGGTCAGGAGGGTCAAGGGAGTCAGGAGGTCAGGAGGGTTAGAGGGTTAGAGGGTCAGGAGGGTCAGGAGGGTAAGGAGGGTCAGAGAGGTCAGAGCGGTCAGGAAGGTCAGGAGGGTCAGGGAGGTCAGAGGGTCAGGAGGGTCAGAGAGGTCAGGGAGGTCCACATTTAACATCCAAGTACAGCACAGTCCAGCTCGTCACGTGGAAAAGTGACATTTCTGTCCCGTGGCGTTCGATTATTATTATTGGTTTAATTATGAACTATATATATATATATATATATATATATATATATATATATATATATATATATATATATATATATATATATATATATATATATATATTTATACATTTTGTGACTTAATTAACATCATTTACACAATTAGAATAGTTTTTTTTCACACTTCAGGACGTGTGAATGTAAAAATAACTCTTCAGAGACACGTTTTAGGTGGAACTCACTGACCTGTGTTTGCAGAGGGCCACGAGAGGCCAGGAGCTGGGGCGGGGCCGTAGAGGCCAGGAGCCGGGGCGGGGCCGTAGAGGCCAGGAGCCGGGGCGGGACCGTAGAGGCTGAAGTCGGAGGCCTCCAGGTCCAGAGAAGGCAGCTCGTCGTGGGGCAGCTCCATGTCTGCCTCACCTGCGCCTCACCTGGGCTTTTAAACTCTCCCAGCTCGTCCCGACGCACGCCATTGGCCCGCAGAGGGGGTGGGCGGGGGCAGAGGGGGCGGGCGGGGGAAGAGGGGGCGGGCGGGGGCAGACAGGGGCAGACGGGGGCGGGCGGGGGCAAACAGGGGCAGACGGGGGCGGGCGGGGGCAGACAGGGGCAGACGGGGGCAGACAGGGGCAGACGGGGGCGGGCGGGGGCAGACGGGGAGGCGTTTGCATAAGAACAGGTCTGTGGGGGCAGAAGACGAAAGGTCCAGAACCAGTTTGGAAAAAGCTGAATCACAAAGTCACAGCTGCAAATTAAAGCTGTGCCAAAATATATCGAAGTATCGCGATACTACTTTTGGTGATACAGTATCGATATCGTGGGTCGCTGTATCGATATATCGTCACGAGTCATTTTTGACTCAATTTCCAGAATGATTTTGCGACCTCGCTACGATCGTGTTTAAAGGACGATTAAAAGGAGAAGAAGTTAAAACGGGTTCTTGGACGTGCTGGAGCTGGACGTGCTGGAGCTGGACGTGCTGGAGCTGGACGTGCTGGAGCTGGACGTGCAGGAGCTGGACGTGCTGGAGCTGGACGTGCTGGAGCTGGACGTGCTGGAGCTGGACGTGCAGGAGCTGGACGTGCTGGAGCTGGACGTGCAGGAGCTGGACGTGCAGGAGCTGGACGTGCAGGAGCTGGACGTGCAGGAGCTGGACGTGCAGGAGCTGGACGTGCTGGAGCTGGACGTGCTGGAGCTGGACGTGCAGGAGCTGGACGTGCTGGAGCTGGACGTGCTGGAGCTGGACGTGCAGGAGCTGGACGTGCTGGAGCTGGACGTGCAGGAGCTGGACGTGCAGGAGCTGGACGTGCAGGAGCTGGACGTGCAGGAGCTGGACGTGCAGGAGCTGGACGTGCTGGAGCTGGACGTGCTGGAGCTGGACGTGCAGGAGCTGGACGTGCTGGAGCTGGACGTGCTGGAGCTGGATGTGCAGGAGCTGGACGTGCTGGAGCTGGACGTGCAGGAGCTGGACGTGCAGGAGCTGGACGTGCAGGAGCTGGACGTGCAGGAGCTGGACGTGCAGGAGCTGGACGTGCTGGAGCTGGACGTGCAGGAGCTGGACGTGCAGGAGCTGGACGTGCTGAAGCTGGACGTGCTGGAGCTGGACGTGCTGGAGCTGGACGTGCTGGAGCTGGACGTGCAGGAGCTGGACGTGCAGGAGCTGGACGTGCAGGAGCTGGACGTGCTGGAGCTGGATGTGCAGGAGCTGGACGTGCAGGAGCTGGAATGAGCTGGACGTGCAGGAGCTGGACGTGCTGGAGCTGGACGTGCAGGAGCTGGACGTGCTGGAGCTGGACGTGCAGGAGCTGGACGTGCTGGAGCTGGACGTGCTGGAGCTGGACGTGCAGGAGCTGGACGTGCAGGAGCTGGACGTGCTGGAGCTGGAATGAGCTGGACGTGCTGGAGCTGGACGTGCTGGAGCTGGAATGAGCTGGACGTGCTGGAGCTGGACGTGCAGGAGCTGGACGTGCAGGAGCTGGACGTGCAGGAGCTGGACGTGCTGGAGCTGGAATGAGCTGGACGTGCTGGAGCTGGAATGAGCTGGACGTGCTGGAGCTGGACGTGCTGGAGCTGGACGTGCTGGAGCTGGACGTGCAGGAGCTGGACGTGCTGGAGCTGGACGTGCAGGAGCTGGACGTGCAGGAGCTGGACGTGCTGAAGCTGGACGTGCTGGAGCTGGACGTGCAGGAGCTGGACGTGCAGGAGCTGGACGTGCTGGAGCTGGACGTGCAGGAGCTGGACGTGCAGGAGCTGGACGTGCAGGAGCTGGACGTGCTGGAGCTGGATGTGCAGGAGCTGGACGTGCAGGAGCTGGAATGAGCTGGACGTGCAGGAGCTGGAATGAGCTGGACGTGCAGGAGCTGGACGTGCTGGAGCTGGACGTGCTGGAGCTGGACGTGCTGGAGCTGGACGTGCAGGAGCTGGACGTGCTGGAGCTGGACGTGCTGGAGCTGGACGTGCAGGAGCTGGACGTGCTGGAGCTGGACGTGCAGGAGCTGGACGTGCTGGAGCTGGACGTGCAGGAGCTGGACGTGCAGGAGCTGGACGTGCTGAAGCTGGACGTGCTGGAGCTGGACGTGCTGGAGCTGGACGTGCAGGAGCTGGACGTGCAGGAGCTGGACGTGCAGGAGCTGGACGTGCTGGAGCTGGATGTGCAGGAGCTGGACGTGCAGGAGCTGGAATGAGCTGGACGTGCAGGAGCTGGACGTGCTGGAGCTGGACGTGCAGGAGCTGGACGTGCTGGAGCTGGACGTGCTGGAGCTGGACGTGCAGGAGCTGGAATGAGCTGGACGTGCTGGAGCTGGACGTGCTGGAGCTGGACGTGCTGGAGCTGGACGTGCAGGAGCTGGACGTGCTGGAGCTGGACGTGCAGGAGCTGGACGTGCAGGAGCTGGACGTGCAGGAGCTGGACGTGCAGGAGCTGGACGTGCAGGAGCTGGACGTGCAGGAGCTGGACGTGCAGGAGCTGGACGTGCAGGAGCTGGACGCAGCAGAGTCGGGGCTCGTGATACAAACTTTAGACTTTTTCCGCTGATTTATTTGATCCAGTTTCAGGATCGAGTTTCTCAAAGACACAAACACTTCAAACGTCTGAGTATCGTGATATCGATCCAATACCACCGTGCGCTGGAGTATCGTGATATCGATCCAATACCACCGTGCGCTGGAGTATCGTGATATCGATCCAATACCACCGTGCGCTGGAGTATCGTGATATCGATCCAATACCACCGTGCGCTGGAGTATCGTGATATCGATCCAATACCACCGTGCGCTGGAGTATCGTGATATCGATCCAATACCACCGTGTGCTGGAGTATCGTGATATCGATACCGCCACACTCCACTGTTTGTCTGTAAACATCATTCACTGTGATCATGTGATCATGTGATCATGTGATCAGCACCAGCTTTGAACAAAAGAGAAGCTCCTTAAACACATCGTCCACAAACAAAGCCTGAGGCCCTTAAAGGGGGTCCCTCCTTACAGGGGTCCCTCCTTACAGGTGGTCTCTCCTTACAGGGGTCCCTCCTTACAGGGGGTCCCTCCTTACAGGTGGTCTCTCCTTACAGGGGTCCCTCCTTACAGGGGTCCCTCCTTTCAGGGGGTCCCTCCTTACAGGGGGTCCCTCCTAACAGGTGGTCCCTCCTTACAGGGGTCCCTCCTTACAGGGGTCTCTCCTTACAGGTAGTCCCTCCTTACAGGTGGTCCCTCCTTACAGGTGGTCCCTCCTTACAGGTAGTCCTTCCTTACAGGGGGTCCCTCCTTACAGGTAGTCCCTCCTTACAGGTAGTCCCTCCTTACAGGTGGTCCCTCCTTACAGGTTGTCCCTCCTTACAGGGGGTCCCTCCTTACAGGTAGTCCCTCCTTACAGGTGGTCCCTCCTTACAGGTGGTCCCTCCTTACAGGTTGTCCTTCCTTACAGGGGTCCCTCCTTACAGGGGGTCCCTCCTTACAGGTAGTCCCTCCTTACAGGTGATCCCTCCTTACAGGTAGTCCCTCCTTACAGGTAGTCCCTCCTTACAGGTGATCCCTCCTTACAGGTTGTCCTTCCTTACAGGTGGTCCCTCCTTACAGGTTGTCCTTCCTTACAGGGGGTCCCTCCTTACAGGGGTCCCTCCTTTCAGGGGGTCCGCCCTGCGTTCCCCACACCTGGGTTAGAGTTATAAGCTGCTATATTTGATGCTGTAAAAACATACATTTATGCACAACTATTGGGGATGTGGAACCTGAACCATTAGCCTCTGCTAGCATTAGCATAGTTCCCCCTTTAAAGGCATCACAGACTCTAACTGGACCAGGACCAGGACATGTCAGACGCATCATGACCTGGTGCGTCCATAAACAGGAAACAGCTGTTGCTAACGTGCTTTGCTAGTTTTGTGTTGCTAAGGCTCCACATAGTCGTTAGCATCAGTGGAAACACGACGCTTTAGCACGAGATCAAGTCAGAGTTTGGAGAAAAATTATTTAAACTCAAGTCACACTTTAACTATACGAGAACTCACCTGATCCAAGCAGGGATCTGGTTCTGGTCCTGGTTTTGGTTTTGGTTTTGGTTCTGGTCCCGGTTCTGGTTCTGGTGCTGTGGTGCTGTGGTGGTGTGGTTCTGGTCCTGGACCTGGTTCTGGTTCTGGTTCTGGTTCTGGTTCTGTTTCTGGTCCTGGTCCTGGTCCTGGTGCTGGTCCTGGTGCTGGACCTGGTTCTGGTCCCGGTCACCAGTATTAGCTCTAGTTCAGTTAGTTTCCACCAGTTGTTGTTGTTGTTGTTGTTGTTGTTGTTGTTGTTGTTGTACCAGGCGAGGTGTAAATGCCAGCACTAAACATAGATTGACATTACTATGGTTCACTATGGAGGTTCTCTATGGTGGCTCACTATGGTTCACTTTGGTGGTTCTCTATGGTGGCTCACTATGGTTCACTTTGGTGGTTCACTATGGTTCACTATGGTCAAATCGAATTAAATCAATTTATTTTTTTAAGGCCCAAAATCACAACAACAGTCGCCTCTGAGGCCGAATCAACAATGTCTGTGGTGGCGAGGGACGATGTCCCAGAGTCCTCTGTCCTTAGACTCTCCTTCTCGGCCAGGAAAAACTACAAAACCTCTTTGGGAAAAAGCAGAAACCTGGAGGAGTTCCAGTGAAGAAGAGATCTGACTCTCACAGACATGAGGGAGACTGGAGCTGGACCCACTCTTCAGGCAGATGAGGGACCGTCCACACGGGGCAGGGACACTTCACCAGGGGAGGGACATCTGGGTCCACAGGTCCTCAGGAGTGAAAGAAAGAAAAAGAAGGCGGTGAACAGTTTGCAAGTGGAATTAAAAAATAGATATTGTTTGATAGCATAAGTAGTCAGAAGAAGAAGAGGATAGTGCTCAAGCTGTCATACTTCCCCCAGCATAGTTACTCCTAGGGCAGCGTAGCTGAAGCTGTGGGTTTATGTTTCTGTTCCTAACTACTCTGACCATAAGAGATTTCGAAGAGGAACGTTTTAAGCCTGGACTTAAATGAAGAGACTGTGTCAGCATATTTAACATGGGTCGGGAGCTGATTCCATAACACAGGAGCTTGGTAGCTAAACGCTCTACCTCCTACAGTACTTTTAGAGACTCTTGGCACCACCAGAAGGCCGGCATTCTGAGAGCGAAGAGCTCTGTTTGGATGATATGGTTCTATAGCATCTTTGAGGTGGGATGAGGCCATGTCATTTATGGCTTTGTAGGTCAAGAGTAGAATTTTAAATTTGATTCTAAACTGGACAGGAGCCAGTGAAGAGACTTCAGCACCGGCGTAATGTGCTCTCTTCTTTTTGTTCCTGTTAGTAATCTTGCTGCTGCATTTTGAACCAGTTGAAAGCTTTTTATGGAGCTTTTAGGACACGCTGCAAGCAGGGAGTTACAGTAGTCTAATCTAGTCGTTACAAATGCATGGATAAGTTTTTCAGCTTCACTTTTAGGCAGGATTCTTCTGATTTTGGCTCTTGTTGTGCAAATGGAAATAGGCTGTTTTACAAGCTTGATTTATATGAGCTTTAAATGAGAGGAAATGAAGGTTCACTATGGTGGTTCACTATGGAGGTTCAATATGGCGGTTCACTATGTTGGTTCACTATGGAGGTTCACTATGGTGGTTCACTATGGAGGTTCACTATGGAGGTTCACTATGGAGGTTCAATATGGAGGTTCACTATGGAGGTTCAATATGGAGGTTCACTATGGAGGTTCACTATGGAGGTTCAATATGGTGGTTCACTATGGAGGTTCACTATGGAGGTTCACTATGGAGGTTCAATATGGTGGTTCACTATGGAGGTTCAATATGGAGGTTCACTATGGAGGTTCAATATGGAGGTTCACTATGTTAGTTCACTATGGAGGTTCACTATGGAGGTTCACTATGGAGGTTCACTATGGTGGTTCACTATGGAGGTTCAATATGGAGGTTCACTATGGTGGTTCACTATGGAGGTTCACTATGTTGGTTCACTATGGAGGTTCACTATGGAGGTTCACTATGGTGGTTCACTATGGAGGTTCAATATGTTGGTTCACTATGGAGGTTCACTATGGAGGTTCAATATGGAGGTTCACTATGTTGGTTCACTATGGAGGTTCACTATGGTGGTTCACTATGGAGGTTCAATATGTTGGTTCACTATGGAGGTTCACTATGGAGGTTCACTATGGAGGTTCAATATGGTGGTTCACTATGGAGGTTCACTATGGAAGTTCACTATGGAGGTTCACTATGGTGGTTCACTATGGTGGTTCACTATGGTGGTTCACTATGGAGGTTCACTATTGAAGTTCACTATGGAGGTTCACTATGGAGGTTCAATATGGTGGTTCACTATGGTGGTTCACTATGGAGGTTCACTATGTTGGTTCACTATGGAGGTTCACTATGGAGGTTCACTATGGAGGTTCAATATGGTGGTTCACTATGGAGGTTCACTATGGAGGTTCACTATGAAGGTTCAATATGTTGGTTCACTATGGAGGTTCACTATGGAGGTTCACTATGGAGGTTCACTATGGAGGTTCACTATGGAGGTTCAATATGGTGGTTCACCTTGGAGGTTCACTATGGAGGTTCACTATGGAGGTTCAATATGAAGGTTCACTATGGTGGTTCACTATGGAGGTTCACTATGGTGGTTCACTATGGAGGTTCAATATGTTGGTTCACTATGGAGGTTCACTATGGAGGTTCAATATGGTGGTTCACTATGGAGGTTCACTATGGTGGTTCACTATGGTGGTTCAATATGGTGGTTCACTATGGAGGTTCACTATGGTGGTTCACTATGGAGGTTCACTATGGTGGTTCACTATGGAGGTTCAATATGTTGGTTCACTATGGAGGTTCACTATGGAGGTTCACTATGGAGGTTCACTATGGAGGTTCAATATGGTGGTTCAACATGGAGGTTCACTATGGTGGTTCAATATGTTGGTTCACTATGGAGGTTCACTATGGAGGTTCAATATGGTGGTTCACTATGGAGGTTCACTATGGTGGTTCACTTTGGTGGTTCAATATGGTGGTTCACTATGGAGGTTCACTATGGTGGTTCACTATGGAGGTTCACTATGGTGGTTCACTATGGAGGTTCAATATGTTGGTTCACTATGGAGGTTCAATATGGTGGTTCACTATGGAGGTTCACTATGGAGGTTCACTATGGAGGTTCAATATGGTGGTTCACTATGGAGGTTCACTATGGAGGTTCACTATGGAGGTTCAATATGGTGGTTCACTATGGAGGTTCAATATGGAGGTTCACTATGGAGGTTCAATATGGAGGTTCACTATGTTAGTTCACTATGGAGGTTCACTATGGAGGTTCACTATGGAGGTTCACTATGGTGGTTCACTATGGAGGTTCAATATGGAGGTTCACTATGGAGGTTCACTATGTTAGTTCACTATGGAGGTTCACTATGGAGGTTCACTATGGAGGTTCACTATGGAGGTTCACTATGGAGGTTCAATATGGTGGTTCACTATGGTGGTTCACTATGGAGGTTCACTATGGTGGTTCACTATGGAGGTTCAATATGTTGGTTCACTATGGAGGTTCAATATGGTGGTTCACTATGGAGGTTCACTATGGAGGTTCACTATGGAGGTTCAATATGGTGGTTCACTATGGAGGTTCACTATGGAGGTTCACTATGGAGGTTCAATATGGTGGTTCACTATGGAGGTTCAATATGGAGGTTCACTATGGAGGTTCAATATGGAGGTTCACTATGTTAGTTCACTATGGAGGTTCACTATGGAGGTTCACTATGGAGGTTCACTATGGAGGTTCAATATGGTGGTTCACTATGGTGGTTCACTATGGAGGTTCACTATGTTGGTTCACTATGGAGGTTCACTATGGTGGTTCACTATGGAGGTTCAATATGTTGGTTCACTATGGAGGTTCACTATGGAGATTCAATATGGAGGTTCACTATGTTGGTTCACTATGGAGGTTCACTATGGTGGTTCACTATGGAGGTTCAATATGTTGGTTCACTATGGAGGTTCACTATTGAAGTTCACTATTGAGGTTCACTATGGAGGTTCAATATGGTGGTTCACTATGGTGGTTCACTATGGAGGTTCACTATGTTGGTTCACTATGGAGGTTCACTATGGAGGTTCAATATGGTGGTTCACTATGGAGGTTCACTATGGAGGTTCACTATGAAGGTTCAATATGTTGGTTCACTATGGAGGTTCACTATGGACGTTCACTATGGAGGTTCACTATGGAGGTTCAATATGGTGGTTCACCTTGGAGGTTCACTATGGAGGTTCACTATGGAGGTTCAATATGAAGGTTCACTATGGTGGTTCACTATGGAGGTTCACTATGGTGGTTCACTATGGAGGTTCAATATGTTGGTTCACTATGGAGGTTCACTATGGAGGTTCAATATGGTGGTTCACTATGGAGGTTCACTATGGTGGTTCACTATGGTGGTTCAATATGGTGGTTCACTATGGAGGTTCACTATGGTGGTTCACTATGGAGGTTCACTATGGTGGTTCACTATGGAGGTTCAATATGTTGGTTCACTATGGAGGTTCACTATGGAGGTTCACTATGGAGGTTCACTATGGAGGTTCAATATGGTGGTTCAATATGGAGGTTCACTATGGTGGTTCACTATGGAGGTTCACTATGGTGGTTCATATGGAGGTTCAATATGTTGGTTCACTCTGGAGGTTCACTATGGAGGTTCAATATGGTGGTTCACTATGGAGGTTCACTATGGAGGTTCACTATGGAGGTTCAATATGGTGGTTCACTATGGAGGTTCACTATGGAGGTTCACTATGGAGGTTCAATATGGTGGTTCACTATGGAGGTTCACTATGGTGGTTCACTATGGAGGTTCACTATGGAGGTTCACTATGGAGGTTCACTATGGAGGTTCACTATGGTGGTTCACTATGGAGGTTCACTATGGAGGTTCACTATGGAGGTTCACTATGGAGGTTCAATATGGTGGTTCACTATGGAGGTTCACTATGGAGGTTCAATATGGAGGTTCACTATGGAGGTTCACTATGGAGGTTCAATATGTTGGTTCACTATGGAGGTTCACTATGGAGGTTCACTATGGAGGTTCACTATGGTGGTTCACTATGGAGGTTCACTATGGTGGTTCACTATGGAGGTTCACTATGGAGGTTCACTATGGAGGTTCACTATGGAGGTTCACTATGAAGGTTCAATATGGTGGTTCAATATGGTGGTTCACTATGGAGGTTCACTATGGAGGTTCAATATGGAGGTTCACTATGAAGGTTCACTATGGTGGTTCACTATGGAGGTTCACTATGAAGGTTCAATATGGAGGTTCACTATGGAGGTTCACTATGGAGGTTCACTATGGAGGTTTAATATGGTTCTCTAAGGTTCACTATGGTTCACATAAGATAAGCCTTTATTTGTCCCACATGGGGAAATTTCGGTGTTGCCACACAAGTAGATACAGAAGTTAAAGAACAGATAACTTATAGAAAACTTTAAAAAACACTCATAATAGAAATAGAAAAAGTCAATATTGCACATGATTAAGTCAGTATTGCACATGTAAGTATTGCACATGGGTATGACAGACTGTGAAACGTCTCCTTCACACAGCGAGGGTGGATCAGTCACTGAAGCTGCTCTCCAGAGTGGACAGAGTGTCCTGCAGGAGACAGAGTGTCCTGCAGGGGACAGAGTGCCATGCAGGGGACAGAGTGTCCTGCAGGGGGCGACACTCATGGTCCAGCATGGATGTGAGTTTAGCCAGGACCCTTCTGTCCCCCACCTCCTGCACCGAGTCCAGAGGACAGCCCAGGACGGAGCTTTGTCCAGCTTCTTCCTCTCCCTCTCTGTGATGCTGCTGCTCCAGCAGACCACACCTACAGGAGCTGATGCACCACAGAGTCAGAGAAGGTCTTCAGGAGTGGCCCTGTCAGGAGTGGCCCTGTCACTCCAAAAGACCTGAGTCTCCTCAGGAGGTAGAGCCCACTCTGGCTCTTCCTGTACAGTCTGTGTTATGAGTCCAGTTTGTGGTTCAGATGAACACCCAGGTCCTTGTATGAGTCATTCTCTCAATGTCCCGTCCCTGGATGTTCTCTGGTGAGGGGGGCGTGGCCTCTGTGGAAGTCCACCACCATCTCCTTGGGGGAGGGACCCCCTGTTAGGAGGGACCCCTGTAAGGAGGGACCCCCTTTAAGGGCCTCAGGCTTTGTTTGTGGACGATGTGTTTAAGGAGCTTCTCTTTTGTTCAGAGCTGGTGCTGATCACATGTGATTACAGTGAATGGTGTTTACAGACAAACAGTGGAGTGTGGCGCTCTTTCACATGCTAACACATGCTAACAAATGCTAACACATGCTAAGTTACGTCTGAGGCTAACGTCGGGATCAGATAAACTGACGTCGCTTTAATGCTCGTCTGAACTTGAAGCTTAATAAGAAATATTTAAAGCTTTTCAGGACCAGGGTTCCACAGCATTGACCTCATGTATCTCACTTATATATTGAATACAGTCGCTTTCAATGGGTTTGGAATAAACATCTTATTTAGTTTTAAAGTTTTCTTTGCGTCACACAGCAGGGACAGTACACTTAATATCATAAATAATATACAGTTTATTTAACACTTTCAGCCCTTTAAGCGCCATAACTCCGGCTCTTAAAAGTTCAGATTTGTTTTAACCTGGAATATAAATGTGTACATTTATAAAACATATCCAACATTCTGTGGCTCACGGCCTGAAAACTGAAATATTCTAAAGTCATGATGTACATTAATCCTGCCGTACATTTGATTCATAAAACAATCTCAGGAATCCTCTTTAACGATGTCACGGCTTCATGTTGTGTCTCAATGCTAACGCTATTGCTAACCGAAAATCAAGACACAAACACAGAGGGTTAGCTGTTGGTTAGCTGTTGGTTAGCTGTTGGTTAGCTGTTGGTTAGCTGTTGGTTTGACCTGGACAAACGGTGTGATCTTTATATGTAACTCATATTGTTTTTGTATTTTTTATTTATTGAAGGACAAACCAGATGCAATGTTTTAAGTGTTTTAAGTGT
Organism: Eucyclogobius newberryi; assembly: GCF_026437365.1. NCBI lineage: Eukaryota > Metazoa > Chordata > Actinopteri > Gobiiformes > Gobiidae > Eucyclogobius > Eucyclogobius newberryi. The sequence goes on along the minus strand of NW_027316245.1, from coordinate 562,655 downwards.
TATAGCAGAAAATGCTAATTTTCAACACCTGCCAATTTAGAGTTGCCAATTTACCTAACACATCATGTGTTTGGACGGTGGGAGGAGCCAGAGAGAACCCACGGTAACACGAGGAGAACATGCAGACTCCACCCAGAGAGATCATGTGATGTTGGACTGATCCGGGAATCGAACCCATGATCTACTAACCGCCTTTGCCACCGTGCACCCCTGAAGTTGGTTTGTCTGGTGCGTTTATAACTGAGCCACTGTAAATGAGATAAAGCTTTTATTAAATTAACAGAATATTTAACAAACACGTTTTATTATAAGAGATTAATTTTTACATTTTTTAGCAAATGCTTTATTAAACATTAAAAAAGACTATTTAATGAACTGATTAACAAAACTTTTATTAAAACATTTAAAAAAACGTTACTTTATTCCTTTACAATCCTTTAGGTGCTAACGTTTAGCACTTAAACCTTCTGTGATTAAAAACACTTTTAAAAAGTATTTGTTAAGTTATGTATTAACGAATCCTTAAATTAAAGCTTTACTCCGTCCTCCATAAGTCTGTATTTAACCTAATGTTTGTTAGCATGCTAATGCTTGTTAGCATGCTAATGCTTGTTAGCATGCTTATGCTTGTTAGCATGCTAATGCTTGTTAGCGTTGTGAAACTTCTCTGTCTCTGAAAGTTCATTGCTCAGTCGGGAGTTCATAGTTTAAGAGCTGAGTCAGAAACCACCAGAGTCCAGGTCCATGGACATGATCCTGGTCTAGACCTGGTCCACGTAGGGTCCCGGTTCAGAGCCTGGTCTAGACCCGGTCCACGTAGGGTCCTGCCTCAGAGCCTGGTCTAGACCCGGTCCACGTAGGCTCCCGGTTCAGAGCCTGGTCTAGACCCGGTCCACGTAGGGTCCCGGTTCAGAGCCTGGTCTAGACCCGGTCCACGTAGGCTCCCGGTTCAGAGCCTGGTCTAGACCCGGTCCACGTAGGGTCCCGGTTCAGAGCCTGGTCTAGACCCGGTCCACGTAGGGTCCTGCCTCAGAGCCTGGTCTAGACCCGGTCCACGTAGGCTCTCGGTTCAGAGCCTGGTCTAGACCCGGTCCACGTAGGGTCCTGCCTCAGAGCCTGGTCTAGACCCGGTCCACGTAGGGTCCTGCCTCAGAGCCTGGTCTAGACCCGGTCCACGTAGGGTCCCGGTTCAGAGCCTGGTCTGTTCAGAGCCTGGTCTAGACCCGGTCCACGTAGGGTCCGGCGGGCGCAGACAGCAGACACTGCTTGTTTTGACCAGAGACTCGGTTCTTTGAGTCGATGAGAAGCAAAGGAAACTGAGAGAAATGATCCACCATCGCTCCAACCGACGCAAACGACTGAAACAAAACACACACAAAATAAACTAACAACGCCTGGTTTAGACCTGGTTTAGTCCGGGTTTAGACCTGGTTTAGTCCTGGTTTAGAGCTGGTTTAGACCTGGTTTAGTCCTGGTTTAGTCCTGGTTTAGACCTGGTTTAGTCCTGGTTTAGTCCTGGTTTAGTCCTGGTTTAGACCTGGTTTAGTCCGGGTTTAGACCTGGTTTAGTCCTGGTTTAGAGCTGGTTTAGACCTGGTTTAGACCTGGTTTAGTCCTGGTTTAGTCCTGGTTTAGACCTGGTTTAGTCCTGGTTTAGTCCTGCTTTAGACCTGGTTTAGTCCGGGTTTAGTCCTGGTTTAGTCCTGCTTTAGACCTGGTTTAGTCCTGGTTTAGTCCTGGTTTAGTCCTGCTTTAGACCTTGTTTAGTCCTGGTTTAGTCCTGGTTTAGTCCTTGTTTAGATCTGGTTTAGTCCTGGTTTAGACCTGGTTTAGTCCTGGTTTAGTCCTGGTTTAGACCTGGTTTAGACATGGTTTAGTCCTGGTTTAGAGCTGGTTTAGTCCTGGTTAAGGCCTGGTTTAGACCTGGTTTAGTCCTGCTTTAGACCTGGTTTAGTCCTGGTTTAGACCTGGTTTAGACCTGGTTTAGACATGCTTTAGACCTGGTTTAGTCCTGGTTTAGACCTGGTTTAGTCCTGGTTTAGTCCTGGTTTAGACCTGGTTTGGTCTTGGTTTAGTCCTGGTTTAGTCCTGGTTTGGTCTTGGTTTAGTCCTGGTTTAGTCCTGGTTTAGTCCTGGTTTAGTCCTGGTTTGGTCTTGGTTTAGTCCTGGTTTAGTCCTGGTTTAGACCTGGTTTAGTCCTGGTTTAGTCCAGGTTTAGACCTGGTTTAGTCCGGGTTTAGTCCTGGTTTAGTCCTGCTTTAGACCTGGTTTAGTCCTGGTTTAGTCCTGGTTTAGTCCTGCTTTAGACCTAGTTTAGTCCTGGTTTAGTCCTGGTTTAGTCCTTGTTTAGATCTGGTTTAGTCCTGGTTTAGACCTGGTTTAGTCCTGGTTTAGTCCTGGTTTAGACCTGGTTTAGACATGGTTTAGTCCTGGTTTAGAGCTGGTTTAGTCCTGGTTAAGGCCTGGTTTAGACCTGGTTTAGTCCTGCTTTAGACCTGGTTTAGTCCTGGTTTAGACCTGGTTTAGACCTGGTTTAGACATGCTTTAGACCTGGTTTAGTCCTGGTTTAGACCTGGTTTGGTCTTGGTTTAGTCCTGGTTTAGTCCTGGTTTGGTCTTGGTTTAGTCCTGGTTTAGTCCTGGTTTAGTCCTGGTTTAGTCCTGGTTTGGTCTTGGTTTAGTCCTGGTTTAGTCCTGGTTTAGACCTGGTTTAGTCCTGGTTTAGTCCAGGTTTAGTCCTGGTTTAGTCCTTGTTTAGACCTGGTTTAGTCCAGGTTTAGTCCTTGTTTAGACCTGGTTTAGTCCTGGTTTGGACCTGGTTTAGTCATGGTTTAGTCCCGGTTTGGTCTTGGTTTGGCCTTGGTTTAGTCCTGGTTTAGTCCTGGTTTAGTCCTGGTTTGGTCTTGGTTTAGTCCTGGTTTAGTCCTGGTTTAGTTCTGGTTTAGTCCTGGTTTGGTCTTGGTTTAGTCCTGGTTTAGTCCTGGTTTAGTCCTGGTTTGGTCTTGGTTTAGTCCTGGTTTAGACCTGGTTTAGTCCTGGTTTAGACCTGGTTTAGTCCTTGTTCAGACCTGGTTTAGTCCTGGTTTGGACCTGGTTTAGTCCTGGTTTAGACCCGGTTTGGTCTTGGTTTGGTCTTGGTTTAGTCCTGGTTTAGTCCTGGTTTGGTCTTGGTTTAGTCCTGGTTTAGACCTGGTTTAGTCCTGGTTTAGTCCAGGTTTAGTCCTGGTTTGGTCCTGGTTTGTTCCTGGTTTAGTCCTGGTTTAGTCCTGGTTTAGTCCTGGTTTGGTCTTGGTTTAGTCCTGGTTTAGACCTGGTTTAGACCTGGTTTAGACCTGGTTTCGTCCTGCTTTAGACCTGGTTTAGTCCTGGTTTAGTCCTGGTTTAGAGCTAGTTTAGTCCTGGTTGAGTCCTGGTTTAGTCCTTGTTTAGACCTGGTTTAGTCTTGGTTTAGACCTGGTTTAGTCCTGGTTTAGACCTGGTTTGGTCTTGGTTTAGTCCTGGTTTAGTCCTGGTTTAGTCCTGGTTTAGTCCTGGTTTGGTCTTGGTTTAGTCCTGGTTTAGTCCTGGTTTAGACCTGGTTTAGTCCTGGTTTAGTCCAGGTTTAGTCCTGGTTTAGTTCTTGTTTAGACCTGGTTTAGTCCAGGTTTAGTCCTTGTTTAGACCTGGTTTAGTCCTGGTTAAGGCCTGGTTTAGACCTGGTTTAGTCCTGCTTTAGACCTGGTTTAGTCCTGGTTTAGACCTGGTTTAGACCTGGTTTAGACATGCTTTAGACCTGGTTTAGTCCTGGTTTAGACCTGGTTTGGTCTTGGTTTAGTCCTGGTTTAGTCCTGGTTTGGTCTTGGTTTAGTCCTGGTTTAGTCCTGGTTTAGTCCTGGTTTGGTCTTGGTTTAGTCCTGGTTTAGTCCTGGTTTAGACCTGGTTTAGTCCTGGTTTAGTCCAGGTTTAGTCCTGGTTTAGTCCTTGTTTAGACCTGGTTTAGTCCAGGTTTAGTCCTTGTTTAGACCTGGTTTAGTCCTGGTTTGGACCTGGTTTAGTCATGGTTTAGTCCCGGTTTGGTCTTGGTTTGGCCTTGGTTTAGTCCTGGTTTAGTCCTGGTTTAGTCCTGGTTTGGTCTTGGTTTAGTCCTGGTTTAGTCCTGGTTTAGTTCTGGTTTAGTCCTGGTTTGGTCTTGGTTTAGTCCTGGTTTAGTCCTGGTTTAGTCCTGGTTTGGTCTTGGTTTAGTCCTGGTTTAGACCTGGTTTAGTCCTGGTTTAGACCTGGTTTAGTCCTTGTTCAGACCTGGTTTAGTCCTGGTTTGGACCTGGTTTAGTCCTGGTTTAGACCCGGTTTGGTCTTGGTTTGGTCTTGGTTTAGTCCTGGTTTAGTCCTGGTTTGGTCTTGGTTTAGTCCTGGTTTAGACCTGGTTTAGTCCTGGTTTAGTCCAGGTTTAGTCCTGGTTTGGTCCTGGTTTGTTCCTGGTTTAGTCCTGGTTTAGTCCTGGTTTAGTCCTGGTTTGGTCTTGGTTTAGTCCTGGTTTAGACCTGGTTTAGACCTGGTTTAGACCTGGTTTCGTCCTGCTTTAGACCTGGTTTAGTCCTGGTTTAGTCCTGGTTTAGAGCTAGTTTAGTCCTGGTTGAGTCCTGGTTTAGTCCTTGTTTAGACCTGGTTTAGTCTTGGTTTAGACCTGGTTTAGTCCTGGTTTAGACCTGGTTTGGTCTTGGTTTAGTCCTGGTTTAGTCCTGGTTTAGTCCTGGTTTAGTCCTGGTTTGGTCTTGGTTTAGTCCTGGTTTAGTCCTGGTTTAGACCTGGTTTAGTCCTGGTTTAGTCCAGGTTTAGTCCTGGTTTAGTTCTTGTTTAGACCTGGTTTAGTCCAGGTTTAGTCCTTGTTTAGACCTGGTTTAGTCCTGGTTTGGACCTGGTTTAGTCCTGGTTTAGTCCCGGTTTGGTCTTGGTTTGGCCTTGGTTTAGTCCTGGTTTAGTCCTGGTTTAGTCCTGGTTTGGTCTTGGTTTAGTCCTGGTTTAGTCCTGGTTTAGTTCTGGTTTAGTCCTGGTTTGGTCTTGGTTTAGTCCTGGTTTAGTCCTGGTTTAGTCCTGGTTTGGTCTTAGTTTAGTCCTGGTTTAGACCTGGTTTAGTCCTGGTTTAGACCTGGTTTAGTCCTTGTTCAGACCTGGTTTAGTCCTGGTTTGGACCTGGTTTAGTCCTGGTTTAGACCCGGTTTGGTCTTGGTTTGGTCTTGGTTTAGTCCTGGTTTAATCCTGGTTTGGTCTTGGTTTAGTCCTGGTTTAGTCCTGGTTTGGTCTTGGTTTTGTCCTGGTTTAGACCTGGTTTAGTCCTGGTTTAGTCCAGGTTTAGTCCTGGTTTGGTCCTGGTTTGGTCCTGGTTTGTTCCTGGTTTAGTCCTGGTTTAGTCCTGGTTTAGTCCTGGTTTGGTCTTGGTTTAGTCCTGGTTTAGACCTGGTTTAGTCCTGGTTTAGACCTGGTTTCGTCCTGCTTTAGACCTGGTTTAGTCCTGGTTTAGAGCTAGTTTAGTCCTGGTTTAGTCCTGGTTTAGTCCTTGTTTAGACCTGGTTTAGTCTTGGTTTAGACCTGGTTTAGTCCTGGTTTAGTCCTGGTTTAGACCTGGTTTAGACCTGGTTTAGACCTGGTTTAGTCCTTGTTTAGATCTGGTTTAGTCTTGGTTTAGTCCTGGTTTAGTCCTTGTTTAGATCTGGTTTAGTCTTGGTTTAGTCCTGGTTTAGTCCTGGTTTAGTCCAGGTTTAGTCCTGGTTTGGTCCTGGTTTGGTCCTGGTTTGGTCCTGGTTTGGTCTTGGTTTAGTCCTGGTTTAGTCCTGGTTTAGTCCTGGTTTGGTCTTGGTTTAGTCCTTGTTTAGACCTGGTTTAGACCTGGTTTAGACCTGGTTTAGACCTGGTTTAGTCCTGCTTTAGACCTGGTTTAGTCCTGGTTTAGTCCTTGTTTAGTCCTTGTTTAGATCTGGTTTAGTCTTGGTTTAGTCCTGGTTTAGTCCTTGTTTAGATCTGGTTTAGTCTTGGTTTAGTCCTGGTTTAGTCCTTGTTTAGATCTGGTTTAGTCCTGGTTTAGTCCTGGTTTAGTCCTTGTTTAGATCTGGTTTAGTCTTGGTTTAGTCCTGGTTTAGTCCTGGTTTAGTCCCGGTTCAGACCTCCAGCACTTTGAGCCCGGTCCCCAGCAGATACTTCTGGTCCTGGAGCTGGATCTGGATGTTGAAGACCTTGTTCTGGTACAGGACCATGAGGGTGAAGGGCTGGACCGAGGACTGACCAGAACTGTCCCGGACCACATAGGCCCCATTCTGCAAGAGACCGGCCCACGTCACCAAACAAACAGGAAGTACAACCGCTCAACTTAGCATTAGCATTAGCCTCCAAACATCACCAACCGCACCAGGAAGTACAACCGCTCAACGTAGCATTAGCATTAGCCTCCAAACATCACCAACCGCACCAGGAAGTACAACCGCTCACGTAGCATTAGCATTAGCCTCCAAACATCACCAACCGCACCAGGAACGACCGCTCAGCGTAGCATTAGCATTAGCCTCCAAACATGACCAACCACACCAGGAAGTACAACCGCTCACGTAGCATTAGCATTAGCCTCCAAACATCACCAACCACACCAGGAACGACCGCTCAGCGTAGCATTAGCATTAGCCTCCAAACATCACCAACCGCACCAGGAACGACCGCTCGACCACATGGTAACACCAGAGTCAGAAACACCATGTGCAGAAGTGTTAGCATTAGCGTAGAGATTAGCATACATGCTAAGGAGCGCGTAAACATCTCTTGACATGAGCAAAGACATGAGCAGCGCTTCAGGACGTTACCTTCCCGAGACGTTTGAGCGACAACTCAGCTTCAGCTCGAGTCACTTTCCCCACGTACCACAGCGGGTCCAAGTCCTGAGGAAGAACCATGTGAAACCAGGTCTGAACCAGGCCAGAACCAGGCCAGAACCAGGTCTGAACCAGGTCTGAACCAGGCCAGAACCAGGCCAGAACCAGGCCAGAACCAGGTCTGAACCAGGTCTGAACCAGGCCAGAACCAGGCCGGAACCAGGTCTGAACCAGGTCTGAACCAGGCCAGAACCTGGCCAGAACCAGGTCTGAACCAGGCCAGAACCAGGCTAGAACCAGGTCTGAACCAGGCCAGAACCAGGCCAGAACCAGGCCGGAACCAGGTCTGAACCAGGTCTGAACCAGGTCTGAACCTGGCCAGAACCAGGTCTGAACCAGGCCAGAACCAGGCCAGAACCAGGTCTGAACCAGGTCTGAACCAGGTCTGAGCCAGGTCTGAACCAGGCCAGAACCAGGCCAGAACCAGGTCTGAACCAGGCCAGAACCAGGCCAGAACCAGGCCGGAACCAGGTCTGAACCAGGCCAGAACCAGGCCAGAACCAGGTCTGAACCAGGTCTGAACCAGGCCAGAACCAGGCCAGAACCAGGCCAGAACCAGGTCTGAACCAGGCCAGAACCAGGCCAGAACCAGGCCAGAACCAGGTCTGAACCAGGTCTGAACCAGGCCAGAACCAGGCCAGAACCAGGCCAGAACTAGGTCTGAACCAGGTCTGAACCAGGCCAGAACCAGGTCTGAACCAGGTCTGAACCAGGCCAGAACCAGGCCAGAACCAGGCCAGAACCAGGTCTGAACCAGGTCTGAACCAGGCCAGAACCAGGTCTGAACCAGGCCAGAACCAGGCCAGAACCAGGCCAGAACCAGGTCTGAACCAGGTCTGAACCAGGCCAGAACCAGGCCAGAACCAGGCCAGAACCAGGTCTGAACCAGGTCTGAACCAGGCCAGAACCAGGCCAGAACCAGGTCTGAACCAGGCCAGAACCAGGCCGGAACCAGGTCTGAACCAGGTCTGAACCAGGTCTGAACCTGGCCAGAACCAGGTCTGAACCAGGCCAGAACCAGGCCAGAACCAGGTCTGAACCAGGTCTGAACCAGGTCTGAACCAGGCCAGAACCTGGCCAGAACCAGGTCTGAACCAGGCCAGAACCAGGCCAGAACCAGGTCTGAACCAGGTCTGAACCAGGCCAGAACCAGGCCAGAACCAGGCCGGAACCAGGTCTGAACCAGGTCTGAACCAGGTCTGAACCTGGCCAGAACCAGGTCTGAACCAGGCCAGAACCAGGCCAGAACCAGGTCTGAACCAGGTCTGAACCAGGTCTGAACCAGGCCAGAACCTGGCCAGAACCAGGTCTGAACCAGGCCAGAACCAGGCCAGAACCAGGTCTGAACCAGGTCTGAACCAGGCCAGAACCAGGCCAGAACCAGGTCTGAACCAGGCCAGAACCAGGCCGGAACAAGGTCTGAACCAGGTCTGAACCAGGTCTGAACCTGGCCAGAACCAGGTCTGAACCAGGCCAGAACCAGGCCAGAACCAGGTCTGAACCAGGTCTGAACCAGGTCTGAACCAGGCCAGAACCTGGCCAGAACCAGGTCTGAACCAGGCCAGAACCAGGCCAGAACCAGGTCTGAACCAGGTCTGAACCAGGCCAGAACCAGGCCAGAACCAGGTCTGAACCAGGCCAGAACCAGGCCAGAACCAGGCCGGAACCAGGTCTGAACCAGGTCTGAACCAGGTCTGAACCTGGCCAGAACCAGGTCTGAACCAGGCCAGAACCAGGCCAGAACCAGGTCTGAACCAGGTCTGAACCAGGTCTGAACCAGGCCAGAACCTGGCCAGAACCAGGTCTGAACCAGGCCAGAACCAGGCCAGAACCAGGTCTGAACCAGGTCTGAACCAGGTCTGACCTGGTTTGATGCTGATGGTGGAGATTTGAAAGTCGGTTTCTCTGGAGCTGGAGTTCCTCCTGAAAGTAAAAAAAGAGAAATAAGTGGGTGTAATTCCTTTGAGAGGGGCCCCTGTAGAGAGGGCCCCCTGAAGAGAGGGGCCCCTGAAGAGAGGGGCCCCTGAAGAGAGGGGCCCCTGAAGAGAGGGGCCCCTCTCTACAGGGGCCCCTGAAGAGAGGGGCCCCTGTAGAGAGGGCCCCCTGAAGAGAGGGGCCCCTGAAGAGAGGGGCCCCTCGCTACAGGGGCCCCTGAAGAGAGGGGCCCCTGTAGAGAGGGCCCCCTGAAGAGAGGGGCCCCTGAAGAGAGGGGCCCCTGTAGAGAGGGCCCCCTGAAGAGAGGGGCCCCTGTAGAGAGGGGCCCCTTTAGAGAGGGGCCCCTGTAGAGAGGGCCCCCTGAAGAGAGGGGCCCCTGTAGAGAGGGGCCCTGAAAAATCAAATAAAAATGTGAGACTAAAGTCTGACCTGAGCCGGGTCTGAGCAGCACTGAAGGAAGTCCAGGAGGAAGACTGAAACAACAACAACAAACAAACAAACAAACAAACACAAACACACACACACACACACACAAACACACAAACACACACACAAACAAACAAACAAACAAACACACAAACAAACACACAAACAAGCACACAAACACACAAACAAGCACACAAACAAACAAACACACAAACAAACACACACACACACACAAACACACACACAAACAAACAAACAAACACACACACAAACAAACACACAAACAAACACACAAACAAGCACACAAACAAACAAACAAACACAAACAAACACACAAACAAACATACAAACAAACACACAAACAAACAAACAAACAAACAGACAAACTGTAAATGTGATTCAAATCTAACATAGAAGAAAACCCCGACATAAACTATATATAAATGTAAGAGCTGTTAGTCATGTCGCCCCCTGGGGGTCTGGGGTTTATGTCGCCCCTGGTGGTCTGGGGTTTATGTCGCCCCTGGTGGTCTGGGGTTTATGTCGCCCCCTGGTGGTCTGGGGTTTATGTCGCCCCTGGTGGTCTGGGTTTTATGTCGCCCCTGGTGGTTTAATAAAATTAATAAAATTAATGAAATTAATAAAACAAAATAAATTAAATCAATTAAATATAATTTTAATAAAAAAATTAAACTAAAGAAAAATAAATAAATAAATAGATGAATAAATAAATAAAAAGACGCAAAAAAGACAGAGCCGTACCTGTCTGTGTCATGAGCCGTACCTGTCTGTGTGTCGTGAGCCGTACCTGTCTGTGTGTTGTGAGCCGTACCTGTCTGTGTGTCGTCAGCCGTACCTGTCTGTGTGTCACGAGCCGTACCTGTCTGTGTGTCGTGAGCCGTACCTGTCTGTGTGTCGTCAACCGTACCTGTCTGTGTGTCGTGAGCCGTACCTGTCTGTGTGTCGTGAGCCGTACCTGTCTGTGTGTCGTGAGCCGTACCTGTCTGTGTGTCGTGAGCCGTACCTGTCTGTGTGTCGTCAGCCGTACCTGTCTGTGTGTCACGAGCCGTACCTGTCTGTGTGTCGTGAGCCGTACCTGTCTGTGTGTCGTGAGCCGTACCTGTCTGTGTGTCGTCAGCCGTACCTGTCTGTGTGTCGTGAGCCGTACCTGTCTGTGTGTCGTGAGCCGTACCTGTCTGTGTGTCGTCAGCCGTACCTGTCTGTGTGTCACGAGCCGTACCTGTCTGTGTGTTGTGAGCCGTACCTGTCTGTGTGTCACGAGCCGTACCTGTCTGTGTGTCGTGAGCCGTACCTGTCTGTGTGTCGTCAGCCGTACCTGTCTGTGTGTCACGAGCCCTACCTGTCTGTGTGTCGTGAGCCGTACCTGTCTGTGTGTCACGAGCCGTACCTGTCTGTGTGTCGTGAGCCGTACCTGTCTGTGTGTCGTGAGCCGTACCTGTCTGTGTGTCGTCAGCCGTACCTGTCTGTGTGTCACGAGCCGTACCTGTCTGTGTGTCGTGAGCCGTACCTGTCTGTGTGTCGTCAGCCGTACCTGTCTGTGTGTCGTGAGCCGTACCTGTCTGTGTGTCGTGAGCCGTACCTGTCTGTGTGTCGTGAGCCGTACCTGTCTGTGTGTCGTGAGCCGTACCTGTCTGTGTGTCGTCAGCCGTACCTGTCTGTGTGTCACGAGCCGTACCTGTCTGTGTGTCGTGAGCCGTACCTGTCTGTGTGTCGTGAGCCGTACCTGTCTGTGTGTCGTCAGCCGTACCTGTCTGTGTGTCGTGAGCCGTACCTGTCTGTGTGTCGTGAGCCGTACCTGTCTGTGTGTCGTCAGCCGTACCTGTCTGTGTGTCACGAGCCGTACCTGTCTGTGTGTTGTGAGCCGTACCTGTCTGTGTGTCACGAGCCGTACCTGTCTGTGTGTCGTGAGCCGTACCTGTCTGTGTGTCGTGAGCCGTACCTGTCTGTGTGTCGTGAGCCGTACCTGTCTGTGTGTCGTCAGCCGTACCTGTCAGTGTGTCGTGAGCCGCACCTGTCTGTGTGTTGTGAGCCGTACCTGTCTGTGTGTCGTGAGCCGTACCTGTCTGTGTGTCGTGAGCCGTACCTGTCTGTGTGTCGTGAGCCGTACCTGTCTGTGTGTCGTCAGCCGTACCTGTCTGTGTGTCGTGAGCCGTACCTGTCTGTGTGTCGTGAGCCGTACCTGTCTGTGTGTCGTGAGCCGTACCTGTCTGTGTGTCGTGAGCCGTACCTGTCTGTGTGTCGTGAGCCGTACCTGTCTGTGTGTCACGAGCCGTACCTGTCTGTGTGTCGTGAGCCGTACCTGTCTGTGTGTCGTGAGCCGTACCTGTCTGTGTGTCGTGAGCCGTACCTGTCTGTGTGTCGTGAGCCGTACCTGTCTGTGTGTCGTGAGCCGTACCTGTCTGTGTGTCGTGAGCCGTACCTGTCTGTGTGTCGTGAGCCGTACCTGTCTGTGTGTCGTGAGCCGTACCTGTCTGTGTGTCGTCAGCCGTACCTGTCTGTGTGTCACGAGCCGTACCTGTCTGTGTGTCCTGAGCCGTACCTGTCTGTGTGTCGTCAGCCGTACCTGTCTGTGTGTCACGAGCCGTACCTGTCTGTGTGTCGTGAGCCGTACCTGTCTGTGTGTCACGAGTCGTACCTGTCTGTGTGTCGTGAGCCGTACCTGTCTGTGTGTCGTGAGCCGTACCTGTCTGTGTGTAGTCAGCCGTACCTGTCTGTGTGTCGTGAGCCGTACCTGTCTGTGTGTCGTGAGCCGTACCTGTCTGTGTGTCGTGAGCCGTACCTGTCTGTGTGTCGTGAGCCGTACCTGTCTGTGTGTCGTGAGCCGTACCTGTCTGTGTGTCGTGAGCCGTACCTGTCTGTGTGTCGTGAGCCATACCTGTCTGTGTGTCGTGAGCCGTACCTGTCTGTGTGTCGTGAGCCGTACCTGTCTGTGTGTCGTGAGCCGTACCTGTCTGTGTGTCGAGAGCCGTACCTGTCTGTGTGTCGAGAGCCGTACCTGTCTGTGTGTCGTGAGCCGTACCTGTCTGTGTGTCGTGAGCCGTACCTGTCTGTGTGTCGTGAGCCGTACCTGTCTGTGTGTCGTGAGCCGCACCTGTCTGTGTGTCGTGAGCCGTACCTGTCTGTGTGTCGTGAGCCGTACCTGTCTGTGTGTCGTGAGCCGTACCTGTCTGTGTGTCGTGAGCCGTACCGGTCTGTGTGTCGTCAGCCGTACCTGTCTGTGTGTCGTGAGCCGTACCTGTCTGTGTGTCGTGAGCCGTACCTGTCTGTGTGTCGTGAGCCGTACCTGTCTGTGTGTCGTGAGCCGTACCTGTCTGTGTGTCGTGAGCCGTACCTGTCTGTGTGTCACGAGCCGTACCTGTCTGTGTGTCGTGAGCCGTACCTGTCTGTGTGTCGTGAGCCGTACCTGTCTGTGTGTCGTGAGCCGTACCTGTCTGTGTGTCGTGAGCCGTACCTGTCTGTGTGTCGTCAGCCGTACCTGTCTGTGTGTCGTGAGCCGTACCTGTCTGTGTGTCGTCAGCCGTACCTGTCTGTGTGTCGCACTGGAGGAAGTCCAGGACTCTTATTGTGAAAAGGGAAAGTGTTTCGTTTCAGATCTGCAACATTCAAATGGAAAAATGATCCAGATTCACACCAACAACTCGACTCGATTTACTTTAAATCATTGGATTGTCTCACCGTCGCCGGGAGACGGCTGCTGCAGGAAACAATAAAAACAATAAAGACAATAAAGACAATAAAGAGGTAAGAATGAGACCACTTTGTACAAAAGGAACATGTTTGTTTTTTTTACCTCTTTTCGAGTTTCAAATCTGGAGTGAGAAAGAAACAAATGAAAGAAGAATAAATTCGACTCTAATAAAACTGTAGATCTAAACCAGGACTGAACCAGGACTAAAGCAGGACTAAACCAGGACTAAAGCAGGACTAAACCAGGACTAAAGCAGGACTAAACCAGGACTAAAGCAGGACTAAACCAGGACTAAAGCAGGACTAAACCAGGACTAAAGCAGGACTAAACCAGGACTAAAGCAGGACTAAACCAGGACTAAACCAGGTTTAAACCAGGACTAAACCAGGACTAAACCAGGTTTAAACCAGGACTAAACCAGGACTAAACCAGGTTTAAACCAGGACTAAACCAGGTCTAAACCAGGTCTAAACCAGGACTGAACCAGGACTAAACCAGGACTGAACCAGGACTAAACCAGGACTAAACCAGGACTAAACCAGGTTTAAACCAGGTCTAAACCAGTTCTAAACTAGGACTAAATGTACCTGTGAGGAGGGGCTCTTGCTCCCGAGTTGCTCCTGTTCACAGAGGCCGGCGTCGGGGGAAGGATCGAGGGTTTAGTCCAGGTCTGGGACTTTGGAGGCTCCTGCTGAGGCCGACTGTGGACCAGAGTTAGACCAGACTTAGACCAGACTTAGACCAGAGTTGGACCAGAGTTAGACCAGAGTTAGACCAGACTTAGACCGGACTTAGACCGGACTTAGACCGGACTTAGACCGGACTTAGACAGGACTTAGACCGGACTTAGACCGGACTTAGACCGGACTTAGACCGGACTTAGACCGGACTTAGACAGGACTTAGACCGGACTTAGACCGGACTTAGACCGGACTTAGACCGGACTTAGACCGGACTTAGACCGGACTTAGACCGGACTTAGACCGGACTTACCTCCAGGCTTGTGGCAGCGGCTGAAAAATGAAGAAATGAACTTTAGAAATGGGTCAGATTTGGGTTTACGTTAAACATCATGAATGAAATCTGAACTTTAAACTGAACTTGAAACTGAACTCGTAGTAACGTGTAATTAGAGCTCAAATACACAGTAGTAGTAACGTGTACATAGAGCTCAAATACACAGTTGTAGTAACGTGTACATAGAGCTCAAATACACAGTTGTAGTAACGTGTACATAGAGCTCAAATACACAGTAGTAGTAACGTGTACATAGAGCTCAAATACACAGTCGTAGTAACGTGTACATAGAGCTCAAATACACAGTCGTAGTAACGTGTACATAGAGCTCAAATACACAGTCGTAGTAACGTGTACATAGAGCTCAAATACACAGTTGTAGTAACGTGTACATAGAGCTCAAATACACAGTTGTAGTAACGTGTACATAGAGCTCAAAGACACAGTTGTAGTAACGTGTACATAGAGCTCAAATACACAGTTGTAGTAACGTGTACATAGAGCTCAAATACACAGTTGTAGTAACGTGTACATAGAGCTCAAAGACACAGTCGTAGTAACGTGTACATAGAGCTCAAATACACAGTCGTAGTAACGTGTACATAGAGCTCAAATACACAGTTATAGTAACGTGTACATAGAGCTCAAATACACAGTTGTAGTAACGTGTACATAGAGCTCAAAGACACAGTTGTAGTAACGTGTACATAGAGCTCAAATACACAGTTGTAGTAACGCGTACATAGAGCTCAAATACACAGTTGTAGTAACGCGTACATAGAGCTCAAATACACAGTCGTAGTAACGTGTTCATAGAGCTCAAATACACAGTTGTAGTAACGTGTACATAGAGCTCAAATACACAGTCGTAGTAACGTGTACATAGAGCTCAAATACACAGTTGTAGTAACGTGTACATAGAGCTCAAATACACAGTCGTAGTAACGTGTACATAGAGCTCAAATACACAGTTGTAGTAACGTGTACATAGAGCTCAAATACACAGTCGTTGTAACGTGTACATAGAGCTCAAATACACAGTTGTAGTAACGCGTACATAGAGCTCAAATACACAGTCGTTGTAACGTGTACATAGAGCTCAAAGACACAGTCGTAGTAACGTGTACATAGAGCTCAAATACACAGTAGTAGTAACGTGTACATAGAGCTCAAATACACAGTTATAGTAACGTGTACATAGAGCTCAAAGACACAGTCGTAGTAACGTGTACATAGAGCTCAAATACACAGTTGTAGTAACGTGTACATAGAGCTCAAATACACAGTCGTAGTAACGTGTACATAGAGCTCAAATACACAGTCGTAGTAACGTGTACATAAAGCTCAAATACACAGTTGTAGTAACGTGTACATAGAGCTCAAATACACAGTCGTAGTAACGCGTACATAGAGCTCAAATACACAGTCATAGTAACGTGTACATAGAGCTCAAATACACAGTTGTAGTAACGTGTACATAGAGCTCAAAGACACAGTTGTAGTAACGTGTACATAGAGCTCAAAGACACAGTTGTAGTAACGTGTACATAGAGCTCAAATACACAGTTGTAGTAACGTGTACATAGAGCTCAAAGACACAGTTGTAGTAACGTGTACATAGAGCTCAAATACACAGTTGTAGTAACGTGTACATAGAGCTCAAAGACACAGTTGTAGTAACGTGTACATAGAGCTCAAAGACACAGTTGTAGTAACGTGTACATAGAGCTCAAATACACAGTTGTAGTAACGTGTACATAGAGCTCAAAGACACAGTCGTAGTAACGTGTACATAGAGCTCAAAGACACAGTTGTAGTAACGTGTACATAGAGCTCAAATACACAGTTGTAGTAACGTGTACATAGAGCTCAAATACACAGTCGTAGTAACGTGTACATAGAGCTCAAATACACAGTTGTAGTAACGTGTACATAGAGCTCAAAGACACAGTCGTAGTAACGTGTACATAGAGCTCAAATACACAGTTGTAGTAACGTGTACATAGAGCTCAAATACACAGTCGTAGTAACGTGTACATAGAGCTCAAATACACAGTCGTAGTAACGTGTACATAGAGCTCAAATACACAGTCGTATTAACTTGTACATAGAGCTCAAATACACAGTCGTAGTAACGTGTACATAGAGCTCAAATACACAGTTGTAGTAACGTGTACATAGAGCTCAAATACACAGTCGTTGTAAAGTGTACATAGAGCTCAAATACACAGTCGTAGTAACGTGTACATAGAGCTCAAATACACAGTCGTAGTAACGTGTACATAGAGCTCAAATACACAGTTGTAGTAAGGACTGAGGTACTCTCACCTTCTCCGCTGTGGTTCTGGGAGCTCCTGCAACAAACAACATTTCCAGTGAGAAACCTGAAACACCTCATGACTCTCTTTCCTTTGCAGCTGTGTGAAAACAGCGCCCTCTAGTGCATTTTCTGTGTCACATCACACAGATGGGAAAACAAAATGCGAGTCCAGGTCCAGGTCCAGGTCCAGAGGAGCTCACCTCGGTTTGGAGACTGGCTCGAGCCGGGATCTCGCCCAGGTTTATTCACTCGGCAGATTGGAGGCGGCTGAGGAGGAACTAGAGGAACAAGAGACCTGGTTTAGTCCTGGTTTAGTCCTGGTTAAGTCCTGGTTAAGTCCTGGTTTAGACCTGGTTTAGACCTGGTTTAGACCTGGTTTAGACCTGGTTAAGTCCTGGTTAAGTCCTGGTTTAGTCCTGGTTTAGTCCTGGTTTAGTCCTGGTTTAGACCTGGTTTAGACCTGGTTTAGACCTGGTTTAGACCTGGTTTAGACCTGGTTTAGACCTGGTTTAGTCCTGGTTTAGACCTGGTTTAGTCCTGGTTTAGACCTGGTTTAGACCTGGTTTAGACCTGGTTTAGACCTGGTTTAGACCTGGTTTAGACCTGGTTAAGTCCTGGTTTAGTCCCACCTTTGGCTCGAGGTGACACTTCTCGTTTGGATTCCGTCGGCTGAAAACACAAAGTTTCTCATTAAAAACAGAAAGACAGGAGTACGGGAGGGCATCTGGTACTCACGGTCCGGTAGAGGGGGGCACTCACTGGGGGGCGGGGACACAGCGCAGGGGGCGGGCCTCTGGAGGTCACGTGACTGTCTGCAAACCAATAAGAATCTTGAATCTGCGCTTTATTTTGAATCTATTGGACGAATGTGGATAGAACCAGTGATTACAGAGAAACTAATCCTAAACATCTGACCCTGACATCTGACCCTGACCTTTGACCCTTGATCTTTGACCCACATTGACCACATTTCTCTGGTTCTCACCGACATATTGTCCGTCCGGAAGCGGAACGCATGGCAGTTTGTGGCTGAAGTCTTCAGGTTCTGAGGGCGGCGGCTCGTAGTCCTGGTCCGAGTCCTGGTCCTGCCTCTGGACCTGCCTCTGGACCTGCCTCTGGACCTGCCTCTGGACCTGGCCGGGATCAGGGTCTTCACTGGGGTCTTCGTAATCGCTCATATCCTCGTCCTCAAAATTACCCTCGTTCTGCGGCTCCTCATAATCATCTGAATCCTCCTGAAAGATCAGAAAGACCAGGTCTAAACCTGGTCTAAACCAGGTCTAAACCGGTTCTAAACCGGGTCTAAACCGGGTCTAAACCGGGTCCAAACCGGGTCTAAACCGGGTCTAAACCGGGTCTAAACCGGGTCCAAACCGGGTCTAAACCGGGTCTAAACCCCAAACCGGGTCTAAACCGGGTCTAAACCTGGTCTCAACCGGGTCTAAACCGGGTCCAAACCTGGTCTAAACCGGGTCTAAACCCCAAACCGGGTCTAAACCCCAAACCGGGTCCAAACCGGGTCTAAACCAGGTCTAAACCGGGTCCAAACCGGGTCTAAACCGGGTCTAAACCCCAAACCGGGTCTAAACCGGGTCTAAACCGGGTCTCAACCGGGTCTAAACCGGGTCCAAACCTGGTCTAAACCGGGTCTCAACCGGGTCTAAACCGGGTCCAAACCTGGTCTAAACCGGGTCTAAACCCCAAACCGGGTCTAAACCCCAAACCGGGTCCAAACCGGGTCTAAACCTGGTCTAAACCGGGTCTCAACCGGGTCTAAACCGGGTCTCAACCGGGTCTAAACCGGGTCCAAACCTGGTCTAAACCGGGTCTCAACCGGGTCTAAACCGGGTCCAAACCTGGTCTAAACCGGGTCTAAACCCCAAACCGGGTCTAAACCCCAAACCGGGTCCAAACCGGGTCTAAACCGGGTCCAAACCGGGTCTAACTCACAAACTCGTCTTGATCCCAGCCGCCGTCGTCCGTCTCAGTTTCAACTAAAAATGAAAAAGAATCAGATGAAGGTTCAGACCCTGTGACCTGAACACGGCTCTGAACACGGCTCTGAACACGGCTCTGAACACGGCTCTGAACACGGCTCTGAACACGGCTCTGAACACGGGCTCTGAACACGGCTCTGAACACGGCTCTGAACACGGCTCTGAACACGGCTCTGAACAAGGCTCTGAACACGGGCTCTGAACACGGCTCTGAACACGGGCTCTGAACACGGCTCTGAACACGGGCTCTGAACACGGCTCTGAACACGGGCTCTGAACACGGCTCTGAACACGGGCTCTGAACACGGCTCTGAACACGGCTCTGAACACGGGCTCTGAACACGGCTCTGAACACGGCTCTGAACACGGCTCTGAACACGGCTCTGAACACGGGCTCTGAACACGGCTCTGAACACGGGCTCTGAACACGGCTCTGAACACGGCTCTGAACACGGCTCTGAACACGGCTCTGAACACGGCTCTGAACACGGGCTCTGAACACGGCTCTGAACACGGGCTCTGAACACGGCTCTGAACACGGCTCTGAACACGGCTCTGAACACGGCTCTGAACACGGCTCTGAACACGGGCTCTGAACACGGCTCTGAACACGGCTCTGAACACGGCTCTGAACACGGCTCTGAACACGGCTCTGAACACGGCTCTGAACACGGCTCTGAACACGGCTCTGAACACGGGCTCTGAACACGGCTCTGAACACGGGCTCTGAACACGGCTCTGAACACGGCTCTGAACACGGCTCTGAACACGGCTCTGAACACGGGCTCTGAACACGGCTCTGAACACGGGCTCTGAACACGGCTCTGAACACGGCTCTGAACACGGCTCTGAACACGGCTCTGAACACGGCTCTGAACACGGGCTCTGAACACGGCTCTGAACACGGCTCTGAACACGGCTCTGAACACGGCTCTGAACACGGCTCTGAACAAGGCTCTGAACACGGGCTCTGAACACGGCTCTGAACACGGCTCTGAACACGGCTCTGAACACGGCTCTGAACACGGGCTCTGAACACGGCTCTGAACACGGGATGTTTCACCTGGTGTTTGGGGTTTGGATGAACCGAAGCTGAAACAGAAGAAACAGAAACGTCTCAGAGAAAGTTTCATGTGGAAAGTTCAGGAGCTTCAGACTCACGCGAAGAAACGACGCTTCCCACTTTTCTGCTTCCGGATGTCAGCGATGAGTTTAGAGATGAGCCTGAGGAAGAGGCAAGAACCGGGTCTGAACCGGGTCTGAACCGAGTCTGAACCGAGTCTGAACCGGGTCTGAACCGAGTCTGAACCGAGTCTGAACCGGGTCTGAACCGAGTCTGAACCGAGTCTGAACCGGGTCTGAACCGAGTCTGAACCGGGTCTGAACCGGGTCTGAACCGAGTCTGAACCGGGTCTGAACCGGGTCTGAACCGGGTCTGAACCGAGTCTGAACCGAGTCTGAACCGGGTCTGAACGGGTTTAGAGCATTTGAACTTACGGATTGTAGGTTTTGGGAAACTTATCCAGATCATTATTTGTAACGTTCTAGAAAAGAAATGGAATAAAAAGGTGAATAAAAAGGACAAAGAGCGAGAGACAAAAGCGTCAGATTCTCACCACGAATCGTTCTCCCGTCATGTTGTTCTGCAGAACGACCCTGTCACAGCCCTGCAGGTTCCTCTGAGCAGAAACATGAGAGACAGGAAGTTAAACGCATCACTTCCTGTCTGCACCAAGATGGCCGACGCCCCCTGATGACTCGAAGAAAGGGGCCGGCCTCTGACATCACATGACCCATAAATAATGTGTCCGGACCAACACGTTAAGACCATCGACTCTGAACACCAACATGTTCAGACCATCGACTCTGAACACCAACACGTTCAGACCATCGACTCTGAACACCAACACGTTCAGACCATCGACTCTGAACACCAACACGTTCAGACCATCGACTCTGAACACCAACACGTTCAGACCATCGACTCTGAACACCAACATGTTCAGACCATCGACTCTGAACACCAACACGTTCAGACCATCGACTCTGAACACTAACACGTTCAGACCATCGACTCTGAACACCAACACGTTCAGACCATCGACTCTGAACACCAACACGTTCAGACCATCGACTCTGAACACCAACATGTTCAGACCATCGACTGTGAACACCAACACGTTCAGACCATCGACTCTGAACACCAACACGTTCAGACCATCGACTCTGAACACCAACACGTTCAGACCATCGACTCTGAACACCAACATGTTCAGACCATCGACTCTGAACACCAACACGTTCAGACCATCGACTCTGAACACCAACACGTTCAGACGATCGACTCTGAACACCAACACGTTCAGACCATCGACTCTGAACACCAACACGTTCAGACCATCGACTCTGAACACCAACACGTTCAGACCATCGACTCTGAACGCCAACACGTTCAGACCATCGACTCTGAACACCAACACGTTCAGACCATCGACTCTGAACACCAACATGTTCAGACCATCGACTCTGAACACCAACACGTTCAGACCATCGACTCTGAACACCAACATGTTCAGACCATCGACTCTGAACACCAACACGTTCAGACCATCGACTCTGAATACCAACACGTTCAGAAGATGGACTCTGAACACCAACACGTTCAGACCATCAACTCTGAACACCAACACGTTCAGACCATCGACTCTGAACACCAACATGTTCAGACCATAGACTCTGAACACCAACACGTTCAGACGATCGACTCTGAACACCAACACGTTCAGACCATCGACTCTGAACACCAACACGTTCAGACCATCGACTCTGAACACCAACATGTTCAGACCATCGACTCTGAACACCAACACGTTCAGACCATCGACTCTGAACACCAACATGTTCAGACCATCGACTCTGAACACCAACACGTTCAGACCATCGACTCTGAACACCAACACGTTCAGACCATCGACTCTGAATACCAACACGTTCAGACCATCAACTCTGAACACCAACACGTTCAGACCATCGACTCTGAACACCAACACGTTCAGACCATCGACTCTGAACACCAACACGTTCAGACCATCGACTCTGAACACCAACATGTTCAGACCATCGACTCTGAACACCAACACGTTCAGACCATCGACTCTGAACACCAACACGTTCAGACCATCGACTCTGAATACCAACACGTTCAGACCATCAACTCTGAACACCAACACGTTCAGACCATCAACTCTGAACACCAACACGTTCAGACCATCGACTCTGAACACCAACATGTTCAGACCATCGACTCTGAACACCAACACGTTCAGACCATCGACTCTGAACACCAACACGTTCAGACCATCGACTCTGAATACCAACACGTTCAGACCATCAACTCTGAACACCAACACGTTCAGACCATCAACTCTGAACACCAACACGTTCAGACCATCGACTCTGAATACCAACACGTTCAGACTATCAACTCTGAACACCAACACGTTCAGACCATCAACTCTGAACACCAACACGTTCAGACCATCGACTCTGGACACCAACATGTTCAGATCATCGACTCTGAACACCAACACGTTGAGACGATTGACTCTTAACACCAACACGTTCAGACGATCGACTCTGAACACCAACACGTTCAGACCATCGACTCTGAACACCAACATGTTCAGACCATCGACTCTGAACACCAACACGTTCAGATCATCGACTCTGAACACCAACATGTTCAGACAATCGACTCTGAACACCAACACGTTGAGACGATTGACTCTTAACACAAACACGTTCAGACGATCGACTCTGAATACCAACACGTTCAGACCATCGACTCTGAACACCAACACGTTGAGACGATTGACTCTTAACACCAACACGTTGAGACGATTGACTCTGAACACCAACACGTTCAGACCATCGACTCTGAACACCAACATGTTCAGACCATCGACTCTGAACACCAACACGTTCAGACCATCGACTCTGAACACCAACATGTTCAGACCATCGACTCTGAACACCAACACGTTCAGACCATCATCTCTGAACACCAACACGTTCAGACCATTGACTCTGAACACCAACACGTTCAGACCATCGACTCTGAACACCAACACGTTCAGACATCGACTCTGAACACCAACACGTTCAGACCATCGACTTTGAACACCAACACGTTCAGATCATCGACTCTGAACACCAACACGTTCAGACCCTCGACTCTGAACGCCAACACGTTCAGACCATCGATTCTGAACACCAACACGTTCAGACCATCGACTCTGAACACCAACACTTTCAGACCATCGACTCTGAACACCAACATGTTCAGACCATCGACTCTGAACACCAACACGTTCAGACCATCGACTCTGAACACCAACACGTTCAGACCATCGACTCTGAATACCAACACGTTCAGACCATCAACTCTGAACACCAACATGTTCAGACCATCGACTCTGAACACCAACACGTTCAGACCATCGACTCTGAACACCAACACGTTCAGACCATCGACTCTGAACACCAACACGTTCAGACCATCGACTCTGAACACCAACACGTTCAGACCATCGACTCTGAACACAGGACTAAACCTGGACTAAACCAGGATTAAACCAGGGCTAAACCAGGACTAAACCTGGACTAAACCAGGACTAAACCTGGACTAAACCAGGACTAAACCAGGGCTAAACCAGAACTAAACCAGGACTAAACCTGGACTAAACCAGGACTAAACCTGGACTAAACCTGGACTAAACCAGGACTAAACCAGGTCTAAACCTGGACTAAACCAGGACTAAACCTGGACTAAACCTGGACAAAACCTGGACTAAACCAGGACTAAACCAGGACAAAACCTGGACTAAACCAGGACTAAACCTGGACTAAACCAGGACTAAACCTGGACTAAACCTGGACTAAACCAGGACTAAACCAGGACTAAACCAGGACTAAACCTGGACTAAACCAGGACTAAACCAAGACTAAACCAGGACTAAACTAGGACTAGACCAGGACTAAACCTGGACTAAACCAGGACTAAACCAGGACTAAACCTGGACTAAACCAGGACTAAACCTGGACTAAACCTGGACAAAACCTGGACTAAACCAGGACTAAACCAGGACTAAACCAGGACTAAACCTTGACTAAACCTGAACTAAACCAGGACTAAACCAGGACTAAACCGAGACTAAACCAGGACTAAACTAGGACTAGACCTGGACTAAACCAGGACTAAACCAGGACTAAACCAGGACTAAACCTGGACTAAACCTGGACTAAACCAGGACTAAACCAGGACTAAACCTGGACTAAACCAGGACTAAACCTGGACTAAACCTGGACTAAACCTGGACTAAACCAGGACTAAACCAGGACTAAACCTGGACTAAACCTGGACTAAACCAGGACTAAACCAGGACTAAACCTGGACTAAACCAGGACTAAACCTGGACTAAACCTGGACTAAACCTGGACTAAACCTGGACTAAACCAGGACTAAACCAGGACTAAACCTTGACTAAACCTGGACTAAACCAGGACTAAACCGGGACTTTGTGGACTCACCTTTCTGAGGAAGTCGGCGAGTTTCTCTGGGCTCCAGCCGCTGACCTCAGAGCTCGAGGGCAGTTGGTTCTGACTCATCCTGGAGTCCTGAAAGAGAGACCAGACCAGGGACTAAACCGGGTCTAGAGTGGGTCCAAACCGGGTCTGGAGGTGGTCTAAACCGGGTCTGGAGGTGGTCCAAACCGGGTCTGGAGGGGGTATAAAACGGGTCAGGAGCGGGTCAGGAACGGGTCAGGAGCGGGTCCAAACCGGGTCCAAACTGGAACTAAACCGGGTCAGGAGTGGGTCTAAACCGGGTCTAAACCGGGTCCAAACCGGGTCCAAACCGGAACTAAACCGGGTCAGGAGTGGGTCTAAACCGGGTCTAAACCGGGTCTAAACCGGGTCCAAACTGGGTCTAAACCGGGTAAGGAGCGGGCCTAAACCGGGTCTAAACCGGGTCTAAACTGGGTCTAAACCGGGTCTGGACTCACCTTTGGCGCAGATGAAATGGCGAGAGCTGAAACTGAAGTGGTTTAGAAGTTTTAGAGGAAGTGAAGCAGATGCAGAGAGAGACCACAAACAGGAAGTGTGCACCAGAGCAACACGCCCACTACTGCAAGTACTACTGCAAGTACTACTACAAGTACTACTACAAGTACTACTGCAAGTACTACTGCAAGTACTACTACAGTACTACTGCAGGTACTACAACAATTACTACTGCAAGTACTACTACAAGTACTACTGCAATACTACTGCAAGCACTACTACAAGTACTACTGCAATAATACTGCAAGTACTACTGCAAGTACTACTACAAGTACTACTGCAATACTACTGCAAGTACTACTACAAGTACTACAGCAATACTACTGCAAGTACTACTGCAAGTACTACTACAAGTACTACTGCAAGTACTACTACAAGTACTACTGCAATACTACTGCAAGTACTACTACAAGTACTACTGCAATACTACTGCAAGTACTACTACAACTACTACTGGAATACTACTGCAAGTACTACTACAAGTACTACTGCAATACTACTGCAATACTACTGCAAAAATACAAGTACTACTGCAAGTACTACTGCAAGTACTACTGCAAGTACTACTACAAGTACTACTGCAAGTACTACTGCAAGTACTACTACAAGTACTACTGCAATACTACTGCAAGTACTACTGCAAGTACTACTACAAGTACTACTGCAAGTACTACTACAAATACTACTGCAATACTACTGCAGGTACTACAAGTACTACTGCAATACTACTGCAAATACTACTACAAGTACTACTGCAATACTACTGCAAGTACTACTACAAATACTACTGCAATACTACTGCAAGTACTAATGCAATACTACTGCAAGTACTACTGCAAGTACTACTGCAATACTACTGCAATACTACTGCAAGTACTACTGCAAGTACTACTGCAAGTACTACAGTACTACTACTGCAAGTACTACTGCAATACTACTGCACGTACTACTGCAAGTACTACTGCAATACTACTGCAAGTACTACTGCAAGTACTACAGTACTACTACTGCAGGTACTACTGCAAGTACTACTACAAGTACTACTACAAGTACTACTGCAAGTACTACTGCAATACTACTGCAAGTACTACTGCAAGTATTACTGCAATACTACTGCAAGTACTACTACAAGTACTACTGCAATACTACTGCAAGTACTACTACAAGTACTACTGCAAGTACTACTGCAATACTACTGCAAGTACTACTACAAGTACTACTGCAATACTACTGCAAGTACTACTACATGTACTACTGCAATACTACTGCAAGTACTACTGCAATACTTCTGCAATACTACTGCAATACTACTGCAATACTACTGCAAGTACTACTGCAAGTACTACTGCAATACTGCTGCAAGTACTACTACAAATACTACTGCAATACTACTGCAATACTACTGCAATACTACTGCAAGTACTACTGCAATACTACTGCAAGTACTCCTGCAAGTACTACTACAAGTACTACTGCAAGTACTACTGCAAGTACTACTGCAATACTACTGCAAGTACTACTGCAAATACTACTGCAATACTACTGCAAGTACTACTACAAGTACTACTGCAATACTACTGCAAGTACTACTACAAGTACTACTGCAAGTACTACTGCAATACTACTGCAAGTACTACTACAAGTGCTACTGCAATACTACTGCAAGTACTACTACAAATACTACTGCAATACTACTGCAAGTACTAATACAAGTACTACTGCAATACTACTGCAATCCTACTGCAAGTACTACTGCAAGTACTACTGCAATACTACTGCAATACTACTGCAGTACTACTGCAAGTACTACTGCAATACTACTGCAATACTACTGCAAGTACTACTGCAATACTACTGCAAGTACTACTGCAAGTACTACTGCAATACTACTGCAAGTACTAAAGCAAGTACTACAGTACTACTACTGCAAGTACTACTGCAAGTACTACTACAAGTACTACTACAAGTACTACTGCAAGTACTACTGCAATACTACTGAAAGTACTACTGCAAGTATTACTGCAATACTACTGCAAGTACTACTACAAGTACTACTGCAATACTACTGCAAGTACTACTACAAATACTACTGCAAGTACTACTGCAATACTACTGCAAGTACTACTACAAGTACTACTGCAATACTACTGCAAGTACTACTACAAGTACTACTGCAATACTACTGCAATACTACTGCAATACTACTGCAAGTACTACTGCAAGTACTACTACAAGTACTACTGCAAGTACTACTGCAAGTATTACTGCAATACTACTGCAAGTACTACTGCAATACTACTGCAAGTACTACTGCAAGTACTACTGCAATACTACTGCAAGTACTACTACAAGTACTACTGCAATACTACTGCAAGTACTACTACAAGTACTACTCCAATACTACTGCAAGTACTACTGCAATACTACTGCAATACTACTGCAATACTACTGCAGTACTACTGCAAGTACTACTGCAAGTACTACTACAACTACTACTGCAATACTACTGCAAGTACTACTACAAGTACTACTGCAATACTACTGCAATACTACTGCAAGTACTACTACAAGTACTACTGCAAGTACTACTGCAAGTACTACTGCAAGTACTACTACAAGTACTACTGCAAGTACTACTGCAAGTACTACTACAAGTACTACTGCAATACTACTGCAAGTACTACTGCAAGTACTACTACAAGTACTACTGCAAGTACTACTACAAGTACTACTGCAATACTACTGCAGGTACTACTACAAGTACTACTGCAATACTACTGCAAATACTACTACAAGTACTACTGCAATACTACTGCAAGTACTACTACAAATACTACTGCAATACTACTGCAAGTACTAATGCAATACTACTGCAAGTACTACTGCAAGTACTACTGCAATACTACTGCAAGTACTACTGCAAGTACTACAGTACTACTACTGCAAGTACTACTGCAATACTACTGCACGTACTACTGCAAGTACTACTGCAATACTACTGCAAGTACTACTGCAAGTACTACAGTACTACTACTGCAGGTACTACTGCAAGTACTACTACAAGTACTACTACAAGTACTACTGCAAGTACTACTGCAATACTACTGCAAGTACTACTGCAAGTATTACTGCAATACTACTGCAAGTACTACTACAAGTACTACTGCAATACTACTGCAAGTACTACTACAAGTACTACTGCAAGTACTACTGCAATACTACTGCAAGTACTACTACAAGTACTACTGCAATACTACTGCAAGTACTACTACAAGTACTACTGCAATACTACTGCAAGTACTACTACAACTACTACTGGAATACTACTGCAAGTACTACTACAAGTACTACTGCAATACTACTGCAATACTACTGCAAGTACTACTACAAGTACTACTGCAAGTACTACTGCAAGTACTACTGCAAGTACTACTACAAGTACTACTGCAAGTACTACTGCAAGTACTACTACAAGTACTACTGCAATACTACTGCAAGTACTACTGCAAGTACTACTACAAGTACTACTGCAAGTACTACTACAAGTACTACTGCAATACTACTGCAGGTACTAGAAGTACTACTGCAATACTACTGCAAATACTACTACAAGTACTACTGCAATACTACTGCAAGTACTACTACAAATACTACCGCAATACTACTGCAAGTACTAATGCAATACTACTACAATACTACTGCAAGTACTACTGCAAGTACTACTGCAATACTGCTGCAAGTACTACTACAAGTACTACTGCAATACTACTGCAATACTACTGCAAGTACTACTGCAATACTACTGCAAGTACTCCTGCAAGTACTACTACAAGTACTACTGCAAGTACTACTGCAAGTACTACTGGAATACTACTGCAAGTACTACTTAAAATACTACTGCAATACTACTGCAAGTACTACTACAAGTACTACTGCAATACTACTGCAAGTACTACTACAAGTACTACTGCAAGTACTACTGCAATACTACTGCAAGTACTACTACAAGTACTACTGCAATACTACTGCAAGTACTACTACAAATACTACTGCAATACTACTGCAAATACTAATACAAGTACTACTGCAATACTACTGCAATACTACTGCAAGTACTACTGCAAGTACTACTGCAATACTACTGCAATACTACTGCAGTACTACTGCAAGTACTACTGCAATACTACTGCAATACTACTGCAAGTACTACTGCAATACTACTGCAAGTACTACTGCAAGTACTACTGCAATACTACTGCAAGTACTAAAGCAAGTACTACAGTACTACTACTGCAATTACTACTGCAAGTACTACTACAAGTACTACTGCAAGTACTACTGCAATACTACTGCAAGTACTACTACAAGTACTACTGCAATACTACTGCAAGTACTACTACAAGTACTACTGCAATACTACTGCAAGTACTACTACAACTACTACTGGAATACTACTGCAAGTACTACTACAAGTACTACTGCAATACTACTGCAATACTACTGCAAGTACTACTACAAGTACTACTGCAAGTACTACTGCAAATACTACTGCAAGTACTACTACAAGTACTACTGCAAGTACTACTGCAAGTACTACTACAAGTACTACTGCAATACTACTGCAAGTACTACTGCAAGTACTACTACAAGTACTACTGCAAGTACTACTACAAGTACTACTGCAATACTACTGCAGGTACTAGAAGTACTACTGCAATACTACTGCAAATACTACTACAAGTACTACTGCAATACTACTGCAAGTACTACTACAAATACTACTGCAATACTACTGCAAGTACTAATGCAATACTACTACAATACGACTGCAAGTACTACTGCAAGTACTACTGCAATACTGCTGCAAGTACTACTACAAGTACTACTGCAATACTACTGCAATACTACTGCAAGTACTACTGCAATACTACTGCAAGTACTCCTGCAAGTACTACTACAAGTACTACTGCAAGTACTACTGCAAGTACTACTGGAATACTACTGCAAGTACTACTTAAAATACTACTGCAATACTACTGCAAGTACTACTACAAGTACTACTGCAATACTACTGCAAGTACTACTACAAGTACTACTGCAAGTACTACTGCAATACTACTGCAAGTACTACTACAAGTACTACTGCAATACTACTGCAAGTACTACTACAAATACTACTGCAATACTACTGCAAATACTAATACAAGTACTACTGCAATACTACTGCAATACTACTGCAAGTACTACTACAAGTGCTACTACAAGTACTACTGCAAGTACTACTGCAATACTACTGAAAGTACTACTGCAAGTATTACTGCAATACTACTGCAAGTACTACTACAAGTACTACTGCAATACTACTGCAAGTACTACTACAAGTACTACTGCAAGTACTACTGCAATACTACTGCAAGTACTACTACAAGTACTACTGCAAGTACTACTGCAATACTACTGCAAGTACTACTACAAGTACTACTGCAATACTACTGCAAGTACTACTACAAGTACTACTGCAATACTACTGCAATACTACTGCAAGTACTACTGCAAGTACTACTACAAGTACTACTGCAAGTACTACTGCAAGTACTACTACAAGTAGTACTGCAAGTACTACTGCAATACTACTGCATGTACTACTACAAGTACTACTGCAATACTACTGCAAGTACTACTACAAGTACTACTGCAATACTACTGCAAGTACTACTGCAATACTACTGCAATACTACTGCAATACTACTGCAATACTACTACAAGTACTACTGCAAGTACTACTGCAATACTACTGCAAGTACTACTACAAGTACTACTGCAATACTACTGCAATACTACTGCAATACTACTGCAAGTACTACTGCAAGTATTACTGCTATACTACTGCAAGTACTCCTGCAAGTACTACTAAAAGTACTACTGCAAGTACTACTGCAATACTACTGCAAGTACTACTGCAAGTACTACTGCAATACTACTGCAAGTACTACTACAAGTACTACTGCAATACTACTGCAAGTACTACTACAAGTACTACTGCAAGTACTACTGCAATTCTACTGCAAGTACTACTACAAGTACTACTGCAATACAACTGTAAGTACTACTGCAATACTACTGCAAGTACTACTACAAGTACTACTGCAATACTACTGCAAGTACTACTACAAGTACTACTGCAAGTACTACTGCAATACTACTGCAAGTACTACTACAAGTACTACTGCAATACTACTGCAATTACTACTACAAGTACAACTGCAATACTACTGCAAGTACTACTGCAAGTACTACTACAGTACTACTGCAAGTACTACAACAATTACTACTGCAAGTACTACTACAAGTACTACTGCAATACTACTGCAAGCACTACTACAAGTACTACTGCAATAATACTGCAAGTACTACTGCAAGTACTACTACAAGTACTACTGCAAGTACTACTACAAGTACTACTGCAATCTACAAGTACTACTGCAATACTACTGCAAGTACTACTACAAGTACTACTGCAATACTACTGCAAGTACTACTGCAAGTACTACTACAAGTACTACTTTAAG
This sequence comes from Eucyclogobius newberryi, assembly GCF_026437365.1. Classification (NCBI taxonomy): domain Eukaryota; kingdom Metazoa; phylum Chordata; class Actinopteri; order Gobiiformes; family Gobiidae; genus Eucyclogobius; species Eucyclogobius newberryi. The sequence continues at coordinate 531,671 of NW_027316245.1, read as the reverse complement.
TACTACTACAAGTACTACTGCTATACTACTGCAAGTACTACTGCAAGTATTACTGCAATAATACTGCAAGTACTACTGCAAGTACTACTACAAGTACTACTGCAAGTACTACTGCAATACTACTGCAAGTACTACTGCAAGTACTACTGCAATACTACTGCAAGTACTACTGCAATACTTCTGCAATACTACTGCAATACCACTGCAATACTACTGCAAGTACTACTGCAAGTACTACTGCAATACTGCTGCAAGTACTACTACAAATACTACTGCAATACTACTGCAATACTACTGCAATACTACTGCAAGTACTACTGCAATACTACTGCAAGTACTCCTGCAAGTACTACTACAAGTACTACTGCAAGTACTACTGCAAGTACTACTGCAATACTACTGCAAGTACTACTGCAAATACTACTGCAATACTACTGCAAGTACTACTACATGTACTACTGCAATACTACTGCAAGTACTACTGCAATACTTCTGCAATACTACTGCAATACTACTGCAATACTACTGCAAGTACTACTGCAAGTACTACTGCAATACTGCTGCAAGTACTACTACAAATACTACTGCAATACTACTGCAATACTACTGCAATACTACTGCAAGTACTACTGCAATACTACTGCAAGTACTCCTGCAAGTACTACTACAAGTACTACTGCAAGTACTACTGCAAGTACTACTGCAATACTACTGCAAGTACTACTGCAAATACTACTGCAATACTACTGCAAGTACTACTACAAGTACTACTGCAATACTACTGCAAGTACTACTACAAGTACTACTGCAAGTACTACTGCAATACTACTGCAAGTACTACTACAAGTACTACTGCAATACTACTGCAAGTACTACTACAAATACTACTGCAATACTACTGCAAGTATTAATACAAGTACTACTGCAATACTACTGCAATACTACTGCAAGTACTACTGCAAGTACTACTGCAATACTACTGCAATACTACTGCAGTACTACTGCAAGTACTACTGCAATACTACTGCAATACTACTGCAAGTACTACTGCAATACTACTGCAAGTACTACTGCAATACTACTGCAAGTACTAAAGCAAGTACTACAGTACTACTACTGCAAGTACTACTGCAAGTACTACTACAAGTACTACTACAAGTACTACTGCAAGTACTACTGCAATACTACTGAAAGTACTACTGCAAGTATTACTGCAATACTACTGCAAGTACTACTACAAGTACTACTGCAATACTACTGCAAGTACTACTACAAGTACTACTGCAAGTACTACTGCAATACTACTGCAAGTACTACTACAAGTACTACTGCAATACTACTGCAAGTACTACTACAAGTACTACTGCAATACTACTGCAATACTACTGCAATACTACTGCAAGTACTACTGCAAGTACTACTACAAGTACTACTGCAAGTACTACTGCAAGTATTACTGCAATACTACTGCAAGTACTACTGCAATACTACTGCAAGTACTACTGCAAGTACTACTGCAATACTACTGCAAGTACTACTACAAGTACTACTACAAGTACTACTGCAATACTACTGCAAGTACTACTACAAGTACTACTCCAATACTACTGCAAGTACTACTGCAATACTACTGCAATACTACTGCAATACTACTGCAGTACTACTGCAAGTACTACTGCAAGTACTACTACAACTAATACTGCAATACTACTGCAAGTACTACTACAAGTACTACTGCAATACTACTGCAATACTACTGCAAGTACTACTACAAGTACTACTGCAAGTACTACTGCAAGTACTACTGCAAGTACTACTACAAGTACTACTGCAAGTACTACTGCAAGTACTACTACAAGTACTACTGCAATACTACTGCAAGTACTACTGCAAGTACTACTACAAGTACTACTGCAAGTACTACTACAAGTACTACTGCAATACTACTGCAGGTACTACTACAAGTACTACTGCAATACTACTGCAAATACTACTACAAGTACTACTGCAATACTACTGCAAGTACTACTACAAATACTACTGCAATACTACTGCAAGTACTAATGCAATACTACTGCAAGTACTACTGCAAGTACTACTGCAATACTACTGCAAGTACTACTGCAAGTACTACAGTACTACTACTGCAAGTACTACTGCAATACTACTGCACGTACTACTGCAAGTACTACTGCAATACTACTGCAAGTACTACTGCAAGTACTACAGTACTACTACTGCAGGTACTACTGCAAGTACTACTACAAGTACTACTACAAGTACTACTGCAAGTACTACTGCAATACTACTACAAGTACTACTACAAGTACTACTGCAAGTACTACTGCAATACTACTGCAAGTACTACTACATGTACTACTGCAATACTACTGCAAGTACTACTGCAATACTTCTGCAATACTACTGCAATACTACTGCAATACTACTGCAAGTACTACTGCAAGTACTACTGCAATACTGCTGCAAGTACTACTACAAATACTACTGCAATACTACTGCAATACTACTGCAATACTACTGCAAGTACTACTGCAATACTACTGCAAGTACTCCTGCAAGTACTACTACAAGTACTACTGCAAGTACTACTGCAAGTACTACTGCAATACTACTGCAAGTACTACTGCAAATACTACTGCAATACTACTGCAAGTACTACTACAAGTACTACTGCAATACTACTGCAAGTACTACTACAAGTACTACTGCAAGTACTACTGCAATACTACTGCAAGTACTACTACAAGTACTACTGCAATACTACTGCAAGTACTACTACAAATACTACTGCAATACTACTGCAAGTACTAATACAAGTACTACTGCAATACTACTGCAATACTACTGCAAGTACTACTGCAAGTACTACTGCAATACTACTGCAATACTACTGCAAGTACTACTGCAATACTACTGCAATACTACTGCAAGTACTACTGCAATACTACTGCAAGTACTACTGCAATACTACTGCAAGTACTAAAGCAAGTACTACAGTACTACTACTGCAAGTACTACTGCAAGTACTACTACAAGTACTACTACAAGTACTACTGCAAGTACTACTGCAATACTACTGAAAGTACTACTGCAAGTATTACTGCAATACTACTGCAAGTACTACTACAAGTACTACTGCAATACTACTGCAAGTACTACTACAAGTACTACTGCAAGTACTACTGCAATACTACTGCAAGTACTACTACAAGTACTACTGCAATACTACTGCAAGTACTACTACAAGTACTACTGCAATACTACTGCAATACTACTGCAATACTACTGCAAGTACTACTGCAAGTACTACTACAAGTACTACTGCAAGTACTACTGCAAGTATTACTGCAATACTACTGCAAGTACTACTGCAATACTACTGCAAGTACTACTGCAAGTACTACTGCAATACTACTGCAAGTACTACTACAAGTACTACTACAAGTACTACTGCAATACTACTGCAAGTACTACTACAAGTACTACTCCAATACTACTGCAAGTACTACTGCAATACTACTGCAATACTACTGCAATACTACTGCAGTACTACTGCAAGTACTAATACAAGTACTACTGCAATACTACTGCAATACTACTGCAAGTACTACTGCAAGTACTACTGCAATACTACTGCAATACTACTGCAAGTACTACTGCAATACTACTGCAATACTACTGCAAGTACTACTGCAATACTACTGCAAGTACTACTGCAATACTACTGCAAGTACTAAAGCAAGTACTACAGTACTACTACTGCAAGTACTACTGCAAGTACTACTACAAGTACTACTACAAGTACTACTGCAAGTACTACTGCAATACTACTGAAAGTACTACTGCAAGTATTACTGCAATACTACTGCAAGTACTACTACAAGTACTACTGCAATACTACTGCAAGTACTACTACAAGTACTACTGCAAGTACTACTGCAATACTACTGCAAGTACTACTACAAGTACTACTGCAATACTACTGCAAGTACTACTACAAGTACTACTGCAATACTACTGCAATACTACTGCAATACTACTGCAAGTACTACTGCAAGTACTACTACAAGTACTACTGCAAGTACTACTGCAAGTATTACTGCAATACTACTGCAAGTACTACTGCAATACTACTGCAAGTACTACTGCAAGTACTACTGCAATACTACTGCAAGTACTACTACAAGTACTACTACAAGTACTACTGCAATACTACTGCAAGTACTACTACAAGTACTACTCCAATACTACTGCAAGTACTACTGCAATACTACTGCAATACTACTGCAATACTACTGCAGTACTACTGCAAGTACTACTGCAAGTACTACTACAACTACTACTGCAATACTACTGCAAGTACTACTACAAGTACTACTGCAATACTACTGCAATACTACTGCAAGTACTACTACAAGTACTACTGCAAGTACTACTGCAAGTACTACTGCAAGTACTACTACAAGTACTACTGCAAGTACTACTGCAAGTACTACTACAAGTACTACTGCAATACTACTGCAAGTACTACTGCAAGTACTACTACAAGTACTACTGCAAGTACTACTACAAGTACTACTGCAATACTACTGCAGGTACTACTACAAGTACTACTGCAATACTACTGCAAATACTACTACAAGTACTACTGCAATACTACTGCAAGTACTACTACAAATACTACTGCAATACTACTGCAAGTACTAATGCAATACTACTGCAAGTACTACTGCAAGTACTACTGCAATACTACTGCAAGTACTACTGCAAGTACTACAGTACTACTACTGCAAGTACTACTGCAATACTACTGCACGTACTACTGCAAGTACTACTGCAATACTACTGCAAGTACTACTGCAAGTACTACAGTACTACTACTGCAGGTACTACTGCAAGTATACTACAAGTACTACTACAAGTACTACTGCAAGTACTACTGCAATACTACTACAAGTACTACTACAAGTACTACTGCAAGTACTACTGCAATACTACTGCAAGTACTACTGCAAGTATTACTGCAATACTACTGCAAGTACTACTACAAGTACTACTGCAATACTACTGCAAGTACTACTACAAGTACTACTGCAAGTACTACTGCAATACTACTGCAAGTACTACTACAAGTACTACTGCAATACTACTGCAAGTACTACTACAAGTACTACTGCAATACTACTGCAAGTACTACTACAACTACTACTGGAATACTACTGCAAGTACTACTACAAGTACTACTGCAATACTACTTCAATACTACTGCAAGTACTACTACAAGTACTACTGCAAGTACTACTGCAAGTACTACTGCAAGTACTACTACAAGTACTACTGCAAGTACTACTGCAAGTACTACTACAAGTACTACTGCAATACTACTGCAAGTACTACTGCAAGTACTACTAAAAGTACTACTGCAAGTACTACTACAAGTACTACTGCAATACTACTGCAGGTACTAGAAGTACTACTGCAATACTACTGCAAATACTACTACAAGTACTACTGCAATACTACTGCAAGTACTACTACAAATACTACTGCAATACTACTGCAAGTACTAATGCAATACTACTGCAATACTACTGCAAGTACTACTGCAAGTACTACTGCAATACTGCTGCAAGTACTACTACAAGTACTACTGCAATACTACTGCAATACTACTGCAAGTACTACTGCAATACTACTGCAAGTACTCCTGCAAGTACTACTACAAGTACTACTGCAAGTACTACTGCAAGTACTACTGCAATACTACTGCAAGTACTACTTCAAATACTACTACAATACTTCTGCAAGTACTACTACAAGTACTACTGCAATACTACTGCAAGTACTACTACAAGTACTACTGCAAGTACTACTGCAATACTACTGCAAGTACTACTACAAGTACTACTGCAATACTACTGCAAGTACTACTACAAATACTACTGCAATACTACTGCAAATACTAATACAAGTACTACTGCAATACTACTGCAATACTACTGCAAGTACTACTGCAAGTACTACTGCAATACTACTGCAATACTACTGCAGTACTACTGCAAGTACTACTGCAATACTACTGCAATACTACTGCAAGTACTACTGCAATACTACTGCGAGTACTACTGCAAGTACTACTGAAATACTACTGCAAGTACTAAAGCAAGTACTACAGTACTACTACTGCAATTACTACTGCAAGTACTACTACAAGTACTACTACAAGTACTACTGCAAGTACTACTGCAATACTACTAAAAGTACTACTGCAAGTATTACTGCAATACTACTGCAAGTACTACTACAAGTACTACTGCAATACTACTGCAAGTACTACTACAAGTACTACTGCAAGTACTACTGCAATACTACTGCAAGTACTACTACAAGTACTACTGCAAGTACTACTGCAATACTACTGCAAGTACTACTACAAGTACTACTGCAATACTACTGCAAGTACTACTACAAGTACTACTGCAATACTACTGCAATACTACTGCAATACTACTGCAAGTACTACTGCAAGTACTACTACAAGTACTACTGCAAGTACTACTGCAAGTACTACTACAAGTAGTACTGCAAGTACTACTGCAATACTACTGCATGTACTACTACAAGTACTACTGCAATACTACTGCAAGTACTACTACAAGTACTACTGCAATACTACTGCAAGTACTACTGCAATACTACTGCAATACTACTGCAATACTACTGCAATACTACTACAAGTACTACTGCAAGTACTACTGCAATACTACTGCAAGTACTACTACAAGTACTACTGCAATACTACTGCAATACTACTGCAATACTACTGCAAGTACTACTGCAAGTATTACTGCAATACTACTGCAAGTACTCCTGCAAGTACTACTAAAAGTACTACTGCAAGTACTACTGCAATACTACTGCAAGTACTACTGCAAGTACTACTGCAATACTACTGCAAGTACTACTACAAGTACTACTGCAATACTACTGCAAGTACTACTACAAGTACTACTGCAAGTACTACTGCAATTCTACTGCAAGTACTACTACAAGTACTACTGCAATACAACTGCAAGTACTACTGCAATACTACTGCAAGTACTACTACAAGTACTACTGCAATACTACTGCAAGTACTACTACAAGTACTACTGCAAGTACTACTGCAATACTACTGCAAGTACTACTACAAGTACTACTGCAATACTACTGCAATTACTACTACAAGTACAACTGCAATACTACTGCAAGTACTACTGCAAGTACTACTACAGTACTACTGCAAGTACTACAACAATTACTACTGCAAGTACTACTACAAGTACTACTGCAATACTACTGCAAGCACTACTACAAGTACTACTGCAATAATACTGCAAGTACTACTGCAAGTACTACTACAAGTACTACTGCAAGTACTACTACAAGTACTACTGCAATACTACTGCAAGTACTACTACAAGTACTACTGCAATACTACTGCAAGTACTACTGCAAGTACTACTACAAGTACTACTTTAAGTACTACTACAAGTACTACTGCTATACTACTGCAAGTACTACTGCAAGTATTACTGCAATACTACTGCAAGTACTACTGCAAGTACTACTACAAGTACTACTGCAAGTACTACTGCAATACTACTGCAAGTACTACTGCAAGTACTACTGCAATACTACTGCAAGTACTACTACAAGTACTACTGCAATACTACTGCAAGTACTACTACAAGTACTACTCCAATACTACTGCAAGTACTACTGCAATACTACTGCAATACTACTGCAATACTACTGCAGTACTACTGCAAGTACTACTGCAAGTACTACTACAACTACTACTGTTATACTACTGCAAGTACTACTACAGGTACTACTGCAATACTACTGCAATACTACTGCAAGTACTACTACAAGTACTACTGCAAGTACTACTGCAAGTACTACTGCAAGTACTACTACAAGTACTACTGCAAGTACTACTGCAAGTACTACTACAAGTACTACTGCAATACTACTGCAAGTACTACTGCAAGTACTACTACAAGTACTACTGCAAGTACTACTACAAGTACTACTGCAATACTACTGCAGGTACTACTACAAGTACTACTGCAATACTACTGCAAATACTACTACAAGTACTACTGCAATACTACTGCAAGTACTACTACAAATACTACTGCAATACTACTGCAAGTACTAATGCAATACTACTGCAAGTACTACTGCAAGTACTACTGCAATACTACTGCAAGTACTACTGCAAGTACTACAGTACTACTACTGCAAGTACTACTGCAATACTACTGCACGTACTACTGCAAGTACTACTGCAATACTACTGCAAGTACTACTGCAAGTACTACAGTACTACTACTGCAAGTACTACTGCAAGTACTACTACAAGTACTACTGCAAGTACTACTGCAAGTACTACTACAAGTACTACTGCAATACTACTGCAAGTACTACTGCAAGTACTACTACAAGTACTACTGCAAGTACTACTACAAGTACTACTGCAATACTACTGCAGGTACTACTACAAGTACTACTGCAATACTACTGCAAATACTACTACAAGTACTACTGCAATACTACTGCAAGTACTACTACAAATACTACTGCAATACTACTGCAAGTACTAATGCAATACTACTGCAAGTACTACTGCAAGTACTACTGCAATACTACTGCAAGTACTACTGCAAGTACTACAGTACTACTACTGCAAGTACTACTGCAATACTACTGCACGTACTACTGCAAGTACTACTGCAATACTACTGCAAGTACTACTGCAAGTACTACAGTACTACTACTGCAGGTACTACTGCAAGTACTACTACAAGTACTACTACAAGTACTACTGCAAGTACTACTGCAATACTACTGCAAGTACTACTGCAAGTATTACTGCAATACTACTTCAAGTACTACTACAAGTACTACTGCAATACTACTGCAAGTACTACTACAAGTACTACTGCAAGTACTACTGCAATACTACTGCAAGTACTACTACAAGTACTACTGCAATACTACTGCAAGTACTACTACATGTACTACTGCAATACTACTGCAAGTACTACTGCAATACTTCTGCAATACTACTGCAATACTACTGCAATACTACTGCAAGTACTACTGCAAGTACTACTGCAATACTGCTGCAAGTACTACTACAAGTACTACTGCAATACTACTGCAATACTACTGCAAGTACTACTGCAATACTACTGCAAGTACTCCTGCAAGTACTACTACAAGTACTACTGCAATACTACTGCAAGTACTACTGCAATACTACTGCAAGTACTACTGCAAATACTACTGCAATACTACTGCAAGTACTACTACAAGTACTACTGCAATACTACTGCAAGTACTACTACAAGTACTACTGCAAGTACTACTGCAATACTACTGCAAGTACTACTACAAGTACTACTGCAATACTACTGCAAGTACTACTACAAATACTACTGCAATACTACTGCAAATACTAATACAAGTACTACTGCAATACTACTGCAATACTACTGCAAGTACTACTGCAAGTACTACTGCAATACTACTGCAATACTACTGCAGTACTACTGCAAGTACTACTGCAATACTACTGCAATACTACTGCAAGTACTACTGCAATACTACTGCAAGTACTACTGCAAGTACTACTGCAATACTATTTCAAGTACTAAAGCAAGTACTACAGTACTACTACTGCAAGTACTACTGCAAGTACTACTACAAGTACTACTACAAGTACTACTGCAAGTACTACTGCAATACTACTGAAAGTACTACTGCAAGTATTACTGCAATACTACTGCAAGTACTACTGCAATACTACTGCAAGTACTACTACAAGTACTACTGCAAGTACTACTGCAATACTACTGCAAGTACTACTACAAGTACTACTGCAATACTACTGCAAGTACTACTACAAGTACTACTGCAATACTACTGCAATACTACTGCAATACTACTGCAAGTACTACTGCAAGTACTACTACAAGTACTACTGCAAGTACTACTGCAAGTACTACTACAAGTAGTACTGCAAGTACTACTGCAATACTACTGCATGTACTACTACAAGTACTACTGCAATACTACTGCAAGTACTACTACAAGTACTACTGCAATACTACTGCAAGTACTACTGCAATACTACTGCAATACTACTGCAATACTACTACAAGTACTACTGCAAGTACTACTGCAATACTACTGCAAGTACTACTACAAGTACTACTGCAATACTACTGCTATACTACTGCAATACTACTGCAAGTACTACTGCAATACTACTGCACGTACTACTGCAAGTACTACTGCAATACTACTGCAAGTACTACTGCAAGTACTACAGTACTACTACTGCAGGTACTACTGCAAGTACTACTACAAGTACTACTACAAGTACTACTGCAAGTACTACTGCAATACTACTGCAAGTACTACTGCAAGTATTACTGCAATACTACTTCAAGTACTACTACAAGTACTACTGCAATACTACTGCAAGTACTACTACAAGTACTACTGCAAGTACTACTGCAATACTACTGCAAGTACTACTACAAGTACTACTGCAATACTACTGCAAGTACTACTACATGTACTACTGCAATACTACTGCAAGTACTACTGCAATACTTCTGCAATACTACTGCAATACTACTGCAATACTACTGCAAGTACTACTGCAAGTACTACTGCAATACTGCTGCAAGTACTACTACAAGTACTACTGCAATACTACTGCAATACTACTGCAAGTACTACTGCAATACTACTGCAAGTACTCCTGCAAGTACTACTACAAGTACTACTGCAATACTACTGCAAGTACTACTGCAATACTACTGCAAGTACTACTGCAAATACTACTGCAATACTACTGCAAGTACTACTACAAGTACTACTGCAATACTACTGCAAGTACTACTACAAGTACTACTGCAAGTACTACTGCAATACTACTGCAAGTACTACTACAAGTACTACTGCAATACTACTGCAAGTACTACTACAAATACTACTGCAATACTACTGCAAATACTAATACAAGTACTACTGCAATACTACTGCAATACTACTGCAAGTACTACTGCAAGTACTACTGCAATACTACTGCAATACTACTGCAGTACTACTGCAAGTACTACTGCAATACTACTGCAATACTACTGCAAGTACTACTGCAATACTACTGCAAGTACTACTGCAAGTACTACTGCAATACTATTTCAAGTACTAAAGCAAGTACTACAGTACTACTACTGCAAGTACTACTGCAAGTACTACTACAAGTACTACTACAAGTACTACTGCAAGTACTACTGCAATACTACTGAAAGTACTACTGCAAGTATTACTGCAATACTACTGCAAGTACTACTGCAATACTACTGCAAGTACTACTACAAGTACTACTGCAAGTACTACTGCAATACTACTGCAAGTACTACTACAAGTACTACTGCAATACTACTGCAAGTACTACTACAAGTACTACTGCAATACTACTGCAATACTACTGCAATACTACTGCAAGTACTACTGCAAGTACTACTACAAGTACTACTGCAAGTACTACTGCAAGTACTACTACAAGTAGTACTGCAAGTACTACTGCAATACTACTGCATGTACTACTACAAGTACTACTGCAATACTACTGCAAGTACTACTACAAGTACTACTGCAATACTACTGCAAGTACTACTGCAATACTACTGCAATACTACTGCAATACTACTACAAGTACTACTGCAAGTACTACTGCAATACTACTGCAAGTACTACTACAAGTACTACTGCAATACTACTGCTATACTACTGCAATACTACTGCAAGTACTACTGCAAGTATTACTGCAATACTACTGCAAGTACTCCTGCAAGTACTACTAAAAGTACTACTGCAAGTACTACTGCAATACTACTGCAAGTACTACTGCAAGTACTACTGCAATACTACTGCAAGTACTACTACAAGTACTACTGCAATACTACTGCAAGTACTACTACAAGTACTACCGAGAGTACTACTGCAATTCTACTGCAAGTACTACTACAAGTACTACTGCAATACAACTGCAAGTACTACTGCAATACTACTGCAAGTACTACTACAAGTACTACTGCAATACTACTGCAAGTACTACTACAAGTACTACTACAAGTACTACTGCAATTACTACTGCAATACTACTGCAAGTACTACTACAAGTACTACTGCAATACTACTGCAATTACTACTACAAGTACAACTGCAATACTACTGCAAGTACTACTGCAAGTACTACTACAAGTAGTACTGCAAGTACTACTGCAATACTACTGCATGTACTACTACAAGTACTACTGCAATACTACTGCAAGTACTACTACAAGTACTACTGCAATACTACTGCAAGTACTACTGCAATACTACTGCAATACTACTGCAATACTACTGCAATACTACTACAAGTACTACTGCAAGTACTACTGCAATACTACTGCAAGTACTACTACAAGTACTACTGCAATACTACTGCAATACTACTGCAATACTACTGCAAGTACTACTGCAAGTATTACTGCAATACTACTGCAAGTACTCCTGCAAGTACTACTAAAAGTACTACTGCAAGTACTACTGCAATACTACTGCAAGTACTACTGCAAGTACTACTGCAATACTACTGCAAGTACTACTACAAGTACTACTGCAATACTACTGCAAGTACTACTACAAGTACTACTGCAAGTACTACTGCAATTCTACTGCAAGTACTACTACAAGTACTACTGCAATACAACTGCAAGTACTACTGCAATACTACTGCAAGTACTACTACAAGTACTACTGCAATACTACTGCAAGTACTACTACAAGTACTACTGCAAGTACTACTGCAATACTACTGCAAGTACTACTACAAGTACTACTGCAATACTACTGCAATTACTACTACAAGTACAACTGCAATACTACTGCAAGTACTACTGCAAGTACTACTACAGTACTACTGCAAGTACTACAACAATTACTACTGCAAGTACTACTACAAGTACTACTGCAATACTACTGCAAGCACTACTACAAGTACTACTGCAATAATACTGCAAGTACTACTGCAAGTACTACTACAAGTACTACTGCAAGTACTACTACAAGTACTACTGCAATACTACTGCAAGTACTACTACAAGTACTACTGCAATACTACTGCAAGTACTACTGCAAGTACTACTACAAGTACTACTTTAAGTACTACTACAAGTACTACTGCTATACTACTGCAAGTACTACTGCAAGTATTACTGCAATACTACTGCAAGTACTACTGCAAGTACTACTACAAGTACTACTGCAAGTACTACTGCAATACTACTGCAAGTACTACTGCAAGTACTACTGCAATACTACTGCAAGTACTACTACAAGTACTACTGCAATACTACTGCAAGTACTACTACAAGTACTACTCCAATACTACTGCAAGTACTACTGCAATACTACTGCAATACTACTGCAATACTACTGCAGTACTACTGCAAGTACTACTGCAAGTACTACTACAACTACTACTGTTATACTACTGCAAGTACTACTACAGGTACTACTGCAATACTACTGCAATACTACTGCAAGTACTACTACAAGTACTACTGCAAGTACTACTGCAAGTACTACTGCAAGTACTACTACAAGTACTACTGCAAGTACTACTGCAAGTACTACTACAAGTACTACTGCAATACTACTGCAAGTACTACTGCAAGTACTACTACAAGTACTACTGCAAGTACTACTACAAGTACTACTGCAATACTACTGCAGGTACTACTACAAGTACTACTGCAATACTACTGCAAATACTACTACAAGTACTACTGCAATACTACTGCAAGTACTACTACAAATACTACTGCAATACTACTGCAAGTACTAATGCAATACTACTGCAAGTACTACTGCAAGTACTACTGCAATACTACTGCAAGTACTACTGCAAGTACTACAGTACTACTACTGCAAGTACTACTGCAATACTACTGCACGTACTACTGCAAGTACTACTGCAATACTACTGCAAGTACTACTGCAAGTACTACAGTACTACTACTGCAGGTACTACTGCAAGTACTACTACAAGTACTACTACAAGTACTACTGCAAGTACTACTGCAATACTACTGCAAGTACTACTGCAAGTATTACTGCAATACTACTTCAAGTACTACTACAAGTACTACTGCAATACTACTGCAAGTACTACTACAAGTACTACTGCAAGTACTACTGCAATACTACTGCAAGTACTACTACAAGTACTACTGCAATACTACTGCAAGTACTACTACATGTACTACTGCAATACTACTGCAAGTACTACTGCAATACTTCTGCAATACTACTGCAATACTACTGCAATACTACTGCAAGTACTACTGCAAGTACTACTGCAATACTGCTGCAAGTACTACTACAAGTACTACTGCAATACTACTGCAATACTACTGCAAGTACTACTGCAATACTACTGCAAGTACTCCTGCAAGTACTACTACAAGTACTACTGCAATACTACTGCAAGTACTACTGCAATACTACTGCAAGTACTACTGCAAATACTACTGCAATACTACTGCAAGTACTACTACAAGTACTACTGCAATACTACTGCAAGTACTACTACAAGTACTACTGCAAGTACTACTGCAATACTACTGCAAGTACTACTACAAGTACTACTGCAATACTACTGCAAGTACTACTACAAATACTACTGCAATACTACTGCAAATACTAATACAAGTACTACTGCAATACTACTGCAATACTACTGCAAGTACTACTGCAAGTACTACTGCAATACTACTGCAATACTACTGCAGTACTACTGCAAGTACTACTGCAATACTACTGCAATACTACTGCAAGTACTACTGCAATACTACTGCAAGTACTACTGCAAGTACTACTGCAATACTATTTCAAGTACTAAAGCAAGTACTACAGTACTACTACTGCAAGTACTACTGCAAGTACTACTACAAGTACTACTACAAGTACTACTGCAAGTACTACTGCAATACTACTGAAAGTACTACTGCAAGTATTACTGCAATACTACTGCAAGTACTACTGCAATACTACTGCAAGTACTACTACAAGTACTACTGCAAGTACTACTGCAATACTACTGCAAGTACTACTACAAGTACTACTGCAATACTACTGCAAGTACTACTACAAGTACTACTGCAATACTACTGCAATACTACTGCAATACTACTGCAAGTACTACTGCAAGTACTACTACAAGTACTACTGCAAGTACTACTGCAAGTACTACTACAAGTAGTACTGCAAGTACTACTGCAATACTACTGCATGTACTACTACAAGTACTACTGCAATACTACTGCAAGTACTACTACAAGTACTACTGCAATACTACTGCAAGTACTACTGCAATACTACTGCAATACTACTGCAATACTACTACAAGTACTACTGCAAGTACTACTGCAATACTACTGCAAGTACTACTACAAGTACTACTGCAATACTACTGCTATACTACTGCAATACTACTGCAAGTACTACTGCAAGTATTACTGCAATACTCCTGCAAGTACTACTAAAAGTACTACTGCAAGTACTACTGCAATACTACTGCAAGTACTACTGCAAGTACTACTGCAATACTACTGCAAGTACTACTACAAGTACTACTGCAATACTACTGCAAGTACTACTACAAGTACTACCGAGAGTACTACTGCAATTCTACTGCAAGTACTACTACAAGTACTACTGCAATACAACTGCAAGTACTACTGCAATACTACTGCAAGTACTACTACAAGTACTACTGCAATACTACTGCAAGTACTACTACAAGTACTACTACAAGTACTACTGCAATTACTACTGCAATACTACTGCAAGTACTACTACAAGTACTACTGCAATACTACTGCAATTACTACTACAAGTACAACTGCAATACTACTGCAAGTACTACTGCAAGTACTACTACAGTACTACTGCAAGTACTACAACAATTACTACTGCAAGTACTACTACAAGTACTACTGCAATACTACTGCAAGCACTACTACAAGTACTACTGCAATAATACTGCAAGTACTACTGCAAGTACTACTACAAGTACTACTGCAAGTACTACTACAAGTACTACTGCAATACTACTGCAAGTACTACTACAAGTACTACTGCAATACTACTGCAAGTACTACTGCAAGTACTACTACAAGTACTACTTTAAGTACTACTACAAGTACTACTGCAATACTACTGCAAGTACTACTACAAGTACTACTGCAATACTACTGCAAGTACTACTACAAATACTACTGCAATACTACTGCAAATACTAATACAAGTACTACTGCAATACTACTGCAATACTACTGCAAGTACTACTGCAAGTACTACTGCAATACTACTGCAATACTACTGCAGTACTACTGCAAGTACTACTGCAATACTACTGCAATACTACTGCAAGTACTACTGCAATACTACTGCAAGTACTACTGCAAGTACTACTGCAATACTACTGCAAGTACTAAAGCAAGTACTACAGTACTACTACTGCAATTACTACTGCAAGTACTACTACAAGTACTACTGCAAGTACTACTGCAATACTACTGAAAGTACTACTGCAAGTATTACTGCAATACTACTGCAAGTACTACTACAAGTACTACTGCAATACTACTGCAAGTACTACTACAAGTACTACTGCAAGTACTACTGCAATACTACTGCAAATACTACTACAAGTACTACTGCAAGTACTACTGCAATACTACTGCAAGTACTACTACAAGTACTACTGCAATACTACTGCAAGTACTACTACAAGTACTACTGCAATACTACTGCAATACTACTGCAATACTACTGCAAGTACTACTGCAAGTACTACTACAAGTACTACTGCAAGTACTACTGCAAGTACTACTACAAGTAGTACTGCAAGTACTACTGCAATACTACTGCATGTACTACTACAAGTACTACTGCAATACTACTGCAAGTACTACTACAAGTACTACTGCAATACTACTGCAAGTACTACTACAAGTACTACTGCAATACTACTGCAAGTACTACTGCAATACTACTGCAATACTACTGCAATACTACTGCAATACTACTACAAGTACTACTGCAAGTACTACTGCAATACTACTGCAAGTACTACTACAAGTACTACTGCAATACTACTGCAATACTACTGCAATACTACTGCAAGTACTACTGCAAGTATTACTGCAATACTACTGCAAGTACTCCTGCAGGTACTACTAAAAGTACTACTGCAAGTACTACTGCAATACTACTGCAAGTACTACTGCAAGTACTACTGCAATAATACTGCAAGTACTACTACAAGTACTACTGCAATACTACTGCAAGTACTACTACAAGTACTACTGCAAGTACTACTGCAATTCTACTGCAAGTACTACTACAAGTACTACTGCAATACAACTGCAAGTACTACTGCAATACTACTGCAAGTACTACTACAAGTACTACTGCAAGTACTACTGCAATACTACTGCAAGTACTACTACAAGTACTACTGCAATACTACTGCAATTACTACTACAAGTACAACTGCAATACTACTGCAAGTACTACTACAAGTACTACTGCAATACTACTGCAAGCACTACTACAAGTACTACTGCAATAATACTGCAAGTACTACTGCAAGTACTACTACAAGTACTACTGCAAGTACTACTACAAGTACTACTGCAATACTACTGCAAGTACTACTACAAGTACTACTGCAATACTACTGCAAGTACTACTACAAGTACTGCTGCAATACTACTGCAAGTACTACTACAAGTACTACTGCAAGTACTACTGCAATACTACTGCAAGTACTACTACAAGTACTACTGCAAGTACTACTGCAATACTACTGCAAGTACTACTACAAGTACTACTGCAATACTACTGCAAGTACTACTACAAGTACTACTGCAATACTACTGCAATACTACTGCAATACTACTGCAAGTACTACTGCAAGTACTACTACAAGTACTACTGCAAGTACTACTGCAAGTACTACTACAAGTAGTACTGCAAGTACTACTGCAATACTACTGCATGTACTACTACAAGTACTACTGCAATACTACTGCAAGTACTACTACAAGTACTACTGCAATACTACTGCAAGTACTACTGCAATACTACTGCAATACTACTGCAATACTACTGCAATACTACTACAAGTACTACTGCAAGTACAACTGCAATACTACTGCAAGTACTACTACAAGTACTACTGCAATACTACTGCAATACTACTGCAATACTACTGCAAGTACTACTGCAAGTATTACTGCAATACTACTGCAAGTACTCCTGCAAGTACTACTAAAAGTACTACTGCAAGTACTACTGCAATACTACTGCAAGTACTACTGCAAGTACTACTGCAATACTACTGCAAGTACTACTACAAGTACTACTGCAATACTACTGCAAGTACTACTACAAGTACTACTGCAAGTACTACTGCAATTCTACTGCAAGTACTACTACAAGTACTACTGCAATACAACTGCAAGTACTACTGCAATACTACTGCAAGTACTACTACAAGTACTACTGCAAGTACTACTGCAATACTACTGCAAGTACTACTACAAGTACTACTGCAATACTACTGCAATTACTACTACAAGTACAACTGCAATACTACTGCAAGTACTACTGCAAGTACTACTACAGTACTACTGCAAGTACTACAACAATTACTACTGCAAGTACTACTACAAGTACTACTGCAATACTACTGCAAGCACTACTACAAGTACTACTGCAATAATACTGCAAGTACTACTGCAAGTACTACTACAAGTACTACTGCAAGTACTACTACAAGTACTACTGCAATACTACTGCAAGTACTACTACAAGTACTACTGCAATACTACTGCAAGTACTACTGCAAGTACTACTACAAGTACTACTTTAAGTACTACTACAAGTACTACTGCTATACTACTGCAAGTACTACTGCAAGTATTACTGCAATACTACTGCAAGTACTACTGCAAGTACTACTACAAGTACTACTGCAAGTACTACTGCAATACTACTGCAAGTACTACTGCAAGTACTACTGCAATACTACTGCAAGTACTACTGCAATACTTCTGCAATACTACTGCAATACTACTGCAATACTACTGCAAGTACTAATACAAGTACTACTGCAATACTACTGCAATACTACTGCAAGTACTACTGCAAGTACTACTGCAATACTACTGCAATACTACTGCAGTACTACTGCAAGTACTACTGCAATACTACTGCAATACTACTGCAAGTACTACTGCAATACTACTGCGAGTACTACTGCAAGTACTACTGCAATACTACTGCAAGTACTAAAGCAAGTACTACAGTACTACTACTGCAATTACTACTGCAAGTACTACTACAAGTACTACTGCAAGTACTACTGCAATACTACTGAAAGTACTACTGCAAGTATTACTGCAATACTACTGCAAGTACTACTACAAGTACTACTGCAATACTACTGCAAGTACTACTACAAGTACTACTGCAAGTACTACTGCAATACTACTGCAAGTACTACTACAAGTACTACTGCAAGTACTACTGCAATACTACTGC
Source organism: Eucyclogobius newberryi (assembly GCF_026437365.1). Lineage (NCBI taxonomy): Eukaryota > Metazoa > Chordata > Actinopteri > Gobiiformes > Gobiidae > Eucyclogobius > Eucyclogobius newberryi. Next base: position 511,922 of record NW_027316245.1, on the reverse strand, counting down.
AAGTACTACTACAAGTACTACTGCAATACTACTGCAAGTACTACTACAAGTACTACTGCAATACTACTGCAATACTACTGCAATACTACTGCAAGTACTACTGCAAGTACTACTACAAGTACTACTGCAAGTACTACTGCAAGTACTACTACAAGTAGTACTGCAAGTACTACTGCAATACTACTGCATTTACTACTACAAGTACTACTGCAATACTACTGCAAGTACTACTACAAGTACTACTGCAATACTACTGCAAGTACTACTGCAATACTACTGCAATACTACTGCAATACTACTGCAATACTACTACAAGTACTACTGCAAGTACTACTGCAATACTACTGCAAGTACTACTACAAGTACTACTGCAATACTACTGCAATACTACTGCAATACTACTGCAAGTACTACTGCAAGTATTACTGCAATACTACTGCAAGTACTCCTGCAAGTACTACTAAAAGTACTACTGCAAGTACTACTGCAATACTACTGCAAGTACTACTGCAAGTACTACTGCAATACTACTGCAAGTACTACTACAAGTACTACTGCAATACTACTGCAAGTACTACTACAAGTACTACTGCAAGTACTACTGCAATTCTACTGCAAGTACTACTACAAGTACTACTGCAATACAACTGCAAGTACTACTGCAATACTACTGCAAGTACTACTACAAGTACTACTGCAAGTACTACTGCAATACTACTGCAAGTACTACTACAAGTACTACTGCAATACTACTGCAATTACTACTACAAGTACAACTGCAATACTACTGCAAGTACTACTGCAAGTACTACTACAGTACTACTGCAAGTACTACAACAATTACTACTGCAAGTACTACTACAAGTACTACTGCAATACTACTGCAAGCACTACTACAAGTACTACTGCAATAATACTGCAAGTACTACTGCAAGTACTACTACAAGTACTACTGCAAGTACTACTACAAGTACTACTGCAATACTACTGCAAGTACTACTACAAGTACTACTGCAATACTACTGCAAGTACTACTACAAGTACTACTGCAATACTACTGCAAGTACTACTACAAGTACTACTGCAAGTACTACTGCAATACTACTGCAAGTACTACTACAAGTACTACTGCAAGTACTACTGCAATACTACTGCAAGTACTACTACAAGTACTACTGCAATACTACTGCAAGTACTACTACAAGTACTACTGCAATACTACTGCAATACTACTGCAATACTACTGCAAGTACTACTGCAAGTACTACTACAAGTACTACTGCAAGTACTACTGCAAGTACTACTACAAGTAGTACTGCAAGTACTACTGCAATACTACTGCATGTACTACTACAAGTACTACTGCAATACTACTGCAAGTACTACTACAAGTACTACTGCAATACTACTGCAAGTACTACTGCAATACTACTGCAATACTACTGCAATACTACTGCAATACTACTACAAGTACTACTGCAAGTACAACTGCAATACTACTGCAAGTACTACTACAAGTACTACTGCAATACTACTGCAATACTACTGCAATACTACTGCAAGTACTACTGCAAGTATTACTGCAATACTACTGCAAGTACTCCTGCAAGTACTACTAAAAGTACTACTGCAAGTACTACTGCAATACTACTGCAAGTACTACTGCAAGTACTACTGCAATACTACTGCAAGTACTACTACAAGTACTACTGCAATACTACTGCAAGTACTACTACAAGTACTACTGCAAGTACTACTGCAATTCTACTGCAAGTACTACTACAAGTACTACTGCAATACAACTGCAAGTACTACTGCAATACTACTGCAAGTACTACTACAAGTACTACTGCAATACTACTGCAAGTACTACTACAAGTACTACTGCAAGTACTACTGCAATACTACTGCAAGTACTACTACAAGTACTACTGCAATACTACTGCAAGTACTACTACAAGTACTACTGCAAGTACTACTGCAATACTACTGCAATTACTACTACAAGTACAACTGCAATACTACTGCAAGTACTACTGCAAGTACTACTACAGTACTACTGCAAGTACTACAACAATTACTACTGCAAGTACTACTACAAGTACTACTGCAATACTACTGCAAGCACTACTACAAGTACTACTGCAATAATACTGCAAGTACTACTGCAAGTACTACTACAAGTACTACTGCAAGTACTACTACAAGTACTACTGCAATACTACTGCAAGTACTACTACAAGTACTACTGCAATACTACTGCAAGTACTACTGCAAGTACTACTACAAGTACTACTTTAAGTACTACTACAAGTACTACTGCTATACTACTGCAAGTACTACTGCAAGTATTACTGCAATACTACTGCAAGTACTACTGCAAGTACTACTACAAGTACTACTGCAAGTACTACTGCAATACTACTGCAAGTACTACTGCAAGTACTACTGCAATACTACTGCAAGTACTACTGCAATACTTCTGCAATACTACTGCAATACTACTGCAATACTACTGCAAGTACTACTGCAAGTACTACTGCAATACTGCTGCAAGTACTACTACAAATACTACTGCAATACTACTGCAATACTACTGCAATACTACTGCAAGTACTACTGCAATACTACTGCAAGTACTCCTGCAAGTACTACTACAAGTACTACTGCAAGTACTACTGCAAGTACTACTGCAATACTACTGCAAGTACTACTGCAAATACTACTGCAATACTACTGCAAGTACTACTACATGTACTACTGCAATACTACTGCAAGTACTACTGCAATACTTCTGCAATACTACTGCAATACTACTGCAATACTACTGCAAGTACTACTGCAATACTGCTGCAAGTACTACTACAAATACTACTGCAATACTACTGCAATACTACTGCAATACTACTGCAAGTACTACTGCAATACTACTGCAAGTACTCCTGCAAGTACTACTACAAGTACTACTGCAAGTACTACTGCAAGTACTACTGCAATACTACTGCAAGTACTACTGCAAATACTACTGCAATACTACTGAAAGTACTACTACAAGTACTACTGCAATACTACTGCAAGTACTACTACAAGTACTACTGCAAGTACTACTGCAATACTACTGCAAGTACTACTACAAGTACTACTGCAATACTACTGCAAGTAATACTACAAATACTACTGCAATACTACTGCAAGTACTAATACAAGTACTACTGCAATACTACTGCAATACTACTGCAAGTACTACTGCAAGTACTACTGCAATACTACTGCAGTACTACTGCAAGTACTACTGCAATACTACTGCAATACTACTGCAAGTACTACTGCAATACTACTGCAAGTACTACTGCAAGTACTACTGCAATACTACTGCAAGTACTAAAGCAAGTACTACAGTACTACTACTGCAAGTACTACTACAAGTACTACTACAAGTACTACTGCAAGTACTACTGCAATACTACTGAAAGTACTACTGCAAGTATTACTGCAATACTACTGCAAGTACTACTACAAGTACTACTGCAATACTACTGCAAGTACTACTACAAGTACTAATGCAAGTACTACTGCAATACTACTGCAAGTACTACTACAAGTTCTACTGCAATACTACTGCAAGTACTACTACAAGTACTACTGCAATACTACTGCAATACTACTGCAATACTACTGCAAGTACTACTGCAAGTACTACTACAAGTACTACTGCAAGTACTACTGCAAGTATTACTGCAATACTACTGCAAGTACTACTGCAAGTACTACTACAAGTACTACTGCAAGTACTACTGCAATACTACTGCAAGTACTACTGCAAGTACTACTACAAGTACTACTGCAAGTACTACTGCAATACTACTGCAAGTACTACTGCAAGTACTACTGCAATACTACTGCAAGTACTACTGCAATACTTCTGCAATACTACTGCAATACTACTGCAATACTACTGCAAGTACTAATACAAGTACTACTGCAATACTACTGCAATACTACTGCAAGTACTACTGCAAGTACTACTGCAATACTACTGCAATACTACTGCAGTACTACTGCAAGTACTACTGCAATACTACTGCAATACTACTGCAAGTACTACTGCAATACTACTGCGAGTACTACTGCAAGTACTACTGCAATACTACTGCAAGTACTAAAGCAAGTACTACAGTACTACTACTGCAATTACTACTGCAAGTACTACTACAAGTACTACTGCAAGTACTACTGCAATACTACTGAAAGTACTACTGCAAGTATTACTGCAATACTACTGCAAGTACTACTACAAGTACTACTGCAATACTACTGCAAGTACTACTACAAGTACTACTGCAAGTACTACTGCAATACTACTGCAAGTACTACTACAAGTACTACTGCAAGTACTACTGCAATACTACTGCAAGTACTACTACAAGTACTACTGCAATACTACTGCAAGTACTACTACAAGTACTACTGCAATACTACTGCAATACTACTGCAATACTACTGCAAGTACTACTGCAAGTACTACTACAAGTACTACTGCAAGTACTACTGCAAGTACTACTACAAGTAGTACTGCAAGTACTACTGCAATACTACTGCATGTACTACTACAAGTACTACTGCAATACTACTGCAAGTACTACTACAAGTACTACTGCAATACTACTGCAAGTACTACTGCAATACTACTGCAATACTACTGCAATACTACTGCAATACTACTACAAGTACTACTGCAAGTACTACTGCAATACTACTGCAAGTACTACTACAAGTACTACTGCAATACTACTGCAATACTACTGCAATACTACTGCAAGTACTACTGCAAGTATTACTGCAATACTACTGCAAGTACTCCTGCAAGTACTACTAAAAGTACTACTGCAAGTACTACTGCAATACTACTGCAAGTACTACTGCAAGTACTACTGCAATACTACTGCAAGTACTACTACAAGTACTACTGCAATACTACTGCAAGTACTACTACAAGTACTACTGCAAGTACTACTGCAATTCTACTGCAAGTACTACTACAAGTACTACTGCAATACAACTGCAAGTACTACTGCAATACTACTGCAAGTACTACTACAAGTACTACTGCAAGTACTACTGCAATACTACTGCAAGTACTACTACAAGTACTACTGCAATACTACTGCAATTACTACTACAAGTACAACTGCAATACTACTGCAAGTACTACTGCAAGTACTACTACAGTACTACTGCAAGTACTACAACAATTACTACTGCAAGTACTACTACAAGTACTACTGCAATACTACTGCAAGCACTACTACAAGTACTACTGCAATAATACTGCAAGTACTACTGCAAGTACTACTACAAGTACTACTGCAAGTACTACTACAAGTACTACTGCAATACTACTGCAAGTACTACTACAAGTACTACTGCAATACTACTGCAAGTACTACTACAAGTACTACTGCAATACTACTGCAAGTACTACTACAAGTACTACTGCAAGTACTACTGCAATACTACTGCAAGTACTACTACAAGTACTACTGCAAGTACTACTGCAATACTACTGCAAGTACTACTACAAGTACTACTGCAATACTACTGCAAGTACTACTACAAGTACTACTGCAATACTACTGCAATACTACTGCAATACTACTGCAAGTACTACTGCAAGTACTACTACAAGTACTACTGCAAGTACTACTGCAAGTACTACTACAAGTAGTACTGCAAGTACTACTGCAATACTACTGCATGTACTACTACAAGTACTACTGCAATACTACTGCAAGTACTACTACAAGTACTACTGCAATACTACTGCAAGTACTACTGCAATACTACTGCAATACTACTGCAATACTACTGCAATACTACTACAAGTACTACTGCAAGTACAACTGCAATACTACTGCAAGTACTACTACAAGTACTACTGCAATACTACTGCAATACTACTGCAATACTACTGCAAGTACTACTGCAAGTATTACTGCAATACTACTGCAAGTACTCCTGCAAGTACTACTAAAAGTACTACTGCAAGTACTACTGCAATACTACTGCAAGTACTACTGCAAGTACTACTGCAATACTACTGCAAGTACTACTACAAGTACTACTGCAATACTACTGCAAGTACTACTACAAGTACTACTGCAAGTACTACTGCAATTCTACTGCAAGTACTACTACAAGTACTACTGCAATACAACTGCAAGTACTACTGCAATACTACTGCAAGTACTACTACAAGTACTACTGCAATACTACTGCAAGTACTACTACAAGTACTACTGCAAGTACTACTGCAATACTACTGCAAGTACTACTACAAGTACTACTGCAATACTACTGCAAGTACTACTACAAGTACTACTGCAAGTACTACTGCAATACTACTGCAATTACTACTACAAGTACAACTGCAATACTACTGCAAGTACTACTGCAAGTACTACTACAGTACTACTGCAAGTACTACAACAATTACTACTGCAAGTACTACTACAAGTACTACTGCAATACTACTGCAAGCACTACTACAAGTACTACTGCAATAATACTGCAAGTACTACTGCAAGTACTACTACAAGTACTACTGCAAGTACTACTACAAGTACTACTGCAATACTACTGCAAGTACTACTACAAGTACTACTGCAATACTACTGCAAGTACTACTGCAAGTACTACTACAAGTACTACTTTAAGTACTACTACAAGTACTACTGCTATACTACTGCAAGTACTACTGCAAGTATTACTGCAATACTACTGCAAGTACTACTGCAAGTACTACTACAAGTACTACTGCAAGTACTACTGCAAGTACTACTGCAAGTACTACTGCAATACTACTGCAAGTACTACTGCAATACTTCTGCAATACTACTGCAATACTACTGCAATACTACTGCAAGTACTACTGCAAGTACTACTGCAATACTGCTGCAAGTACTACTACCAATACTACTGCAATACTACTGCAATACTACTGCAATACTACTGCAAGTACTACTGCAATACTACTGCAAGTACTCCTGCAAGTACTACTACAAGTACTACTGCAAGTACTACTGCAAGTACTACTGCAATACTACTGCAAGTACTACTGCAAATACTACTGCAATACTACTGCAAGTACTACTACATGTACTACTGCAATACTACTGCAAGTACTACTGCAATACTTCTGCAATACTACTGCAATACTACTGCAATACTACTGCAAGTACTACTGCAATACTGCTGCAAGTACTACTACACATACTACTGCAATACTACTGCAATACTACTGCAATACTACTGCAAGTACTCCTGCAAGTACTACTACAAGTACTACTGCAAGTACTACTGCAAGTACTACTGCAATACTACTGCAAGTACTACTGCAAATACTACTGCAATACTACTGAAAGTACTACTACAAGTACTACTGCAATACTACTGCAAGTACTACTACAAGTACTACTGCAAGTACTACTGCAATACTACTGCAAGTACTACTACAAGTACTACTGCAATACTACTGCAAGTAATACTACAAATACTACTGCAATACTACTGCAAGTACTAATACAAGTACTACTGCAATACTACTGCAATACTACTGCAAGTACTACTGCAAGTACTACTGCAATACTACTGCAGTACTACTGCAAGTACTACTGCAATACTACTGCAATACTACTGCAAGTACTACTGCAATACTACTGCAAGTACTACTGCAAGTACTACTGCAATACTACTGCAAGTACTAAAGCAAGTACTACAGTACTACTACTGCAAGTACTACTGCAAGTACTACTACAAGTACTACTACAAGTACTACTGCAAGTACTACTGCAATACTACTGAAAGTACTACTGCAAGTATTACTGCAATACTACTGCAAGTACTACTACAAGTACTACTGCAATACTACTGCAAGTACTACTACAAGTACTAATGCAAGTACTACTGCAATACTACTGCAAGTACTACTACAAGTTCTACTGCAATACTACTGCAAGTACTACTACAAGTACTACTGCAATACTACTGCAATACTACTGCAATACTACTGCAAGTACTACTGCAAGTACTACTACAAGTACTACTGCAAGTACTACTGCAAGTATTACTGCAATACTACTGCAAGTACTACTGCAATACTACTGCAAGTACTACTGCAATACTACTGCAATACTACTGCAATACTACTGCAGTACTACTGCAAGTACTACTGAAAGTACTACTACAACTACTACTGCAATACTACTGCAAGTACTACTACAAGTACTACTGCAATACTACTGCAATACTACTGCAAGTACTACTACAAGTACTACTGCAAGTACTACTGCAAGTATTACTGCAATACTACTGCAAGTACTACTGCAATACTACTGCAAGTACTACTGCAAGTACTACTGCAATACTACTGCAATACTACTGCAATACTACTGCAGTACTACTGCAAGTACTACTGAAAGTACTACTACAACTACTACTGCAATACTACTGCAATACTACTGCAGGTACTACTACAAGTACTACTGCAATACTACTGCAAATACTACTACAAGTACTACTGCAATACTACTGCAAGTACTACTACAAATACTACTGCAATACTACTGCAAGTACTAATGCAATACTACTGCAAGTACTACTGCAAGTACTACTGCAATACTACTGCAAGTACTACTGCAAGTACTACAGTACTACTACTGCAAGTACTACTGCAATACTACTGCACGTACTACTGCAAGTACTACTGCAATACTACTGCAAGTACTACTGCAAGTACTACAGTACTACTACTGCAGGTACTACTGCAAGTACTACTACAAGTACTACTACAAGTACTACTGCAAGTACTACTGCAATACTACTGCAAGTACTACTGCAAGTATTACTGCAATACTACTTCAAGTACTACTACAAGTACTACTGCAATACTACTGCAAGTACTACTACAAGTACTACTGCAAGTACTACTGCAATACTACTGCAAGTACTACTACAAGTACTACTGCAATACTACTGCAAGTACTACTACATGTACTACTGCAATACTACTGCAAGTACTACTGCAATACTTCTGCAATACTACTGCAATACTACTGCAATACTACTTTAAGTACTACTGCAAGTACTACTGCAATACTGCTGCAAGTACTACTACAAGTACTACTGCAATACTACTGCAATACTACTGCAAGTACTACTGCAATACTACTGCAAGTACTCCTGCAAGTACTACTACAAGTACTACTGCAATACTACTGCAAGTACTACTGCAATACTACTGCAAGTACTACTGCAAATCCTACTGCAATACTACTGCAAGTACTACTACAAGTACTACTGCAATACTACTGCAAGTACTACTACAAGTACTACTGCAAGTACTACTGCAATACTACTGCAAGTACTACTACAAGTACTACTGCAATACTACTGCAAGTACTACTACAAATACTACTGCAATACTACTGCAAATACTAATACAAGTACTACTGCAATACTACTGCAATACTACTGCAAGTACTACTGCAATACTACTGCAATACTACTGCAGTACTACTGCAAGTACTACTGCAATACTACTGCAATACTACTGCAAGTACTACTGCAATACTACTGCAAGTACTACTGCAAGTACTACTGCAATACTATTTCAAGTACTAAAGCAAGTACTACAGTACTACTACTGCAAGTACTACTGCAAGTACTACTACAAGTACTACTACAAGTACTACTGCAAGTACTACTGCAATACTACTGAAAGTACTACTGCAAGTATTACTGCAATACTACTGCAAGTACTACTGCAATACTACTGCAAGTACTACTACAAGTACTACTGCAAGTACTACTGCAATACTACTGCAAGTACTACTACAAGTACTACTGCAATACTACTGCAAGTACTACTACAAGTACTACTGCAATACTACTGCAATACTACTGCAATACTACTGCAAGTACTACTGCAAGTACTACTACAAGTACTACTGCAAGTACTACTGCAAGTACTACTACAAGTAGTTCTGCAAGTACTACTGCAATACTACTGCATGTACTACTACAAGTACTACTGCAATACTACTGCAAGTACTACTACAAGTACTACTGCAATACTACTGCAAGTACTACTGCAAATACTACTGCAATACTACTGCAAGTACTACTACATGTACTACTGCAATACTACTGCAAGTACTACTGCAATACTTCTGCAATACTACTGCAATACTACTGCAATACTACTGCAAGTACTACTGCAATACTGCTGCAAGTACTACTACAAATACTACTGCAATACTACTGCAATACTACTGCAATACTACTGCAAGTACTACTGCAATACTACTGCAAGTACTCCTGCAAGTACTACTACAAGTACTACTGCAAGTACTACTGCAAGTACTACTGCAATACTACTGCAAGTACTACTGCAATACTACTGAAAGTACTACTACAAGTACTACTGCAATACTACTGCAAGTACTACTACAAGTACTACTGCAAGTACTACTGCAATACTACTGCAAGTACTACTACAAGTACTACTGCAATACTACTGCAAGTAATACTACAAATACTACTGCAATACTACTGCAAGTACTAATACAAGTACTACTGCAATACTACTGCAATACTACTGCAAGTACTACTGCAAGTACTACTGCAATACTACTGCAGTACTACTGCAAGTACTACTGCAATACTACTGCAATACTACTGCAAGTACTACTGCAATACTACTGCAAGTACTACTGCAAGTACTACTGCAATACTACTGCAAGTACTAAAGCAAGTACTACAGTACTACTACTGCAAGTACTACTGCAAGTACTACTACAAGTACTACTACAAGTACTACTGCAAGTACTACTGCAATACTACTGAAAGTACTACTGCAAGTATTACTGCAATACTACTGCAAGTACTACTACAAGTACTACTGCAATACTACTGCAAGTACTACTACAAGTACTAATGCAAGTACTACTGCAATACTACTGCAAGTACTACTACAAGTTCTACTGCAATACTACTGCAAGTACTACTACAAGTACTACTGCAATACTACTGCAATACTACTGCAATACTACTGCAAGTACTACTGCAAGTACTACTACAAGTACTACTGCAAGTACTACTGCAAGTATTACTGCAATACTACTGCAAGTACTACTGCAATACTACTGCAAGTACTACTGCAAGTACTACTGCAATACTACTGCAATACTACTGCAATACTACTGCAGTACTACTGCAAGTACTACTGAAAGTACTACTACAACTACTACTGCAATACTACTGCAAGTACTACTACAAGTACTACTGCAATACTACTGCAATACTACTGCAAGTACTACTACAAGTACTACTGCAAGTACTACTGCAAGTATTACTGCAATACTACTGCAAGTACTACTGCAATACTACTGCAAGTACTACTGCAAGTACTACTGCAATACTACTGCAATACTACTGCAATACTACTGCAGTACTACTGCAAGTACTACTGAAAGTACTACTACAACTACTACTGCAATATTACTGCAATACTACTGCAGGTACTACTACAAGTACTACTGCAATACTACTGCAAATACTACTACAAGTACTACTGCAATACTACTGCAAGTACTACTACAAATACTACTGCAATACTACTGCAAGTACTAATGCAATACTACTGCAAGTACTACTGCAAGTACTACTGCAATACTACTGCAAGTACTACTGCAAGTACTACAGTACTACTACTGCAAGTACTACTGCAATACTACTGCACGTACTACTGCAAGTACTACTGCAATACTACTGCAAGTACTACTGCAAGTACTACAGTACTACTACTGCAGGTACTACTGCAAGTACTACTACAAGTACTACTACAAGTACTACTGCAAGTACTACTGCAATACTACTGCAAGTACTACTGCAAGTATTACTGCAATACTACTTCAAGTACTACTACAAGTACTACTGCAATACTACTGCAAGTACTACTACAAGTACTACTGCAAGTACTACTGCAATACTACTGCAAGTACTACTACAAGTACTACTGCAATACTACTGCAAGTACTACTACATGTACTACTGCAATACTACTGCAAGTACTACTGCAATACTTCTGCAATACTACTGCAATACTACTGCAATACTACTGCAAGTACTACTGCAAGTACTACTGCAATACTGCTGCAAGTACTACTACAAGTACTACTGCAATACTACTGCAATACTACTGCAAGTACTACTGCAATACTACTGCAAGTACTCCTGCAAGTACTACTACAAGTACTACTGCAATACTACTGCAAGTACTACTGCAATACTACTGCAAGTACTACTGCAAATCCTACTGCAATACTACTGCAAGTACTACTACAAGTACTACTGCAATACTACTGCAAGTACTACTACAAGTACTACTGCAAGTACTACTGCAATACTACTGCAAGTACTACTACAAGTACTACTGCAATACTACTGCAAGTACTACTACAAATACTACTGCAATACTACTGCAAATACTAATACAAGTACTACTGCAATACTACTGCAATACTACTGCAAGTACTACTGCAAGTACTACTGCAATACTACTGCAATACTACTGCAGTACTACTGCAAGTACAACTGCAATACTACTGCAATACTACTGCAAGTACTACTGCAATACTACTGCAAGTACTACTGCAAGTACTACTGCAATACTATTTCAAGTACTAAAGCAAGTACTACAGTACTACTACTGCAAGTACTACTGCAAGTACTACTACAAGTACTACTACAAGTACTACTGCAAGTACTACTGCAATACTACTGAAAGTACTACTGCAAGTATTACTGCAATACTACTGCAAGTACTACTGCAATACTACTGCAAGTACTACTACAAGTACTACTGCAAGTACTACTGCAATACTACTGCAAGTACTACTACAAGTACTACTGCAATACTACTGCAAGTACTACTACAAGTACTACTGCAATACTACTGCAATACTACTGCAATACTACTGCAAGTACTACTGCAAGTACTACTACAAGTACTACTGCAAGTACTACTGCAAGTACTACTACAAGTAGTTCTGCAAGTACTACTGCAATACTACTGCATGTACTACTACAAGTACTACTGCAATACTACTGCAAGTACTACTACAAGTACTACTGCAATACTACTGCAAGTACTACTGCAATACTACTGCAATACTACTACAAGTACTACTGCAAGTACTACTGCAATACTACTGCAAGTACTACTACAAGTACTACTGCAATACTACTGCTATACTACTGCAATACTACTGCAAGTACTACTGCAAGTATTACTGCAATACTACTGCAAGTACTCCTGCAAGTACTACTAAAAGTACTACTGCAAGTACTACTGCAATACTACTGCAAGTACTACTGCAAGTACTACTGCAATACTACTGCAAGTACTACTACAAGTACTACTGCAATACTACTGCAAGTACTACTACAAGTACTACCGAGAGTACTACTGCAATTCTACTGCAAGTACTACTACAAGTACTACTGCAATACAACTGCAAGTACTACTGCAATACTACTGCAAGTACTACTACAAGTACTACTGCAATACTACTGCAAGTACTACTACAAGTACTACTACAAGTACTACTGCAATTACTACTGCAATACTACTGCAAGTACTACTACAAGTACTACTGCAATACTACTGCAATTACTACTACAAGTACAACTGCAATACTACTGCAAGTACTACTGCAAGTACTACTACAGTACTACTGCAAGTACTACAACAATTACTACTGCAAGTACTACTACAAGTACTACTGCAATACTACTGCAAGCACTACTACAAGTACTACTGCAATAATACTGCAAGTACTACTGTAAGTACTACTACAAGTACTACTGCAAGTACTACTACAAGTACTACTGCAATACTACTGCAAGTACTACTACAAGTACTACTGCAATACTACTGCAAGTACTACTGCAAGTACTACTACAAGTACTACTTTAAGTACTACTACAAGTACTACTGCAATACTACTGCAAGTACTACTACAAGTACTACTGCAATACTACTGCAAGTACTACTACAAATACTACTGCAATACTACTGCAAATACTAATACAAGTACTACTGCAATACTACTGCAATACTACTGCAAGTACTACTGCAAGTACTACTGCAATACTACTGCAATACTACTGCAGTACTACTGCAAGTACTACTGCAATACTACTGCAATACTACTGCAAGTACTACTGCAATACTACTGCAAGTACTACTGCAAGTACTACTGCAATACTACTGCAAGTACTAAAGCAAGTACTACAGTACTACTACTGCAATTACTACTGCAAGTACTACTACAAGTACTACTGCAAGTACTACTGCAATACTACTGAAAGTACTACTGCAAGTATTACTGCAATACTACTGCAAGTACTACTACAAGTACTACTGCAATACTACTGCAAGTACTACTACAAGTACTACTGCAAGTACTACTGCAATACTACTGCAAGTACTACTACAAGTACTACTGCAAGTACTACTGCAATACTACTGCAAGTACTACTACAAGTACTACTGCAATACTACTGCAAGTACTACTACAAGTACTACTGCAATACTACTGCAATACTACTGCAATACTACTGCAAGTACTACTGCAAGTACTACTACAAGTACTACTGCAAGTACTACTGCAAGTACTACTACAAGTAGTACTGCAAGTACTACTGCAATACTACTGCATGTACTACTACAAGTACTACTGCAATACTACTGCAAGTACTACTACAAGTACTACTGCAATACTACTGCAATACTACTGCAAGTACTACTACAAGTACTACTGCAATACTACTGCAAGTACTACTGCAATACTACTGCAATACTACTGCAATACTACTGCAATACTACTACAAGTACTACTGCAAGTACTACTGCAATACTACTGCAAGTACTACTACAAGTACTACTGCAATACTACTGCAATACTACTGCAATACTACTGCAAGTACTACTGCAAGTATTACTGCAATACTACTGCAAGTACTCCTGCAAGTACTACTAAAAGTACTACTGCAAGTACTACTGCAATACTACTGCAAGTACTACTGCAAGTACTACTGCAATAATACTGCAAGTACTACTACAAGTACTACTGCAATACTACTGCAAGTACTACTACAAGTACTACTGCAAGTACTACTGCAATTCTACTGCAAGTACTACTACAAGTACTACTGCAATACAACTGCAAGTACTACTGCAATACTACTGCAAGTACTACTACAAGTACTACTGCAAGTACTACTGCAATACTACTGCAAGTACTACTACAAGTACTACTGCAATACTACTGCAATTACTACTACAAGTACAACTGCAATACTACTGCAAGTACTACTACAAGTACTACTGCAATACTACTGCAAGCACTACTACAAGTACTACTGCAATAATACTGCAAGTACTACTGCAAGTACTACTACAAGTACTACTGCAAGTACTACTACAAGTACTACTGCAATACTACTGCAAGTACTACTACAAGTACTACTGCAATACTACTGCAAGTACTACTACAAGTACTGCTGCAATACTACTGCAAGTACTACTACAAGTACTACTGCAAGTACTACTGCAATACTACTGCAAGTACTACTACAAGTACTACTGCAAGTACTACTGCAATACTACTGCAAGTACTACTACAAGTACTACTGCAATACTACTGCAAGTACTACTACAAGTACTACTGCAATACTACTGCAATACTACTGCAATACTACTGCAAGTACTACTGCAAGTACTACTACAAGTACTACTGCAAGTACTACTGCAAGTACTACTACAAGTAGTACTGCAAGTACTACTGCAATACTACTGCATGTACTACTACAAGTACTACTGCAATACTACTGCAAGTACTACTACAAGTACTACTGCAATACTACTGCAAGTACTACTGCAATACTACTGCAATACTACTGCAATACTACTGCAATACTACTACAAGTACTACTGCAAGTACAACTGCAATACTACTGCAAGTACTACTACAAGTAAAACTGCAATACTACTGCAATACTACTGCAATACTACTGCAAGTACTACTGCAAGTATTACTGCAATACTACTGCAAGTACTCCTGCAAGTACTACTAAAAGTACTACTGCAAGTACTACTGCAATACTACTGCAAGTACTACTGCAAGTACTACTGCAATACTACTGCAAGTACTACTACAAGTACTACTGCAATACTACTGCAAGTACTACTACAAGTACTACTGCAAGTACTACTGCAATTCTACTGCAAGTACTACTACAAGTACTACTGCAATACAACTGCAAGTACTACTGCAATACTACTGCAAGTACTACTACAAGTACTACTGCAATACTACTGCAAGTACTACTACAAGTACTACTGCAAGTACTACTGCAATACTACTGCAAGTACTACTACAAGTACTACTGCAATACTACTGCAATTACTACTACAAGTACAACTGCAATACTACTGCAAGTACTACTGCAAGTACTACTACAGTACTACTGCAAGTACTACAACAATTACTACTGCAAGTACTACTACAAGTACTACTGCAATACTACTGCAAGCACTACTACAAGTACTACTGCAATAATACTGCAAGTACTACTGCAAGTACTACTACAAGTACTACTGCAAGTACTACTACAAGTACTACTGCAATACTACTGCAAGTACTACTACAAGTACTACTGCAATACTACTGCAAGTACTACTGCAAGTACTACTACAAGTACTACTTTAAGTACTACTACAAGTACTACTGCTATACTACTGCAAGTACTACTGCAAGTATTACTGCAATACTACTGCAAGTACTACTGCAAGTACTACTACAAGTACTACTGCAAGTACTACTGCAATACTACTGCAAGTACTACTGCAAGTACTACTGCAATACTACTGCAAGTACTACTGCAATACTTCTGCAATACTACTGCAATACTACTGCAATACTACTGCAAGTACTAATACAAGTACTACTGCAATACTACTGCAATACTACTGCAAGTACTACTGCAAGTACTACTGCAATACTACTGCAATACTACTGCAGTACTACTGCAAGTACTACTGCAATACTACTGCAATACTACTGCAAGTACTACTGCAATACTACTGCGAGTACTACTGCAAGTACTACTGCAATACTACTGCAAGTACTAAAGCAAGTACTACAGTACTACTACTGCAATTACTACTGCAAGTACTACTACAAGTACTACTGCAAGTACTACTGCAATACTACTGAAAGTACTACTGCAAGTATTACTGCAATACTACTGCAAGTACTACTACAAGTACTACTGCAATACTACTGCAAGTACTACTACAAGTACTACTGCAAGTACTACTGCAATACTACTGCAAGTACTACTACAAGTACTACTGCAAGTACTACTGCAATACTACTGCAAGTACTACTACAAGTACTACTGCAATACTACTGCAAGTACTACTACAAGTACTACTGCAATACTACTGCAATACTACTGCAATACTACTGCAAGTACTACTGCAAGTACTACTACAAGTACTACTGCAAGTACTACTGCAAGTACTACTACAAGTAGTACTGCAAGTACTACTGCAATACTACTGCATGTACTACTACAAGTACTACTGCAATACTACTGCAAGTACTACTACAAGTACTACTGCAATACTACTGCAAGTACTACTGCAATACTACTGCAATACTACTGCAATACTACTGCAATACTACTACAAGTACTACTGCAAGTACTACTGCAATACTACTGCAAGTACTACTACAAGTACTACTGCAATACTACTGCAATACTACTGCAATACTACTGCAAGTACTACTGCAAGTATTACTGCAATACTACTGCAAGTACTCCTGCAAGTACTACTAAAAGTACTACTGCAAGTACTACTGCAATACTACTGCAAGTACTACTGCAAGTACTACTGCAATACTACTGCAAGTACTACTACAAGTACTACTGCAATACTACTGCAAGTACTACTACAAGTACTACTGCAAGTACTACTGCAATTCTACTGCAAGTACTACTACAAGTACTACTGCAATACAACTGCAAGTACTACTGCAATACTACTGCAAGTACTACTACAAGTACTACTGCAAGTACTACTGCAATACTACTGCAAGTACTACTACAAGTACTACTGCAATACTACTGCAATTACTACTACAAGTACAACTGCAATACTACTGCAAGTACTACTGCAAGTACTACTACAGTACTACTGCAAGTACTACTACAATTACTACTGCAAGTACTACTACAAGTACTACTGCAATACTACTGCAAGCACTACTACAAGTACTACTGCAATAATACTGCAAGTACTACTGCAAGTACTACTACAAGTACTACTGCAAGTACTACTACAAGTACTACTGCAATACTACTGCAAGTACTACTACAAGTACTACTGCAATACTACTGCAAGTACTACTACAAGTACTACTGCAATACTACTGCAAGTACTACTACAAGTACTACTGCAAGTACTACTGCAATACTACTGCAAGTACTACTACAAGTACTACTGCAAGTACTACTGCAATACTACTGCAAGTACTACTACAAGTACTACTGCAATACTACTGCAAGTACTACTACAAGTACTACTGCAATACTACTGCAATACTACTGCAATACTACTGCAAGTACTACTGCAAGTACTACTACAAGTACTACTGCAAGTACTACTGCAAGTACTACTACAAGTAGTACTGCAAGTACTACTGCAATACTACTGCATGTACTACTACAAGTACTACTGCAATACTACTGCAAGTACTACTACAAGTACTACTGCAATACTACTGCAAGTACTACTGCAATACTACTGCAATACTACTGCAATACTACTGCAATACTACTACAAGTACTACTGCAAGTACAACTGCAATACTACTGCAAGTACTACTACAAGTACTACTGCAATACTACTGCAATACTACTGCAATACTACTGCAAGTACTACTGCAAGTATTACTGCAATACTACTGCAAGTACTCCTGCAAGTACTACTAAAAGTACTACTGCAAGTACTACTGCAATACTACTGCAAGTACTACTGCAAGTACTACTGCAATACTACTGCAAGTACTACTACAAGTACTACTGCAATACTACTGCAAGTACTACTACAAGTACTACTGCAAGTACTACTGCAATTCTACTGCAAGTACTACTACAAGTACTACTGCAATACAACTGCAAGTACTACTGCAATACTACTGCAAGTACTACTACAAGTACTACTGCAATACTACTGCAAGTACTACTACAAGTACTACTGCAAGTACTACTGCAATACTACTGCAAGTACTACTACAAGTACTACTGCAATACTACTGCAAGTACTACTACAAGTACTACTGCAAGTACTACTACAAGTACTACTGCAATACTACTGCAAGTACTACTACAAGTACTACTGCAAGTACTACTGCAATACTACTGCAAGTACTACTGCAAGTACTACTACAAGTACTACTGCAAGTACTACTGCAATTCTACTGCAAGTACTACTACAAGTACTACTGCAATACTACTGCAAGTACTACTGCAATACTACTGCAAGTACTACTACAAGTACTACTGCAATACTACTGCAAGTACTACTACAAGTACTACTGCAAGTACTACTGCAATACTACTGCAAGTACTACTACAAGTACTACTGCAATACTACTGCAAGTACTACTACAAGTACTACTGCAAGTACTACTGCAATACTACTGCAATTACTACTACAAGTACAACTGCAATACTACTGCAAGTACTACTGCAAGTACTACTACAGTACTACTGCAAGTACTACAACAATTACTACTGCAAGTACTACTACAAGTACTACTGCAATACTACTGCAAGCACTACTACAAGTACTACTGCAATAATACTGCAAGTACTACTGCAAGTACTACTACAAGTACTACTGCAAGTACTACTACAAGTACTACTGCAATACTACTGCAAGTACTACTACAAGTACTACTGCAATACTACTGCAAGTACTACTGCAAGTACTACTACAAGTACTACTTTAAGTACTACTACAAGTACTACTGCTATACTACTGCAAGTACTACTGCAAGTATTACTGCAATACTACTGCAAGTACTACTGCAAGTACTACTACAAGTACTACTGCAAGTACTACTGCAATACTACTGCAAGTACTACTGCAAGTACTACTGCAATACTACTGCAAGTACTACTGCAATACTTCTGCAATACTACTGCAATACTACTGCAATACTACTGCAAGTACTACTGCAAGTACTACTGCAATACTGCTGCAAGTACTACTACAAATACTACTGCAATACTACTGCAATACTACTGCAATACTACTGCAAGTACTACTGCAATACTACTGCAAGTACTCCTGCAAGTACTACTACAAGTACTACTGCAAGTACTACTGCAAGTACTACTGCAATACTACTGCAAGTACTACTGCAAATACTACTGCAATACTACTGCAAGTACTACTACATGTACTACTGCAATACTACTGCAAGTACTACTGCAATACTTCTGCAATACTACTGCAATACTACTGCAATACTACTGCAAGTACTACTGCAATACTGCTGCAAGTACTACTACAAATACTACTGCAATACTACTGCAATACTACTGCAATACTACTGCAAGTACTACTGCAATACTACTGCAAGTACTCCTGCAAGTACTACTACAAGTACTACTGCAAGTACTACTGCAAGTACTACTGCAATACTACTGCAAGTACTACTGCAAATACTACTGCAATACAACTGAAAGTACTACTACAAGTACTACTGCAATACTACTGCAAGTACTACTACAAGTACTACTGCAAGTACTACTGCAATACTACTGCAAGTACTACTACAAGTACTACTGCAATACTACTGCAAGTAATACTACAAATACTACTGCAATACTACTGCAAGTACTAATACAAGTACTACTGCAATACTACTGCAATACTACTGCAAGTACTACTGCAAGTACTACTGCAATACTACTGCAGTACTACTGCAAGTACTACTGCAATACTACTGCAATACTACTGCAAGTACTACTGCAATACTACTGCAAGTACTACTGCAAGTACTACTGCAATACTACTGCAAGTACTAAAGCAAGTACTACAGTACTACTACTGCAAGTACTACTGCAAGTACTACTACAAGTACTACTACAAGTACTACTGCAAGTACTACTGCAATACTACTGAAAGTACTACTGCAAGTATTACTGCAATACTACTGCAAGTACTACTACAAGTACTACTGCAATACTACTGCAAGTACTACTACAAGTACTAATGCAAGTACTACTGCAATACTACTGCAAGTACTACTACAAGTTCTACTGCAATACTACTGCAAGTACTACTACAAGTACTACTGCAATACTACTGCAATACTACTGCAATACTACTGCAAGTACTACTGCAAGTACTACTACAAGTACTACTGCAAGTACTACTGCAAGTATTACTGCAATACTACTGCAAGTACTACTGCAATACTACTGCAAGTACTACTGCAAGTACTACTGCAATACTACTGCAATACTACTGCAATACTACTGCAGTACTACTGCAAGTACTACTGAAAGTACTACTACAACTACTACTGCAATACTACTGCAAGTACTACTACAAGTACTACTGCAATACTACTGCAATACTACTGCAAGTACTACTACAAGTACTACTGCAATACTACTGCAATACTACTGCAAGTACTACTACAAGTACTACTGCAAGTACTACTGCAAGTACTACTGCAAGTACTACTACAAGTACTACTGCAAGTACTACTGCAAGTACTACTACAAGTACTACTGCAATACTACTGCAAGTACTACTGCAAGTACTACTACAAGTCCTACTGCAAGTACTACTGCAATACTACTGCAGGTACTACTACAAGTACTACAGCAATACTACTGCAAATACTACTACAAGTACTACTGCAATACTACTGCAAGTACTACTACAAATACTACTGCAATACTACTGCAAGTACTAATGCAATACTACTGCAAGTACTACTGCAAGTACTACTGCAATACTACTGCAAGTACTACTGCAAGTACTACAGTACTACTATTGCAAGTACTACTGCAATACTACTGCACGTACTACTGCAAGTACTACTGCAATACTACTGCAAGTACTACTGCAAGTACTACAGTACTACTACTGCAGGTACTACTGCAAGTACTACTACAAGTACTACTACAAGTACTACTGCAAGTACTACTGCAATACTACTGCAAGTACTACTGCAAGTATTACTGCAATACTACTGCAAGTACTACTACAAGTACTACTGCAATACTACTGCAAGTACTACTACAAGTACTACTGCAATACTACTGCAATACTACTGCAAGTACTACTACAAGTACTACTGCAATACTACTGCAAGTACTACTACAAGTACTACTGCAATACTACTGCAAGTACTACTACAACTACTACTGGAATACTACTGCAAGTACTACTACAAGTACTACTGCAATACTACTGCAATACTACTGCAAGTACTACTACAAGTACTACTGCAAGTACTACTGAAAGTACTACTGCAAGTACTACTACAAGTACTACAGCAAGTACTACTGCAAGTACTACTACAAGTACTACTGCAATACTACTGCAAGTACTACTGCAAGTACTACTACAAGTACTACTGCAAGTACTACTACAAGTACTACTGCAATACTACTGCAGGTACTAGAAGTACTACTGCAATACTACTGCAAATACTACTACAAGTACTACTGCAATACTACTGCAAGTACTACTACAAATACTACTGCAATACTACTGCAAGTACTAATGCAATACTACTGCAATACTACTGCAAGTACTACTGCAAGTACTACTGCAATACTGCTGCAAGTACTACTACAAGTACTACTGCAATACTACTGCAATACTACTGCAAGTACTACTGCAATACTACTGCAAGTACTCCTGCAAGTACTACTACAAGTACTACTGCAAGTACTACTGCAAGTACTACTGCAATACTACTGCAAGTACTACTTCAAATACTACTGCAATACTACTGCAAGTACTACTACAAGTACTACTGCAATACTACTGCAAGTACTACTACAAGTACTACTGCAAGTACTACTGCAATACTACTGCAAGTACTACTACAAGTACTACTGCAATACTACTGCAAGTACTACTACAAATACTACTGCAATACTACTGCAAATACTAATACAAGTACTACTGCAATACTACTGCAATACTACTGCAAGTACTACTGCAAGTACTACTGCAATACTACTGCAATACTACTGCAGTACTACTGCAAGTACTACTGCAATACTACTGCAATACTACTGCAAGTACTACAGCAATACTACTGCAAGTACTACTGCAAGTACTACTGCAATACTACTGCAAGTACTAAAGCAAGTACTACAGTACTACTACTGCAATTACTACTGCAAGTACTACTACAAGTACTACTACAAGTACTACTGCAAGTACTACTGCAATACTACTGAAAGTACTACTGCAAGTATTACTGCAATACTACTGCAAGTACTACTACAAGTACTACTGCAATACTACTGCAAGTACTACTACAAGTACTACTGCAAGTACTACTGCAATACTACTGCAAGTACTACTACAAGTACTACTGCAAGTACTACTGCAATACTACTGCAAGTACTACTACAAGTACTACTGCAATACTACTGCAAGTACTACTACAAGTACTACTTCAATACTACTGCAATACTACTGCAATACTACTGCAAGTACTACTGCAAGTACTACTACAAGTACTACTGCAAGTACTACTGCAAGTACTACTACAAGTAGTACTGCAAGTACTACTGCAATACTACTGCATGTACTACTACAAGTACTACTGCAATACTACTGCAAGTACTACTACAAGTACTACTGCAATACTACTGCAAGTACTACTGCAATACTACTGCAATACTACTGCAATACTACTACAAGTACTACTGCAAGTACTACTGCAATACTACTGCAAGTACTACTACAAGTACTACTGCAATACTACTGCAATACTACTTCAATACTACTGCAAGTACTACTGCAAGTATTACTGCAATACTACTGCAAGTACTCCTGCAAGTACTACTAAAAGTACTACTGCAAGTACTACTGCAATACTACTGCAAGTACTACTGCAAGTACTACTGCAATACTACTGCAAGTACTACTACAAGTACTACTGCAATACTACTGCAAGTACTACTACAAGTACTACTGCAAGTACTACTGCAATTCTACTGCAAGTACTACTACAAGTACTACTGCAATACAACTGCAAGTACTACTGCAATACTACTGCAAGTACTACTACAAGTACTACTGCAATACTACTGCAAGTACTACTACAAGTACTACTGCAAGTACTACTGCAATACTACTGCAAGTACTACTACAAGTACTACTGCAATACTACTGCAATTACTACTACAAGTACAACTGCAATACTACTGCAAGTACTACTGCAAGTACTACTACAGTACTACTGCAAGTACTACAACAATTACTACTGCAAGTACTACTACAAGTACTACTGCAATACTACTGCAAGCACTACTACAAGTACTACTGCAATAATACTGCAAGTACTACTGCAAGTACTACTACAAGTACTACTGCAAGTACTACTACAAGTACTACTGCAATACTACTGCAAGTACTACTACAAGTACTACTGCAATACTACTGCAAGTACTACTGCAAGTACTACTACAAGTACTACTTTAAGTACTACTACAAGTACTACTGCTATACTACTGCAAGTACTACTGCAAGTATTACTGCAATACTACTGCAAGTACTACTGCAAGTACTACTACAAGTACTACTGCAAGTACTACTGCAATACTACTGCAAGTACTACTGCAAGTACTACTGCAATACTACTGCAAGTACTACTACAAGTACTACTGCAATACTACTGCAAGTACTACTACAAGTACTACTCCAATACTACTGCAAGTACTACTGCAATACTACTGCAATACTACTGCAATACTACTGCAGTACTACTGCAAGTACTACTGCAAGTACTACTACAACTACTACTGTTATACTACTGCAAGTACTACTACAAGTACTACTGCAATACTACTGCAATACTACTGCAAGTACTACTACAAGTACTACTGCAAGTACTACTGCAAGTACTACTGCAAGTACTACTGCAAGTACTACTGCAAGTACTACTACAAGTACTACTGCAATACTACTGCAAGTACTACTGCAAGTACTACTACAAGTACTACTGCAAGTACTACTACAAGTACTACTGCAATACTACTGCAGGTACTACTACAAGTACTACTGCAATACTACTGCAAATACTACTACAAGTACTACTGCAATACTACTGCAAGTACTACTACAAATACTACTGCAATACTACTGCAAGTACTAATGCAATACTACTGCAAGTACTACTGCAAGTACTACTGCAATACTACTGCAAGTACTACTGCAAGTACTACAGTACTACTACTGCAAGTACTACTGCAATACTACTGCACGTACTACTGCAAGTACTACTGCAATACTACTGCAAGTACTACTGCACGTACTACTGCAAGTACTACTGCAATACTACTGCAAGTACTACTACAAGTACTACTACAATACTACTGCAAGTACTACTACAAATACTACTGCAATACTACTGCAAGTACTAATGCAATACTACTGCAAGTACTACTGCAATACTACTGCAAGTACTACTGCAAGTACTACTGCAATACTGCTGCAAGTACTACTACAAGTACTACTGCAATACTACTGCAATACTACTGCAAGTACTACTGCAATACTACTGCAAGTACTCCTGCAAGTACTACTACAAGTACTACTGCAATACTACTGCAAGTACTACTGCAATACTACTGCAAGTACTACTGCAAATACTACTGCAATACTACTGCAAGTACTACTACAAGTACTACTGCAATACTACTGCAAGTACTACTACAAGTACTACTGCAAGTACTACTGCAATACTACTGCAAGTACTACTACAAGTACTACTGCAATACTACTGCAAGTACTACTACAAATACTACTGCAATACTACTGCAAATACTAATACAAGTACTACTGCAATACTACTGCAATACTACTGCAAGTACTACTGCAAGTACTACTGCAATACTACTGCAATACTACTGCAGTACTACTGCAAGTACTACTGCAATACTACTGCAATACTACTGCAAGTACTACTGCAATACTACTGCAAGTACAACTGCAAGTACTACTGCAATACTATTTCAAGTACTAAAGCAAGTACTACAGTACTACTACTGCAAGTACTACTGCAAGTACTACTACAAGTACTACTACAAGTACTACTGCAAGTACTACTGCAATACTACTGAAAGTACTACTGCAAGTATTACTGCAATACTACTGCAAGTACTACTACAAGTACTACTGCAATACTACTGCAATACTACTGCAATACTACTGCAATACTACTGCAAGTACTACTGCAAGTACTACTACAAGTACTACTGCAATACTACTGCAAGTACTACTACAAGTACTACTGCAATACTACTGCAATACTACTGCAATACTACTGCAAGTACTACTGCAAGTACTACTACAAGTACTACTGCAAGTACTACTGCAAGTACTACTACAAGTAGTACTGCAAGTACTACTGCAATACTACTGCATGTACTACTACAAGTACTACTGCAATACTACTGCAAGTACTACTACAAGTACTACTGCAATACTACTGCAAGTACTACTGCAATACTACTGCAATAATACTGCAATACTACTGCAATACTACTACAAGTACTACTGCAAGTACTACTGCAATACTACTGCAAGTACTACTACAAGTACTACTGCAATACTACTGCAATACTACTGCAATACTACTGCAAGTACTACTGCAAGTATTACTGCAATACTACTGCAAGTACTCCTGCAAGTACTACTAAAAGTACTACTGCAAGTACTACTGCAATACTACTGCAAGTTCTACTGCAAGTACTACTGCAATACTACTGCAAGTACTACTACAAGTACTACTGCAATACTACTGCAAGTATTACTACAAGTACTACTGAGAGTACTACTGCAATTCTACTGCAAGTACTACTACAAGTACTACTGCAATACTACTGCAA
Organism: Eucyclogobius newberryi; assembly: GCF_026437365.1. Lineage (NCBI taxonomy): Eukaryota > Metazoa > Chordata > Actinopteri > Gobiiformes > Gobiidae > Eucyclogobius > Eucyclogobius newberryi. The sequence goes on along the minus strand of NW_027316245.1, from coordinate 484,631 downwards.
GTACTACTACAAGTACTACTGCAAGTACTACTGCAATACTACTGCAAGTACTACTACAAGTACTACTGCAATACTACTGCAAGTACTACTACAAGTACTACTGCAAGTACTACTGCAATACTACTGCAATTACTACTACAAGTACAACTGCAATACTACTGCAAGTACTACTGCAAGTACTACTACAGTACTACTGCAAGTACTACAACAATTACTACTGCAAGTACTACTACAAGTACTACTGCAATACTACTGCAAGCACTACTACAAGTACTACTGCAATAATACTGCAAGTACTACTGCAAGTACTACTACAAGTACTACTGCAAGTACTACTACAAGTACTACTGCAATACTACTGCAAGTACTACTACAAGTACTACTGCAATACTACTGCAAGTACTACTGCAAGTACTACTACAAGTACTACTTTAAGTACTACTACAAGTACTACTGCTATACTACTGCAAGTACTACTGCAAGTATTACTGCAATACTACTGCAAGTACTACTGCAAGTACTACTACAAGTACTACTGCAAGTACTACTGCAATACTACTGCAAGTACTACTGCAAGTACTACTGCAATACTACTGCAAGTACTACTGCAATACTTCTGCAATACTACTGCAATACTACTGCAATACTACTGCAAGTACTACTGCAAGTACTACTGCAATACTGCTGCAAGTACTACTACAAATACTACTGCAATACTACTGCAATACTACTGCAATACTACTGCAAGTACTACTGCAATACTACTGCAAGTACTCCTGCAAGTACTACTACAAGTACTACTGCAAGTACTACTGCAAGTACTACTGCAATACTACTGCAAGTACTACTGCAAATACTACTGCAATACTACTGCAAGTACTACTACATGTACTACTGCAATACTACTGCAAGTACTACTGCAATACTTCTGCAATACTACTGCAATACTACTGCAATACTACTGCAAGTACTACTGCAATACTGCTGCAAGTACTACTACAAATACTACTGCAATACTACTGCAATACTACTGCAATACTACTGCAAGTACTACTGCAATACTACTGCAAGTACTCCTGCAAGTACTACTACAAGTACTACTGCAAGTACTACTGCAAGTACTACTGCAATACTACTGCAAGTACTACTGCAAATACTACTGCAATACAACTGAAAGTACTACTACAAGTACTACTGCAATACTACTGCAAGTACTACTACAAGTACTACTGCAAGTACTACTGCAATACTACTGCAAGTACTACTACAAGTACTACTGCAATACTACTGCAAGTAATACTACAAATACTACTGCAATACTACTGCAAGTACTAATACAAGTACTACTGCAATACTACTGCAATACTACTGCAAGTACTACTGCAAGTACTACTGCAATACTACTGCAGTACTACTGCAAGTACTACTGCAATACTACTGCAATACTACTGCAAGTACTACTGCAATACTACTGCAAGTACTACTGCAAGTACTACTGCAATACTACTGCAAGTACTAAAGCAAGTACTACAGTACTACTACTGCAAGTACTACTGCAAGTACTACTACAAGTACTACTACAAGTACTACTGCAAGTACTACTGCAATACTACTGAAAGTACTACTGCAAGTATTACTGCAATACTACTGCAAGTACTACTACAAGTACTACTGCAATACTACTGCAAGTACTACTACAAGTACTAATGCAAGTACTACTGCAATACTACTGCAAGTACTACTACAAGTTCTACTGCAATACTACTGCAAGTACTACTACAAGTACTACTGCAATACTACTGCAATACTACTGCAATACTACTGCAAGTACTACTGCAAGTACTACTACAAGTACTACTGCAAGTACTACTGCAAGTATTACTGCAATACTACTGCAAGTACTACTGCAATACTACTGCAAGTACTACTGCAAGTACTACTGCAATACTACTGCAATACTACTGCAATACTACTGCAGTACTACTGCAAGTACTACTGAAAGTACTACTACAACTACTACTGCAATACTACTGCAAGTACTACTACAAGTACTACTGCAATACTACTGCAATACTACTGCAAGTACTACTACAAGTACTACTGCAATACTACTGCAATACTACTGCAAGTACTACTACAAGTACTACTGCAAGTACTACTGCAAGTACTACTGCAAGTACTACTACAAGTACTACTGCAAGTACTACTGCAAGTACTACTACAAGTACTACTGCAATACTACTGCAAGTACTACTGCAAGTACTACTACAAGTCCTACTGCAAGTACTACTGCAATACTACTGCAGGTACTACTACAAGTACTACAGCAATACTACTGCAAATACTACTACAAGTACTACTGCAATACTACTGCAAGTACTACTACAAATACTACTGCAATACTACTGCAAGTACTAATGCAATACTACTGCAAGTACTACTGCAAGTACTACTGCAATACTACTGCAAGTACTACTGCAAGTACTACAGTACTACTATTGCAAGTACTACTGCAATACTACTGCACGTACTACTGCAAGTACTACTGCAATACTACTGCAAGTACTACTGCAAGTACTACAGTACTACTACTGCAGGTACTACTGCAAGTACTACTACAAGTACTACTACAAGTACTACTGCAAGTACTACTGCAATACTACTGCAAGTACTACTGCAAGTATTACTGCAATACTACTGCAAGTACTACTACAAGTACTACTGCAATACTACTGCAAGTACTACTACAAGTACTACTGCAATACTACTGCAATACTACTGCAAGTACTACTACAAGTACTACTGCAATACTACTGCAAGTACTACTACAAGTACTACTGCAATACTACTGCAAGTACTACTACAACTACTACTGGAATACTACTGCAAGTACTACTACAAGTACTACTGCAATACTACTGCAAGTACTACTACAAGTACTACTGCAAGTACTACTGAAAGTACTACTGCAAGTACTACTACAAGTACTACAGCAAGTACTACTGCAAGTACTACTACAAGTACTACTGCAATACTACTGCAAGTACTACTGCAAGTACTACTACAAGTACTACTGCAAGTACTACTACAAGTACTACTGCAATACTACTGCAGGTACTAGAAGTACTACTGCAATACTACTGCAAATACTACTACAAGTACTACTGCAATACTACTGCAAGTACTACTACAAATACTACTGCAATACTACTGCAAGTACTAATGCAATACTACTGCAATACTACTGCAAGTACTACTGCAAGTACTACTGCAATACTGCTGCAAGTACTACTACAAGTACTACTGCAATACTACTGCAATACTACTGCAAGTACTACTGCAATACTACTGCAAGTACTCCTGCAAGTACTACTACAAGTACTACTGCAAGTACTACTGCAAGTACTACTGCAATACTACTGCAAGTACTACTTCAAATACTACTGCAATACTACTGCAAGTACTACTACAAGTACTACTGCAATACTACTGCAAGTACTACTACAAGTACTACTGCAAGTACTACTGCAATACTACTGCAAGTACTACTACAAGTACTACTGCAATACTACTGCAAGTACTACTACAAATACTACTGCAATACTACTGCAAATACTAATACAAGTACTACTGCAATACTACTGCAATACTACTGCAAGTACTACTGCAAGTACTACTGCAATACTACTGCAATACTACTGCAGTACTACTGCAAGTACTACTGCAATACTACTGCAATACTACTGCAAGTACTACAGCAATACTACTGCAAGTACTACTGCAAGTACTACTGCAATACTACTGCAAGTACTAAAGCAAGTACTACAGTACTACTACTGCAATTACTACTGCAAGTACTACTACAAGTACTACTACAAGTACTACTGCAAGTACTACTGCAATACTACTGAAAGTACTACTGCAAGTATTACTGCAATACTACTGCAAGTACTACTACAAGTACTACTGCAATACTACTGCAAGTACTACTACAAGTACTACTGCAAGTACTACTGCAATACTACTGCAAGTACTACTACAAGTACTACTGCAAGTACTACTGCAATACTACTGCAAGTACTACTACAAGTACTACTGCAATACTACTGCAAGTACTACTACAAGTACTACTTCAATACTACTGCAATACTACTGCAATACTACTGCAAGTACTACTGCAAGTACTACTACAAGTACTACTGCAAGTACTACTGCAAGTACTACTACAAGTAGTACTGCAAGTACTACTGCAATACTACTGCATGTACTACTACAAGTACTACTGCAATACTACTGCAAGTACTACTACAAGTACTACTGCAATACTACTGCAAGTACTACTGCAATACTACTGCAATACTACTGCAATACTACTACAAGTACTACTGCAAGTACTACTGCAATACTACTGCAAGTACTACTACAAGTACTACTGCAATACTACTGCAATACTACTTCAATACTACTGCAAGTACTACTGCAAGTATTACTGCAATACTACTGCAAGTACTCCTGCAAGTACTACTAAAAGTACTACTGCAAGTACTACTGCAATACTACTGCAAGTACTACTGCAAGTACTACTGCAATACTACTGCAAGTACTACTACAAGTACTACTGCAATACTACTGCAAGTACTACTACAAGTACTACTGCAAGTACTACTGCAATTCTACTGCAAGTACTACTACAAGTACTACTGCAATACAACTGCAAGTACTACTGCAATACTACTGCAAGTACTACTACAAGTACTACTGCAATACTACTGCAAGTACTACTACAAGTACTACTGCAAGTACTACTGCAATACTACTGCAAGTACTACTACAAGTACTACTGCAATACTACTGCAATTACTACTACAAGTACAACTGCAATACTACTGCAAGTACTACTGCAAGTACTACTACAGTACTACTGCAAGTACTACAACAATTACTACTGCAAGTACTACTACAAGTACTACTGCAATACTACTGCAAGCACTACTACAAGTACTACTGCAATAATACTGCAAGTACTACTGCAAGTACTACTACAAGTACTACTGCAAGTACTACTACAAGTACTACTGCAATACTACTGCAAGTACTACTACAAGTACTACTGCAATACTACTGCAAGTACTACTGCAAGTACTACTACAAGTACTACTTTAAGTACTACTACAAGTACTACTGCTATACTACTGCAAGTACTACTGCAAGTATTACTGCAATACTACTGCAAGTACTACTGCAAGTACTACTACAAGTACTACTGCAAGTACTACTGCAATACTACTGCAAGTACTACTGCAAGTACTACTGCAATACTACTGCAAGTACTACTACAAGTACTACTGCAATACTACTGCAAGTACTACTACAAGTACTACTCCAATACTACTGCAAGTACTACTGCAATACTACTGCAATACTACTGCAATACTACTGCAGTACTACTGCAAGTACTACTGCAAGTACTACTACAACTACTACTGTTATACTACTGCAAGTACTACTACAAGTACTACTGCAATACTACTGCAATACTACTGCAAGTACTACTACAAGTACTACTGCAAGTACTACTGCAAGTACTACTGCAAGTACTACTGCAAGTACTACTGCAAGTACTACTACAAGTACTACTGCAATACTACTGCAAGTACTACTGCAAGTACTACTACAAGTACTACTGCAAGTACTACTACAAGTACTACTGCAATACTACTGCAGGTACTACTACAAGTACTACTGCAATACTACTGCAAATACTACTACAAGTACTACTGCAATACTACTGCAAGTACTACTACAAATACTACTGCAATACTACTGCAAGTACTAATGCAATACTACTGCAAGTACTACTGCAAGTACTACTGCAATACTACTGCAAGTACTACTGCAAGTACTACAGTACTACTACTGCAAGTACTACTGCAATACTACTGCACGTACTACTGCAAGTACTACTGCAATACTACTGCAAGTACTACTGCACGTACTACTGCAAGTACTACTGCAATACTACTGCAAGTACTACTACAAGTACTACTACAATACTACTGCAAGTACTACTACAAATACTACTGCAATACTACTGCAAGTACTAATGCAATACTACTGCAAGTACTACTGCAATACTACTGCAAGTACTACTGCAAGTACTACTGCAATACTGCTGCAAGTACTACTACAAGTACTACTGCAATACTACTGCAATACTACTGCAAGTACTACTGCAATACTACTGCAAGTACTCCTGCAAGTACTACTACAAGTACTACTGCAATACTACTGCAAGTACTACTGCAATACTACTGCAAGTACTACTGCAAATACTACTGCAATACTACTGCAAGTACTACTACAAGTACTACTGCAATACTACTGCAAGTACTACTACAAGTACTACTGCAAGTACTACTGCAATACTACTGCAAGTACTACTACAAGTACTACTGCAATACTACTGCAAGTACTACTACAAATACTACTGCAATACTACTGCAAATACTAATACAAGTACTACTGCAATACTACTGCAATACTACTGCAAGTACTACTGCAAGTACTACTGCAATACTACTGCAATACTACTGCAGTACTACTGCAAGTACTACTGCAATACTACTGCAATACTACTGCAAGTACTACTGCAATACTACTGCAAGTACAACTGCAAGTACTACTGCAATACTATTTCAAGTACTAAAGCAAGTACTACAGTACTACTACTGCAAGTACTACTGCAAGTACTACTACAAGTACTACTACAAGTACTACTGCAAGTACTACTGCAATACTACTGAAAGTACTACTGCAAGTATTACTGCAATACTACTGCAAGTACTACTACAAGTACTACTGCAATACTACTGCAATACTACTGCAATACTACTGCAATACTACTGCAAGTACTACTGCAAGTACTACTACAAGTACTACTGCAATACTACTGCAAGTACTACTACAAGTACTACTGCAATACTACTGCAATACTACTGCAATACTACTGCAAGTACTACTGCAAGTACTACTACAAGTACTACTGCAAGTACTACTGCAAGTACTACTACAAGTAGTACTGCAAGTACTACTGCAATACTACTGCATGTACTACTACAAGTACTACTGCAATACTACTGCAAGTACTACTACAAGTACTACTGCAATACTACTGCAAGTACTACTGCAATACTACTGCAATACTACTGCAATACTACTGCAATACTACTACAAGTACTACTGCAAGTACTACTGCAATACTACTGCAAGTACTACTACAAGTACTACTGCAATACTACTGCAATACTACTGCAATACTACTGCAAGTACTACTGCAAGTATTACTGCAATACTACTGCAAGTACTCCTGCAAGTACTACTAAAAGTACTACTGCAAGTACTACTGCAATACTACTGCAAGTTCTACTGCAAGTACTACTGCAATACTACTGCAAGTACTACTACAAGTACTACTGCAATACTACTGCAAGTATTACTACAAGTACTACTGAGAGTACTACTGCAATTCTACTGCAAGTACTACTACAAGTACTACTGCAATACAACTGCAAGTACTACTGCAATACTACTGCAAGTACTACTACAAGTACTACTGCAATACTACTGCAAGTACTACTACAAGTACTACTACAAGTACTACTGCAAGTACTACTGCAATACTACTGCAAGTACTACTACAAGTACTACTGCAATACTACTGCAATTACTACTACAAGTACAACTGCAATACTACTGCAAGTACTACTGCAAGTACTACTACAGTACTACTGCAAGTACTACAACAATTACTACTGCAAGTACTACTACAAGTACTACTGCAATACTACTGCAAGCACTACTACAAGTACTACTGCAATAATACTGCAAGTACTACTGCAAGTACTACTACAAGTACTACTGCAAGTACTACTACAAGTACTACTGCAATACTACTGCAAGTACTACTACAAGTACTACTGCAATACTACTGCAAGTACTACTGCAAGTACTACTACAAGTACTACTTTAAGTACTACTACAAGTACTACTGCAATACTACTGCAAGTACTACTACAAGTACTACTGCAATACTACTGCAAGTACTACTACAACTACTACTGCAATACTACTGCAAGTACTACTACAAGTACTACTGCAATACTACTGCAATACTACTGCAAGTACTACTACAAGTACTACTGCAAGTACTACTGCAAGTACTACTGCAATACTACTGCAAGTACTACTACAAGTACTACTGCAATACTACTGCAAGTACTACTACATGTACTACTGCAATACTACTGCAAGTACTACTGCAATACTTCTGCAATACTGCTGCTATACTACTGCAATATTACTGCAAGTACTACTGCAAGTACTACTGCAAGTACTACTGCAAGTACTACTGCAATACTGCTGCAAGTACTACTGCAATACTACTGCAAGTACTCCTGCAAGTACTACTACAAGTACTACTGCAAGTACTACTGCAAGTACTACTGCAATACTACTGCAAGTACTACTGCAAATACTACTGCAATACTACTGCAAGTACTACTACAGTACTACTGCAATACTACTGCAAGTACTACTACAAGTACAACTGCAAGTACTACTGCAATACTACTGCAAGTACTACTACAAGTACTACTGCAATACTACTGCAAGTACTACTACAAATACTACTGCAATACTACTGCAAGTACTAATACAAGTACTACTGCAATACTACTGCAATACTACTGCAAGTACTACTGCAAGTACTACTGCAATACTACTGCAGTACTACTGCAAGTACTACTGCAATACTACTGCAATACTACTGCAAGTACTACTGCAATACTACTGCAAGTACTACTGCAAGTACTACTGCAATACTACTGCAAGTACTAAAGCAAGTACTACAGTACTACTACTGCAAGTACTACTGCAAGTACTACTACAAGTACTACTACAAGTACTACTGCAAGTACTACTGCAATACTACTGAAAGTACTACTGCAAGTATTACTGCAATACTACTGCAAGTACTACTACAAGTACTACTGCAATACTACTGCAAGTACTACTACAAGTACTAATGCAAGTACTACTGCAATACTACTGCAAGTACTACTACAAGTTCTACTGCAATACTACTGCAAGTACTACTACAAGTACTACTGCAATACTACTGCAATACTACTGCAATACTACTGCAAGTACTACTGCAAGTACTACTACAAGTACTACTGCAAGTACTACTGCAAGTATTACTGCAATACTACTGCAAGTACTACTGCAATACTACTGCAAGTACTACTGCAAGTACTACTGCAATACTACTGCAATACTACTGCAATACTACTGCAGTACTACTGCAAGTACTACTGAAAGTACTACTACAACTACTACTGCAATACTACTGCAAGTACTACTACAAGTACTACTGCAATACTACTGCAATACTACTGCAAGTACTACTACAAGTACTACTGCAATACTACTGCAATACTACAGCAAGTACTACTACAAGTACTACTGCAAGTACTACTGCAAGTACTACTGCAAGTACTACTACAAGTACTACTGCAAGTACTACTGCAAGTACTACTACAAGTACTACTGCAATACTACTGCAAGTACTACTGCAAGTACTACTACAAGTCCTACTGCAAGTACTACTGCAATACTACTGCAGGTACTACTACAAGTACTACAGCAATACTACTGCAAATACTACTACAAGTACTACTGCAATACTACTGCAAGTACTACTACAAATACTACTGCAATACTACTGCAAGTACTAATGCAATACTACTGCAAGTACTACTGCAAGTACTACTGCAATACTACTGCAAGTACTACTGCAAGTACTACAGTACTACTATTGCAAGTACTACTGCAATACTACTGCACGTACTACTGCAAGTACTACTGCAATACTACTGCAAGTACTACTGCAAGTACTACAGTACTACTACTGCAGGTACTACTGCAAGTACTACTACAAGTACTACTACAAGTACTACTGCAAGTACTACTGCAATACTACTGCAAGTACTACTGCAAGTATTACTGCAATACTACTGCAAGTACTACTACAAGTACTACTGCAATACTACTGCAAGTACTACTACAAGTACTACTGCAATACTACTGCAATACTACTGCAAGTACTACTACAAGTACTACTGCAATACTACTGCAAGTACTACTACAAGTACTACTGCAATACTACTGCAAGTACTACTACAACTACTACTGGAATACTACTGCAAGTACTACTACAAGTACTACTGCAATACTACTGCAATACTACTGCAAGTACTACTACAAGTACTACTGCAAGTACTACTGAAAGTACTACTGCAAGTACTACTACAAGTACTACAGCAAGTACTACTGCAAGTACTACTACAAGTACTACTGCAATACTACTGCAAGTACTACTGCAAGTACTACTACAAGTACTACTGCAAGTACTACTACAAGTACTACTGCAATACTACTGCAGGTACTAGAAGTACTACTGCAATACTACTGCAAATACTACTACAAGTACTACTGCAATACTACTGCAAGTACTACTACAAATACTACTGCAATACTACTGCAAGTACTAATGCAATACTACTGCAATACTACTGCAAGTACTACTGCAAGTACTACTGCAATACTGCTGCAAGTACTACTACAAGTACTACTGCAATACTACTGCAATACTACTGCAAGTACTACTGCAATACTACTGCAAGTACTCCTGCAAGTACTACTACAAGTACTACTGCAAGTACTACTGCAAGTACTACTGCAATACTACTGCAAGTACTACTTCAAATACTACTGCAATACTACTGCAAGTACTACTACAAGTACTACTGCAATACTACTGCAAGTACTACTACAAGTACTACTGCAAGTACTACTGCAATACTACTGCAAGTACTACTACAAGTACTACTGCAATACTACTGCAAGTACTACTACAAATACTACTGCAATACTACTGCAAATACTAATACAAGTACTACTGCAATACTACTGCAATACTACTGCAAGTACTACTGCAAGTACTACTGCAATACTACTGCAATACTACTGCAGTACTACTGCAAGTACTACTGCAATACTACTGCAATACTACTGCAAGTACTACAGCAATACTACTGCAAGTACTACTGCAAGTACTACTGCAATACTACTGCAAGTACTAAAGCAAGTACTACAGTACTACTACTGCAATTACTACTGCAAGTACTACTACAAGTACTACTACAAGTACTACTGCAAGTACTACTGCAATACTACTGAAAGTACTACTGCAAGTATTACTGCAATACTACTGCAAGTACTACTACAAGTACTACTGCAATACTACTGCAAGTACTACTACAAGTACTACTGCAAGTACTACTGCAATACTACTGCAAGTACTACTACAAGTACTACTGCAAGTACTACTGCAATACTACTGCAAGTACTACTACAAGTACTACTGCAATACTACTGCAAGTACTACTACAAGTACTACTTCAATACTACTGCAATACTACTGCAATACTACTGCAAGTACTACTGCAAGTACTACTACAAGTACTACTGCAAGTACTACTGCAAGTACTACTACAAGTAGTACTGCAAGTACTACTGCAATACTACTGCATGTACTACTACAAGTACTACTGCAATACTACTGCAAGTACTACTACAAGTACTACTGCAATACTACTGCAAGTACTACTGCAATACTACTGCAATACTACTGCAATACTACTACAAGTACTACTGCAAGTACTACTGCAATACTACTGCAAGTACTACTACAAGTACTACTGCAATACTACTGCAATACTACTTCAATACTACTGCAAGTACTACTGCAAGTATTACTGCAATACTACTGCAAGTACTCCTGCAAGTACTACTAAAAGTACTACTGCAAGTACTACTGCAATACTACTGCAAGTACTACTGCAAGTACTACTGCAATACTACTGCAAGTACTACTACAAGTACTACTGCAATACTACTGCAAGTACTACTGCAAGTACTACTGCAATACTACTGCAAGTACTACTACAAGTACTACTGCAATACTACTGCAAGTACTACTACAAGTACTACTGCAAGTACTACTGCAATTCTACTACAAGTACTACTGCAATACTACTGCAATACTACTGCAAGTACTACTACAAGTACTACTGCAATACTACTGCAATACTACTGCAAGTACTACTACAAGTACTACTGCAAGTACTACTGCAAGTACTACTGCAAGTACTACTACAAGTACTACTGCAAGTACTACTGCAAGTACTACTACAAGTACTACTGCAATACTACTGCAAGTACTACTGCAAGTACTACTACAAGTCCTACTGCAAGTACTACTGCAATACTACTGCAGGTACTACTACAAGTACTACAGCAATACTACTGCAAATACTACTACAAGTACTACTGCAATACTACTGCAAGTACTACTACAAATACTACTGCAATACTACTGCAAGTACTAATGCAATACTACTGCAAGTACTACTGCAAGTACTACTGCAATACTACTGCAAGTACTACTGCAAGTACTACAGTACTACTATTGCAAGTACTACTGCAATACTACTGCACGTACTACTGCAAGTACTACTGCAATACTACTGCAAGTACTACTGCAAGTACTACAGTACTACTACTGCAGGTACTACTGCAAGTACTACTACAAGTACTACTACAAGTACTACTGCAAGTACTACTGCAATACTACTGCAAGTACTACTGCAAGTATTACTGCAATACTACTGCAAGTACTACTACAAGTACTACTGCAATACTACTGCAAGTACTACTACAAGTACTACTGCAATACTACTGCAATACTACTGCAAGTACTACTACAAGTACTACTGCAATACTACTGCAAGTACTACTACAAGTACTACTGCAATACTACTGCAAGTACTACTACAACTACTACTGGAATACTACTGCAAGTACTACTACAAGTACTACTGCAATACTACTGCAATACTACTGCAAGTACTACTACAAGTACTACTGCAAGTACTACTGAAAGTACTACTGCAAGTACTACTACAAGTACTACAGCAAGTACTACTGCAAGTACTACTACAAGTACTACTGCAATACTACTGCAAGTACTACTGCAAGTACTACTACAAGTACTACTGCAAGTACTACTACAAGTACTACTGCAATACTACTGCAGGTACTAGAAGTACTACTGCAATACTACTGCAAATACTACTACAAGTACTACTGCAATACTACTGCAAGTACTACTACAAATACTACTGCAATACTACTGCAAGTACTAATGCAATACTACTGCAATACTACTGCAAGTACTACTGCAAGTACTACTGCAATACTGCTGCAAGTACTACTACAAGTACTACTGCAATACTACTGCAATACTACTGCAAGTACTACTGCAATACTACTGCAAGTACTCCTGCAAGTACTACTACAAGTACTACTGCAAGTACTACTGCAAGTACTACTGCAATACTACTGCAAGTACTACTTCAAATACTACTGCAATACTACTGCAAGTACTACTACAAGTACTACTGCAATACTACTGCAAGTACTACTACAAGTACTACTGCAAGTACTACTGCAATACTACTGCAAGTACTACTACAAGTACTACTGCAATACTACTGCAAGTACTACTACAAATACTACTGCAATACTACTGCAAATACTAATACAAGTACTACTGCAATACTACTGCAATACTACTGCAAGTACTACTGCAAGTACTACTGCAATACTACTGCAATACTACTGCAGTACTACTGCAAGTACTACTGCAATACTACTGCAATACTACTGCAAGTACTACAGCAATACTACTGCAAGTAGTACTGCAAGTACTACTGCAATACTACTGCAAGTACTAAAGCAAGTACTACAGTACTACTACTGCAATTACTACTGCAAGTACTACTACAAGTACTACTACAAGTACTACTGCAAGTACTACTGCAATACTACTGAAAGTACTACTGCAAGTATTACTGCAATACTACTGCAAGTACTACTACAAGTACTACTGCAATACTACTGCAAGTACTACTACAAGTACTACTGCAAGTACTACTGCAATACTACTGCAAGTACTACTACAAGTACTACTGCAAGTACTACTGCAATACTACTGCAAGTACTACTACAAGTACTACTGCAATACTACTGCAAGTACTACTACAAGTACTACTTCAATACTACTGCAATACTACTGCAATACTACTGCAAGTACTACTGCAAGTACTACTACAAGTACTACTGCAAGTACTACTGCAAGTACTACTACAAGTAGTACTGCAAGTACTACTGCAATACTACTGCATGTACTACTACAAGTACTACTGCAATACTACTGCAAGTACTACTACAAGTACTACTGCAATACTACTGCAAGTACTACTGCAATACTACTGCAATACTACTGCAATACTACTACAAGTACTACTGCAAGTACTACTGCAATACTACTGCAAGTACTACTACAAGTACTACTGCAATACTACTGCAATACTACTTCAATACTACTGCAAGTACTACTGCAAGTATTACTGCAATACTACTGCAAGTACTCCTGCAAGTACTACTAAAAGTACTACTGCAAGTACTACTGCAATACTACTGCAAGTACTACTGCAAGTACTACTGCAATACTACTGCAAGTACTACTACAAGTACTACTGCAATACTACTGCAAGTACTACTACAAGTACTACTGCAAGTACTACTGCAATTCTACTGCAAGTACTACTACAAGTACTACTGCAATACAACTGCAAGTACTACTGCAATACTACTGCAAGTACTACTACAAGTACTACTGCAATACTACTGCAAGTACTACTACAAGTACTACTGCAAGTACTACTGCAATACTACTGCAAGTACTACTACAAGTACTACTGCAATACTACTGCAATTACTACTACAAGTACAACTGCAATACTACTGCAAGTACTACTGCAAGTACTACTACAGTACTACTGCAAGTACTACAACAATTACTACTGCAAGTACTACTACAAGTACTACTGCAATACTACTGCAAGCACTACTACAAGTACTACTGCAATAATACTGCAAGTACTACTGCAAGTACTACTACAAGTACTACTGCAAGTACTACTACAAGTACTACTGCAATACTACTGCAAGTACTACTACAAGTACTACTGCAATACTACTGCAAGTACTACTGCAAGTACTACTACAAGTACTACTTTAAGTACTACTACAAGTACTACTGCTATACTACTGCAAGTACTACTGCAAGTATTACTGCAATACTACTGCAAGTACTACTGCAAGTACTACTACAAGTACTACTGCAAGTACTACTGCAATACTACTGCAAGTACTACTGCAAGTACTACTGCAATACTACTGCAAGTACTACTACAAGTACTACTGCAATACTACTGCAAGTACTACTACAAGTACTACTCCAATACTACTGCAAGTACTACTGCAATACTACTGCAATACTACTGCAATACTACTGCAGTACTACTGCAAGTACTACTGCAAGTACTACTACAACTACTACTGTTATACTACTGCAAGTACTACTACAAGTACTACTGCAATACTACTGCAATACTACTGCAAGTACTACTACAAGTACTACTGCAAGTACTACTGCAAGTACTACTGCAAGTACTACTGCAAGTACTACTGCAAGTACTACTACAAGTACTACTGCAATACTACTGCAAGTACTACTGCAAGTACTACTACAAGTACTACTGCAAGTACTACTACAAGTACTACTGCAATACTACTGCAGGTACTACTACAAGTACTACTGCAATACTACTGCAAATACTACTACAAGTACTACTGCAATACTACTGCAAGTACTACTACAAATACTACTGCAATACTACTGCAAGTACTAATGCAATACTACTGCAAGTACTACTGCAAGTACTACTGCAATACTACTGCAAGTACTACTGCAAGTACTACAGTACTACTACTGCAAGTACTACTGCAATACTACTGCACGTACTACTGCAAGTACTACTGCAATACTACTGCAAGTACTACTGCACGTACTACTGCAAGTACTACTGCAATACTACTGCAAGTACTACTACAAGTACTACTACAATACTACTGCAAGTACTACTACAAATACTACTGCAATACTACTGCAAGTACTAATGCAATACTACTGCAAGTACTACTGCAATACTACTGCAAGTACTACTGCAAGTACTACTGCAATACTGCTGCAAGTACTACTACAAGTACTACTGCAATACTACTGCAATACTACTGCAAGTACTACTGCAATACTACTGCAAGTACTCCTGCAAGTACTACTACAAGTACTACTGCAATACTACTGCAAGTACTACTGCAATACTACTGCAAGTACTACTGCAAATACTACTGCAATACTACTGCAAGTACTACTACAAGTACTACTGCAATACTACTGCAAGTACTACTACAAGTACTACTGCAAGTACTACTGCAATACTACTGCAAGTACTACTACAAGTACTACTGCAATACTACTGCAAGTACTACTACAAATACTACTGCAATACTACTGCAAATACTAATACAAGTACTACTGCAATACTACTGCAATACTACTGCAAGTACTACTGCAAGTACTACTGCAATACTACTGCAATACTACTGCAGTACTACTGCAAGTACTACTGCAATACTACTGCAATACTACTGCAAGTACTACTGCAATACTACTGCAAGTACAACTGCAAGTACTACTGCAATACTATTTCAAGTACTAAAGCAAGTACTACAGTACTACTACTGCAAGTACTACTGCAAGTACTACTACAAGTACTACTACAAGTACTACTGCAAGTACTACTGCAATACTACTGAAAGTACTACTGCAAGTATTACTGCAATACTACTGCAAGTACTACTACAAGTACTACTGCAATACTACTGCAATACTACTGCAATACTACTACAATACTACTGCAAGTACTACTGCAAGTACTACTACAAGTACTACTGCAATACTACTGCAAGTACTACTACAAGTACTACTGCAATACTACTGCAATACTACTGCAATACTACTGCAAGTACTACTGCAAGTACTACTACAAGTACTACTGCAAGTACTACTGCAAGTACTACTACAAGTAGTACTGCAAGTACTACTGCAATACTACTGCATGTACTACTACAAGTACTACTGCAATACTACTGCAAGTACTACTACAAGTACTACTGCAATACTACTGCAAGTACTACTGCAATACTACTGCAATACTACTGCAATACTACTGCAATACTACTACAAGTACTACTGCAAGTACTACTGCAATACTACTGCAAGTACTACTACAAGTACTACTGCAATACTACTGCAATACTACTGCAATACTACTGCAAGTACTACTGCAAGTATTACTGCAATACTACTGCAAGTACTCCTGCAAGTACTACTAAAAGTACTACTGCAAGTACTACTGCAATACTACTGCAAGTTCTACTGCAAGTACTACTGCAATACTACTGCAAGTACTACTACAAGTACTACTGCAATACTACTGCAAGTATTACTACAAGTACTACTGAGAGTACTACTGCAATTCTACTGCAAGTACTACTACAAGTACTACTGCAATACAACTGCAAGTACTACTGCAATACTACTGCAAGTACTACTACAAGTACTACTGCAATACTACTGCAAGTACTACTACAAGTACTACTACAAGTACTACTGCAAGTACTACTGCAATACTACTGCAAGTACTACTACAAGTACTACTGCAATACTACTGCAATTACTACTACAAGTACAACTGCAATACTACTGCAAGTACTACTGCAAGTACTACTACAGTACTACTGCAAGTACTACAACAATTACTACTGCAAGTACTACTACAAGTACTACTGCAATACTACTGCAAGCACTACTACAAGTACTACTGCAATAATACTGCAAGTACTACTGCAAGTACTACTACAAGTACTACTGCAAGTACTACTACAAGTACTACTGCAATACTACTGCAAGTACTACTACAAGTACTACTGCAATACTACTGCAAGTACTACTGCAAGTACTACTACAAGTACTACTTTAAGTACTACTACAAGTACTACTGCAATACTACTGCAAGTACTACTACAAGTACTACTGCAATACTACTGCAAGTACTACTACAACTACTACTGCAATACTACTGCAAGTACTACTACAAGTACTACTGCAATACTACTGCAATACTACTGCAAGTACTACTACAAGTACTACTGCAAGTACTACTGCAAGTACTACTGCAATACTACTGCAAGTACTACTACAAGTACTACTACAATACTACTGCAAGTACTACTACAAATACTACTGCAATACTACTGCAAGTACTAATGCAATACTACTGCAAGTACTACTGCAATACTACTGCAAGTACTACTGCAAGTACTACTGCAATACTGCTGCAAGTACTACTACAAGTACTACTGCAATACTACTGCAATACTACTGCAAGTACTACTGCAATACTACTGCAAGTACTCCTGCAAGTACTACTACAAGTACTACTGCAATACTACTGCAAGTACTACTGCAATACTACTGCAAGTACTACTGCAAATACTACTGCAATACTA
This sequence comes from Eucyclogobius newberryi, assembly GCF_026437365.1. NCBI lineage: Eukaryota > Metazoa > Chordata > Actinopteri > Gobiiformes > Gobiidae > Eucyclogobius > Eucyclogobius newberryi. The sequence continues at coordinate 465,971 of NW_027316245.1, read as the reverse complement.
CTGCAAGTACTACTACAAGTACTACTGCAATACTACTGCAAGTACTACTACAAGTACTACTGCAAGTACTACTGCAATACTACTGCAAGTACTACTACAAGTACTACTGCAATACTACTGCAAGTACTACTACAAATACTACTGCAATACTACTGCAAATACTAATACAAGTACTACTGCAATACTACTGCAATACTACTGCAAGTACTACTGCAAGTACTACTGCAATACTACTGCAATACTACTGCAGTACTACTGCAAGTACTACTGCAATACTACTGCAATACTACTGCAAGTACTACTGCAATACTACTGCAAGTACAACTGCAAGTACTACTGCAATACTATTTCAAGTACTAAAGCAAGTACTACAGTACTACTACTGCAAGTACTACTGCAAGTACTACTACAAGTACTACTACAAGTACTACTGCAAGTACTACTGCAATACTACTGAAAGTACTACTGCAAGTATTACTGCAATACTACTGCAAGTACTACTACAAGTACTACTGCAATACTACTGCAATACTACTGCAATACTACTGCAATACTACTGCAAGTACTACTGCAAGTACTACTACAAGTACTACTGCAATACTACTGCAAGTACTACTACAAGTACTACTGCAATACTACTGCAATACTACTGCAATACTACTGCAAGTACTACTGCAAGTACTACTACAAGTACTACTGCAAGTACTACTGCAAGTACTACTACAAGTAGTACTGCAAGTACTACTGCAATACTACTGCATGTACTACTACAAGTACTACTGCAATACTACTGCAAGTACTACTACAAGTACTACTGCAATACTACTGCAAGTACTACTGCAATACTACTGCAATACTACTGCAATACTACTGCAATACTACTACAAGTACTACTGCAAGTACTACTGCAATACTACTGCAAGTACTACTACAAGTACTACTGCAATACTACTGCAATACTACTGCAATACTACTGCAAGTACTACTGCAAGTATTACTGCAATACTACTGCAAGTACTCCTGCAAGTACTACTAAAAGTACTACTGCAAGTACTACTGCAATACTACTGCAAGTTCTACTGCAAGTACTACTGCAATACTACTGCAAGTACTACTACAAGTACTACTGCAATACTACTGCAAGTATTACTACAAGTACTACTGAGAGTACTACTGCAATTCTACTGCAAGTACTACTACAAGTACTACTGCAATACAACTGCAAGTACTACTGCAATACTACTGCAAGTACTACTACAAGTACTACTGCAATACTACTGCAAGTACTACTACAAGTACTACTACAAGTACTACTGCAAGTACTACTGCAATACTACTGCAAGTACTACTACAAGTACTACTGCAATACTACTGCAATTACTACTACAAGTACAACTGCAATACTACTGCAAGTACTACTGCAAGTACTACTACAGTACTACTGCAAGTACTACAACAATTACTACTGCAAGTACTACTACAAGTACTACTGCAATACTACTGCAAGCACTACTACAAGTACTACTGCAATAATACTGCAAGTACTACTGCAAGTACTACTACAAGTACTACTGCAAGTACTACTACAAGTACTACTGCAATACTACTGCAAGTACTACTACAAGTACTACTGCAATACTACTGCAAGTACTACTGCAAGTACTACTACAAGTACTACTTTAAGTACTACTACAAGTACTACTGCAATACTACTGCAAGTACTACTACAAGTACTACTGCAATACTACTGCAAGTACTACTACAACTACTACTGCAATACTACTGCAAGTACTACTACAAGTACTACTGCAATACTACTGCAATACTACTGCAAGTACTACTACAAGTACTACTGCAAGTACTACTGCAAGTACTACTGCAATACTACTGCAAGTACTACTACAAGTACTACTGCAATACTACTGCAAGTACTACTACATGTACTACTGCAATACTACTGCAAGTACTACTGCAATACTTCTGCAATACTGCTGCTATACTACTGCAATATTACTGCAAGTACTACTGCAAGTACTACTGCAAGTACTACTGCAAGTACTACTGCAATACTGCTGCAAGTACTACTGCAATACTACTGCAAGTACTCCTGCAAGTACTACTACAAGTACTACTGCAAGTACTACTGCAAGTACTACTGCAATACTACTGCAAGTACTACTGCAAATACTACTGCAATACTACTGCAAGTACTACTACAGTACTACTGCAATACTACTGCAAGTACTACTACAAGTACAACTGCAAGTACTACTGCAATACTACTGCAAGTACTACTACAAGTACTACTGCAATACTACTGCAAGTACTACTACAAATACTACTGCAATACTACTGCAAGTACTAATACAAGTACTACTGCAATACTACTGCAATACTACTGCAAGTACTACAGCAATACTACTGCAATACTACTGCAGTACTACTGCAAGTACTACTGCAATACTACTGCAATACTACTGCAAGTACTACTGCAATACTACTGCAAGTACTACTGCAAGTACTACTGCAATACTACTGCAAGTACTAAAGCAAGTACTACAGTACAACTACTGCAAGTACTACTGCAAGTACTACTACAAGTACTACTACAAGTACTACTGCAATTACCACTGCAATACTACTGAAAGTACTACTGCAAGTATTACTGCAATACTACTGCAAGTACTACTACAAGTACTACTGCAATACTACTGCAAGTACTACTACAAGTACTACTGCAAGTACTACTGCAATACTACTGCAAGTACTACTACAAGTACTACTGCAATACTACTGCAAGTACTACTACAAGTACCACTGCAATACTACTGCAATACTACTGCAATACTACTGCAAGTACTACTGCAAGTACTACTACAAGTACTACTGCAAGTACTACTGCAAGTACTACTGCAATACTACTGCAAGTACTACTGCAAGTACTACTACAAGTACTACTGCAAGTACTACTGCAATACTACTGCAAGTAATTTTGCAAGTACTACTGCAATACTACTGCAGGTACTACTACAAGTACTACTGCAATACTACTGCAAGTACTACTACAAGTACTACTGCAATACTACTGCAAGTACTACTGCAATACTACTGCAATACTACTGCAATACTACTGCAGTACTACTGCAAGTACTACTGCAATACTACTGCAATACTACTGCAAGTACTACTCCAATACTACTGCACTACTACTGCAAGTACTACTGCAATACTACTGCAAGTACTACTGCAAGTACTACAGTACTACTACTACTACAAGTACTACTGCAAGTACTACAGTACTACTACTGCAATACTACAGTACTACTACTGCAATACTACTCAAAGTACTACTGCAATACTACTGCAAGTACTACTGCAATACTACTGCAAGTACTACTACAAGTACTACTGCAATACTACTGCAAGTACTACTACAAGTAGTACTGCAAGTACTACTGCAATACTACTGCATGTACTACTACAAGTACTACTGCAATACTACTGCAAGTACTACTACAAGTACTACTGCAATACTACTGCAAGTACTACTGCAATACTACTGCAATATTACTGCAATACTACTGCAATACTACTACAAGTACTACTGCAAGTACTACTGCAATACTACTGCAAGTACTACTACAAGTACTACTGCAATACTACTGCAATACTACTGCAAGTACTGCTGCAAGTATTACTGCAATACTACTGCAAGTACTCCTGCAAGTACTACTAAAAGTACTACTGCAAGTACTACTGCAATACTACTGCAAGTACTACTGCAAGTACTACTGCAATACTACTGCAAGTACTACTACAAGTACTACTGCAATACTACTGCAAGTACTACTACAAGTACTACTGCAAGTACTACTGCAATACTACTGCAAGTACTACTACAAGTACTACTGCAATACAACTGCAAGTACTACTGCAATACTACTGCAAGTACTACTACAAGTACTACTGCAATACTACTGCAAGTACTACTACAAGTACTACTGCAAGTACTACTGCAATACTACTGCAAGTACTACTACAAGTACTACTGCAATACTACTGCAAGTACTACTACAAGTACTACTGCAATACTACTGCAAGTACTACTACAAGTACTACTGCAATACTACTGCAATACTACTGCAATACTACTGCAAGTACTACTGCAAGTACTACTGCAATACTACTGCAAGTACTACTGCAAGTACTACAGTACTACAACTGCAAGTACTACTGCAAGTACTACTGCAATACTACTGCACGTACTACTGCAAGTACTACTGCAATACTACTGCAAGTACTACTGCAAGTACTACAGTACTACTACTGCAAGTACTACTGCAAGTACTACTACAAGTACTACTACAAGTACTACTGCAAGTACTACTGCAATACTACTGAAAGTACTACTATAAGTACTACTGCAATACTACTGCAAGTACTATTACAAGTACTACTGCAAGTACTACTGCAATACTACTGCAAGTACTACTACAAGTACTACTGCAATACTACTGCAAGTACTACTGCAATACTACTGCAAGTACTACTACAAGTACTACTGCAATACTACTGCAATACTACTGCAAGTACTACTGCAAGTACTACTGCAATACTACTGCAAGTACTACTGCAAGTACTACTACAAGTACTACTGCAAGTACTACTGCAAGTACTACTGCAATACTACTGCAAGTACTACTGCAAGTACTACTGCAAGTACTATTGCAAGTACTACTACAAGTACTACTACAAGTACTACTGCAAGTACTACTGCAATACTACTGCAATACTACTGCAATACTACTGTAATCCTACTACAAGTACTACTGCAAGTACTACTGCTATACTACTGCAAGTACTACTACAAGTACTACTGCAATACTACTGCAATACTACTGCAATACTACTGCAAGTACTACTGCAAGTATTACTGCAATACTACTGCAAGTACTCCTGCAAGTACTACTGCAAGTACTACTGCAATACTACTGCAAGTACTACTGCAAGTACTAATGCAATACTACTGCAAGTACTACTACAAGTACTACTGCAATACTACTGCAAGTACTACTACAAGTACTACTGCAAGTACTACTGCAATACTACTGCAAGTACTACTACAAGTACTACTGCAATACAACTGCAAGTACTACTGCAATACTACTGCAAGTACTACTACAAGTACTACTGCAATACTACTGCAAGTACTACTACAAGTACTACTGCAAGTACTACTGCAATACTACTGCAAGTACTACTACAAGTACTACTGCAATACTACTGCAAGTACTACTACAAGTACTACTGCAATACTACTGCAAGTACTACTACAAGTACTACTGCAATACTACTGCAATACTACTGCAAGTACTACTGCAAGTACTACTGTAATACTACTGCAAGTACTACTGCAAGTACTACAGTACTACTACTGCAAGTACTACTGCAAGTACTACTGCAATACTACTGCACGTACTACTGCAAGTACTACTGCAATACTACTGCAAGTACTACTGAAAATACTACAGTACTACTACTGCAAGTACTACTGCAAGTACTACTACAAGTACTACTTCAAGTACTACTGCAAGTATTACTGCAATACTACTGCAAGTACTACTACAAGTACTACTGCAATACTACTGCAAGTACTATTACAAGTACTACTGCAAGTACTACTGCAATACTACTGCAAGTACTACTACAAGTACTACTGCAATACTACTGCAAGTACTACTACAAGTACTACTGCAATACTACTGCAATACTACTGCAAGTACTACTGCAAGTACTACTGCAAGTACTACTGCAATACTACTGCAAGTACTACTGCAAGTACTACAGTACTACTATTGCAAGTACTACTGCAATACTACTGCACGTACTACTACAAGTACTACTGCAATACTACTGCAAGTACTACTGCAAGTACTACAGTACTACTACTGCAGGTACTACTGCAAGTACTACTACAAGTACTACTGCAAGTACTACTGCAATACTACTGCAAGTACTACTGCAAGTATTACTGCAATACTACTGCAAGTACTACAGTACTACTACTGCAAGTACTACTGCAAGTACTACTACAAGTACTACTACAAGTACTACTGCAAGTACTACTGCAATACTACTGAAAGTACTACTACAAGTACTACTGCAATACTACTGCAAGTACTATTACAAGTACTACTGCAAGTACTACTGCAATACTACTGCAAGTACTACAACAAGTACTACTGCAATACTACTGCAAGTACTACTGCAATACTACTGCAAGTACTACTACAAGTACTACTGCAATACTACTGCAATACTACTGCAAGTACTACTGCAAGTACTACTGCAATACTACTGCAAGTACTACTGCAAGTACTACTACAAGTACTACTGCAAGTACTACTGCAAGTACTACTGCAATACTACTGCAAGTACTACTGCAAGTACTACTGCAAGTACTATTGCAATTACTACTACAAGTACTACTACAAGTACTACTGCAAGTACTACTGCAATACTACTGCAATACTACTGCAATACTACTGTAATACTACTACAAGTACTACTGCAAGTACTACTGCTATACTACTGCAAGTACTACTACAAGTACTACTGCAATACTACTGCAATACTACTGCAATACTACTGCAAGTACTACTGCAAGTATTACTGCAATACTACTGCAAGTACTCCTGCAAGTACTACTGCAAGTACTACTGCAATACTACTGCAAGTACTACTGCAAGTACTACTGCAATACTACTGCAAGTACTACTACAAGTACTACTGCAATACTACTGCAAGTACTACTACAAGTACTACTGCAAGTACTACTGCAATACTACTGCAAGTACTACTACAAGTACTACTGCAATACAACTGCAAGTACTACTGCAATACTACTGCAAGTACTACTACAAGTACTACTGCAATACTACTGCAAGTACTACTACAAGTACTACTGCAAGTACTACTGCAATACTACTGCAAGTACTACTACAAGTACTACTGCAATACTACTGCAAGTACTACTACAAGTACTACTGCAATACTACTGCAAGTACTACTACAAGTACTACTGCAATACTACTGCAATACTACTGCAAGTACTACTGCAAGTACTACTGTAATACTACTGCAAGTACTACTGCAAGTACTACAGTACTACTACTGCAAGTACTACTGCAATACTACTGCACGTACTACTGCAAGTACTACTGCAATACTACTGCAAGTACTACTGCAAATACTACAGTACTACTACTGCAAGTACTACTGCAAGTACTACTACAAGTACTACTACAAGTACTACTGCAAGTACTACTGCAATACTACTGAAAGTACTACTGCAAGTATTACTGCAATACTACTGCAAGTACTACTACAAGTACTACTGCAATACTACTGCAAGTACTATTACAAGTACTACTGCAAGTACTACTGCAATACTACTGCAAGTACTACTACAAGTACTACTGCAATACTACTGCAAGTACTACTACAAGTACTACTGCAATACTACTGCAATACTACTGCAAGTACTACTGCAAGTACTACTGCAATACTACTGCAAGTACTACTGCAAGTACTACAGTACTACTATTGCAAGTACTACTGCAATACTACTGCACGTACTACTGCAAGTACTACTGCAATACTACTGCAAGTACTACAGTACTACTACTGCAGGTACTACTGCAAGTACTACTACAAGTACTACTACAAGTACTACTGCAAGTACTACTGCAATACTACTGCAAGTACTACTGCAAGTATTACTGCAATACTACTGCAAGTACTACTACAAGTACTACTGCAATACTACTGCAAGTACTACTACAAGTACTACTGCAAGTACTACTGCAATACTACTGCAAGTACTACTACAAGTACTACTGCAATACTACTGCAAGTACTACTACAAGTACTACTGCAATACTACTGCAAGTACTACTACAACTACTACTGGAATACTACTGCAAGTACTACTACAAGTACTACTGCAATACTACTGCAATACTACTGCAAGTACTACTACAAGTACTTCTGCAAGTACTACTGCAAGTACTACTGCAAGTACTACTACAAGTACTACTGCAAGTACTACTGCAAGTACTACTACAAGTACTACTGCAAGTACTACTACAAGTACTACTGCAAGTACTACTACAAGTACTACTGCAATACTACTGCAGGTACTAGAAGTACTACAGCAATACTACTGCAAATACTACTACAAGTACTACTGCAATACTACTGCAAGTACTACTACAAATACTACTGCAATACTACTGCAAGTACTAATGCAATACTACTGCAATACTACTGCAAGTACTACTGCAAGTACTACTGCAATACTGCTGCAAGTACTACTACAAGTACTACTGCAATACTACTGCAAGTACTACTGCAATACTACTGCAAGTACTCCTGCAAGTACTACTACAAGTACTACTGCAAGTACTACTGCAAGTACTACTGCAATACTACTGCAAGTACTACTTCAAATACTACTGCAATACTACTGCAAGTACTACTACAAGTACTACTGCAATACTACTGCAACTACTACTACAAGTACTACTGCAAGTACTACTGCAATACTACTGCAAGTACTACTACAAGTACTACTGCAATACTACTGCAAGTACTACTACAAATACTACTGCAATACTACTGCAAATACTAATACAAGTACTACTGCAATACTACTGCAATACTACTGCAAGTACTACTGCAAGTACTACTGCAATACTACTGCAATACTACTGCAGTACTACTGCAAGTACTACTGCAATACTACTGCAATACTACTGCAAGTACTACTACAAGTACTACTGCAATACTACTGCAAGTACTACAACAAGTACTACTGCAATACTACTGCAAGTACTACTGCAATACTACTGCAAGTACTACTACAAGTACTACTGCAATACTACTGCAATACTACTGCAAGTACTACTGCAATACTACTGCAAGTACTACTGCAAGTACTACTACAAGTACTACTGCAAGTACTACTGCAAGTACTACTGCAATACTACTGCAAGTACTACTGCAAGTACTACTGCAAGTACTATTGCAAGTACTACTACAAGTACTACTACAAGTACTACTGCAAGTACTACTGCAATACTACTGCAATACTACTGCAATACTACTGTAATACTACTACAAGTACTACTGCAAGTACTACTGCTATACTACTGCAAGTACTACTACAAGTACTACTGCAATACTACTGCAATACTACTGCAATACTACTGCAAGTACTACTGCAAGTATTACTGCAATACTACTGCAAGTACTCCTGCAAGTACTACTGCAAGTACTACTGCAATACTACTGCAAGTACTACTGCAAGTACTACTGCAATACTACTGCAAGTACTACTACAAGTACTACTGCAATACTACTGCAAGTACTACTACAAGTACTACTGCAAGTACTACTGCAATACTACTGCAAGTACTACTACAAGTACTACTGCAATACAACTGCAAGTACTACTGCAATACTACTGCAAGTACTACTACAAGTACTACTGCAATACTACTGCAAGTACTACTACAAGTACTACTGCAAGTACTACTGCAATACTACTGCAAGTACTACTACAAGTACTACTGCAATACTACTGCAAGTACTACTACAAGTACTACTGCAATACTACTGCAAGTACTACTACAAGTACTACTGCAATACTACTGCAATACTACTGCAAGTACTACTGCAAGTACTACTGTAATACTACTGCAAGTACTACTGCAAGTACTACAGTACTACTACTGCAAGTACTACTGCAATACTACTGCACGTACTACTGCAAGTACTACTGCAATACTACTGCAAGTACTACTGCAAATACTACAGTACTACTACTGCAAGTACTACTGCAAGTACTACTACAAGTACTACTACAAGTACTACTGCAAGTACTACTGCAATACTACTGAAAGTACTACTGCAAGTATTACTGCAATACTACTGCAAGTACTACTACAAGTACTACTGCAATACTACTGCAAGTACTATTACAAGTACTACTGCAAGTACTACTGCAATACTACTGCAAGTACTACTACAAGTACTACTGCAATACTACTGCAAGTACTACTACAAGTACTACTGCAATACTACTGCAATACTACTGCAAGTACTACTGCAAGTACTACTGCAATACTACTGCAAGTACTACTGCAAGTACTACAGTACTACTATTGCAAGTACTACTGCAATACTACTGCACGTACTACTGCAAGTACTACTGCAATACTACTGCAAGTACTACAGTACTACTACTGCAGGTACTACTGCAAGTACTACTACAAGTACTACTACAAGTACTACTGCAAGTACTACTGCAATACTACTGCAAGTACTACTGCAAGTATTACTGCAATACTACTGCAAGTACTACTACAAGTACTACTGCAATACTACTGCAAGTACTACTACAAGTACTACTGCAAGTACTACTGCAATACTACTGCAAGTACTACTACAAGTACTACTGCAATACTACTGCAAGTACTACTACAAGTACTACTGCAATACTACTGCAAGTACTACTACAACTACTACTGGAATACTACTGCAAGTACTACTACAAGTACTACTGCAATACTACTGCAATACTACTGCAAGTACTACTACAAGTACTTCTGCAAGTACTACTGCAAGTACTACTGCAAGTACTACTACAAGTACTACTGCAAGTACTACTGCAAGTACTACTACAAGTACTACTGCAAGTACTACTACAAGTACTACTGCAAGTACTACTACAAGTACTACTGCAATACTACTGCAGGTACTAGAAGTACTACTGCAATACTACTGCAAATACTACTACAAGTACTACTGCAATACTACTGCAAGTACTACTACAAATACTACTGCAATACTACTGCAAGTACTAATGCAATACTACTGCAAGTACTACTGCAAGTACTACTGCAATACTGCTGCAAGTACTACTACAAGTACTACTGCAATACTACTGCAAGTACTACTGCAATACTACTGCAAGTACTCCTGCAAGTACTACTACAAGTACTACTGCAAGTACTACTGCAAGTACTACTGCAATACTACTGCAAGTACTACTTCAAATACTACTGCAATACTACTGCAAGTACTACTACAAGTACTACTGCAATACTACTGCAACTACTACTACAAGTACTACTGCAAGTACTACTGCAATACTACTGCAAGTACTACTACAAGTACTACTGCAATACTACTGCAAGTACTACTACAAATACTACTGCAATACTACTGCAAATACTAATACAAGTACTACTGCAATACTACTGCAATACTACTGCAAGTACTACTGCAAGTACTACTGCAATACTACTGCAATACTACTGCAGTACTACTGCAAGTACTACTGCAATACTACTGCAATACTACTGCAAGTACTACAGCAATACTACTGCAAGTACTACTGCAAGTACTACTGCAATACTACTGCAAGTACTAAAGCAAGTACTACAGTACTACTACTGCAATTACTACTGCAAGTACTACTACAAGTACTACTACAAGTACTACTGCAAGTACTACTGCAATACTACTGAAAGTACTACTGCAAGTATTACTGCAATACTACTGCAAGTACTACTACAAGTACTACTGCAATACTACTGCAAGTACTACTACAAGTACTACTGCAAGTACTACTGCAATACTACTGCAAGTACTACTACAAGTACTACTGCAAGTACTACTGCAATACTACTGCAAGTACTACTACAAGTACTACTGCAATACTACTGCAAGTACTACTACAAGTACTACTTCAATACTACTGCAATACTACTGCAATACTACTGCAAGTACTACTGCAAGTACTACTACAAGTACTACTGCAAGTACTACTGCAAGTACTACTACAAGTAGTACTGCAAGTACTACTGCAATACTACTGCATGTACTACTACAAGTACTACTGCAATACTACTGCAAGTACTACTACAAGTACTACTGCAATACTACTGCAAGTACTACTGCAATACTACTGCAATACTACTGCAATACTACTGCAATACTACTACAAGTACTACTGCAAGTACTACTGCAATACTACTGCAAGTACTACTACAAGTACTACTGCAATACTACTGCAATACTACTGCAAGTACTACTGCAAGTATTACTGCAATACTACTGCAAGTACTCCTGCAAGTACTACTAAAAGTACTACTGCAAGTACTACTGCAATACTACTGCAAGTACTACTGCAAGTACTACTGCAATACTACTGCAAGTACTACTACAAGTACTACAGCAATACTACTGCAAGTACTACTACAAGTACTACTGCAAGTACTACTGCAATTCTACTGCAAGTACTACTACAAGTACTACTGCAATACAACTGCAAGTACTACTGCAATACTACTGCAAGTACTACTACAAGTACTACTGCAATACTACTGCAAGTACTACTACAAGTACTACTGCAATACTACTGCAAGTACTACTACAAGTACTACTGCAATACTACTGCAATTACTACTACAAGTACAACTGCAATACTACTGCAAGTACTACTGCAAGTACTACTACAGTACTACTGCAAGTACTACAACAATTACTACTGCAAGTACTACTACAAGTACTACTGCAATACTACTGCAAGCACTACTACAAGTACTACTGCAATAATACTGCAAGTACTACTGCAAGTACTACTACAAGTACTACTGCAAGTACTACTACAAGTACTACTGCAATACTACTGCAAGTACTACTACAAGTACTACTGCAATACTACTGCAAGTACTACTGCAAGTACTACTACAAGTATTACTTTAAGTACTACTACAAGTACTACTGCTATACTACTGCAAGTACTACTGCAAGTATTACTGCAATACTACTGCAAGTACTACTGCAAGTACTACTACAAGTACTACTGCAAGTACTACTGCAATACTACTGCAAGTACTACTGCAAGTACTACTGCAATACTAGTGCAAGTACTACTACAAGTACTACTACAATACTACTGCAAGTACTACTACAAGTACTACTCCAATACTACTGCAAGTACTACTGCAATACTACTGCAATACTACTGCAATACTACTGCAGTACTACTGCAAGTACTACTGCAAGTACTACTACAACTACTACTGTTATACTACTGCAAGTACTACTACAAGTACTACTGCAATACTACTGCAATACTACTGCAAGTACTACTACAAGTACTACTGCAAGTACTACTGCAAGTACTACTACAAGTACTACTGCAAGTACTACTGCAAGTACTACTACAAGTACTACTGCAATACTACTGCAAGTACTACTGCAAGTACTACTACAAGTACTACTGCAAGTACTACTACAAGTACTACTGCAATACTACTACAGGTACTACTACAAGTACTACTGCAATACTACTGCAAATACTACTACAAGTACTACTGCAATACTACTGCAAGTACTACTACAAATACTACTGCAATACTACTGCAAGTACTAATGCAATACTACTGCAAGTACTACTGCAAGTACTACTGCAATACTACTGCAAGTACTACTGCAAGTACTACAGTACTACTACTGCAAGTACTACTGCAATACTACTGCACGTACTACTGCAAGTACTACTGCAATACTACTGCAAGTACTACTGCAAGTACTACAGTACTACTACTGCAGGTACTACTGCAAGTACTACTACAAGTACTACTACAAGTACTACTGCAAGTACTACTGCAATACTACTGCAAGTACTACTGCAAGTATTACTGCAATACTACTTCAAGTACTACTACAAGTACTACTGCAATACTACTGCAAGTACTACTACAAGTACTACTGCAAGTACTACTGCAATACTACTGCAAGTACTACTACAAGTACTACTGCAATACTACTGCAAGTACTACTACATGTACTACTGCAATACTACTGCAAGTACTACTGCAATACTTCTGCAATACTACTGCAATACTACTGCAATACTACTGCAAGTACTACTGCAAGTACTACTGCAATACTGCTGCAAGTACTACTACAAGTACTACTGCAATACTACTGCAATACTACTGCAAGTACTACTGCAATACTACTGCAAGTACTCCTGCAAGTACTACTACAAGTACTACTGCAATACTACTGCAAGTACTACTGCAATACTACTGCAAGTACTACTGCAAATACTACTGCAATACTACTGCAAGTACTACTACAAGTACTACTGCAATACTACTGCAAGTACTACTACAAGTACTACTGCAAGTACTACTGCAATACTACTGCAAGTACTACTACAAGTACTACTGCAATACTACTGCAAGTACTACTACAAACACTACTGCAATACTACTGCAAATACTAATACAAGTACTACTGCAATACTACTGCAATACTACTGCAAGTACTACTGCAAGTACTACTGCAATACTACTGCAATACTACTGCAGTACTACTGCAAGTACTACTGCAATACTACTGCAATACTACTGCAAGTACTACTGCAATACTACTGCAAGTACTACTGCAAGTACTACTGCAATACTATTTCAAGTACTAAAGCAAGTACTACAGTACTACTACTGCAAGTACTACTGCAAGTACTACTACAAGTACTACTACAAGTACTACTGCAAGTACTACTGCTATACTACTGCAAGTACTACTACAAGTACTACTGCAATACTACTGCAATACTACTGCAATACTACTGCAAGTACTACTGCAAGTATTACTGCAATACTACTGCAAGTACTCCTGCAAGTACTACTGCAAGTACTACTGCAATACTACTGCAAGTACTACTGCAAGTACTACTGCAATACTACTGCAAGTACTACTACAAGTACTACTGCAATACTACTGCAAGTACTACTACAAGTACTACTGCAAGTACTACTGCAATACTACTGCAAGTACTACTACAAGTACTACTGCAATACAACTGCAAGTACTACTGCAATACTACTGCAAGTACTACTACAAGTACTACTGCAATACTACTGCAAGTACTACTACAAGTACTACTGCAAGTACTACTGCAATACTACTGCAAGTACTACTACAAGTACTACTGCAATACTACTGCAAGTACTACTACAAGTACTACTGCAATACTACTGCAAGTACTACTACAAGTACTACTGCAATACTACTGCAATACTACTGCAAGTACTACTGCAAGTACTACTGTAATACTACTGCAAGTACTACTGCAAGTACTACAGTACTACTACTGCAAGTACTACTGCAATACTACTGCACGTACTACTGCAAGTACTACTGCAATACTACTGCAAGTACTACTGCAAATACTACAGTACTACTACTGCAAGTACTACTGCAAGTACTACTACAAGTACTACTACAAGTACTACTGCAAGTACTACTGCAATACTACTGAAAGTACTACTGCAAGTATTACTGCAATACTACTGCAAGTACTACTACAAGTACTACTGCAATACTACTGCAAGTACTATTACAAGTACTACTGCAAGTACTACTGCAATACTACTGCAAGTACTACTACAAGTACTACTGCAATACTACTGCAAGTACTACTACAAGTACTACTGCAATACTACTGCAATACTACTGCAAGTACTACTGCAAGTACTACTGCAATACTACTGCAAGTACTACTGCAAGTACTACAGTACTACTATTGCAAGTACTACTGCAATACTACTGCACGTACTACTGCAAGTACTACTGCAATACTACTGCAAGTACTACAGTACTACTACTGCAGGTACTACTGCAAGTACTACTACAAGTACTACTACAAGTACTACTGCAAGTACTACTGCAATACTACTGCAAGTACTACTGCAAGTATTACTGCAATACTACTGCAAGTACTACTACAAGTACTACTGCAATACTACTGCAAGTACTACTACAAGTACTACTGCAAGTACTACTGCAATACTACTGCAAGTACTACTACAAGTACTACTGCAATACTACTGCAAGTACTACTACAAGTACTACTGCAATACTACTGCAAGTACTACTACAACTACTACTGGAATACTACTGCAAGTACTACTACAAGTACTACTGCAATACTACTGCAATACTACTGCAAGTACTACTACAAGTACTTCTGCAAGTACTACTGCAAGTACTACTGCAAGTACTACTACAAGTACTACTGCAAGTACTACTGCAAGTACTACTACAAGTACTACTGCAAGTACTACTACAAGTACTACTGCAAGTACTACTACAAGTACTACTGCAATACTACTGCAGGTACTAGAAGTACTACTGCAATACTACTGCAAATACTACTACAAGTACTACTGCAATACTACTGCAAGTACTACTACAAATACTACTGCAATACTACTGCAAGTACTAATGCAATACTACTGCAATACTACTGCAAGTACTACTGCAAGTACTACTGCAATACTGCTGCAAGTACTACTACAAGTACTACTGCAATACTACTGCAAGTACTACTGCAATACTACTGCAAGTACTCCTGCAAGTACTACTACAAGTACTACTGCAAGTACTACTGCAAGTACTACTGCAATACTACTGCAAGTACTACTTCAAATACTACTGCAATACTACTGCAAGTACTACTACAAGTACTACTGCAATACTACTGCAACTACTACTACAAGTACTACTGCAAGTACTACTGCAATACTACTGCAAGTACTACTACAAGTACTACTGCAATACTACTGCAAGTACTACTACAAATACTACTGCAATACTACTGCAAATACTAATACAAGTACTACTGCAATACTACTGCAATACTACTGCAAGTACTACTGCAAGTACTACTGCAATACTACTGCAATACTACTGCAGTACTACTGCAAGTACTACTGCAATACTACTGCAATACTACTGCAAGTACTACAGCAATACTACTGCAAGTACTACTGCAAGTACTACTGCAATACTACTGCAAGTACTAAAGCAAGTACTACAGTACTACTACTGCAATTACTACTGCAAGTACTACTACAAGTACTACTACAAGTACTACTGCAAGTACTACTGCAATACTACTGAAAGTACTACTGCAAGTATTACTGCAATACTACTGCAAGTACTACTACAAGTACTACTGCAATACTACTGCAAGTACTACTACAAGTACTACTGCAAGTACTACTGCAATACTACTGCAAGTACTACTACAAGTACTACTGCAAGTACTACTGCAATACTACTGCAAGTACTACTACAAGTACTACTGCAATACTACTGCAAGTACTACTACAAGTACTACTTCAATACTACTGCAATACTACTGCAATACTACTGCAAGTACTACTGCAAGTACTACTACAAGTACTACTGCAAGTACTACTGCAAGTACTACTACAAGTAGTACTGCAAGTACTACTGCAATACTACTGCATGTACTACTACAAGTACTACTGCAATACTACTGCAAGTACTACTACAAGTACTACTGCAATACTACTGCAAGTACTACTGCAATACTACTGCAATACTACTGCAATACTACTGCAATACTACTACAAGTACTACTGCAAGTACTACTGCAATACTACTGCAAGTACTACTACAAGTACTACTGCAATACTACTGCAATACTACTGCAAGTACTACTGCAAGTATTACTGCAATACTACTGCAAGTACTCCTGCAAGTACTACTAAAAGTACTACTGCAAGTACTACTGCAATACTACTGCAAGTACTACTGCAAGTACTACTGCAATACTACTGCAAGTACTACTACAAGTACTACAGCAATACTACTGCAAGTACTACTACAAGTACTACTGCAAGTACTACTGCAATTCTACTGCAAGTACTACTACAAGTACTACTGCAATACAACTGCAAGTACTACTGCAATACTACTGCAAGTACTACTACAAGTACTACTGCAATACTACTGCAAGTACTACTACAAGTACTACTGCAATACTACTGCAAGTACTACTACAAGTACTACTGCAATACTACTGCAATTACTACTACAAGTACAACTGCAATACTACTGCAAGTACTACTGCAAGTACTACTACAGTACTACTGCAAGTACTACAACAATTACTACTGCAAGTACTACTACAAGTACTACTGCAATACTACTGCAAGCACTACTACAAGTACTACTGCAATAATACTGCAAGTACTACTGCAAGTACTACTACAAGTACTACTGCAAGTACTACTACAAGTACTACTGCAATACTACTGCAAGTACTACTACAAGTACTACTGCAATACTACTGCAAGTACTACTGCAAGTACTACTACAAGTATTACTTTAAGTACTACTACAAGTACTACTGCTATACTACTGCAAGTACTACTGCAAGTATTACTGCAATACTACTGCAAGTACTACTGCAAGTACTACTACAAGTACTACTGCAAGTACTACTGCAATACTACTGCAAGTACTACTGCAAGTACTACTGCAATACTAGTGCAAGTACTACTACAAGTACTACTACAATACTACTGCAAGTACTACTACAAGTACTACTCCAATACTACTGCAAGTACTACTGCAATACTACTGCAATACTACTGCAATACTACTGCAGTACTACTGCAGTACTACTGCAAGTACTACTGCAAGTACTACTACAACTACTACTGTTATACTACTGCAAGTACTACTACAAGTACTACTGCAATACTACTGCAATACTACTGCAAGTACTACTACAAGTACTACTGCAAGTACTACTGCAAGTACTACTACAAGTACTACTGCAAGTACTACTGCAAGTACTACTACAAGTACTACTGCAATACTACTGCAAGTACTACTGCAAGTACTACTACAAGTACTACTGCAAGTACTACTACAAGTACTACTGCAATACTACTACAGGTACTACTACAAGTACTACTGCAATACTACTGCAAATACTACTACAAGTACTACTGCAATACTACTGCAAGTACTACTACAAATACTACTGCAATACTACTGCAAGTACTAATGCAATACTACTGCAAGTACTACTGCAAGTACTACTGCAATACTACTGCAAGTACTACTGCAAGTACTACAGTACTACTACTGCAAGTACTACTGCAATACTACTGCACGTACTACTGCAAGTACTACTGCAATACTACTGCAAGTACTACTGCAAGTACTACAGTACTACTACTGCAGGTACTACTGCAAGTACTACTACAAGTACTACTACAAGTACTACTGCAAGTACTACTGCAATACTACTGCAAGTACTACTGCAAGTATTACTGCAATACTACTTCAAGTACTACTACAAGTACTACTGCAATACTACTGCAAGTACTACTACAAGTACTACTGCAAGTACTACTGCAATACTACTGCAAGTACTACTACAAGTACTACTGCAATACTACTGCAAGTACTACTACATGTACTACTGCAATACTACTGCAAGTACTACTGCAATACTTCTGCAATACTACTGCAATACTACTGCAATACTACTGCAAGTACTACTGCAAGTACTACTGCAATACTGCTGCAAGTACTACTACAAGTACTACTGCAATACTACTGCAATACTACTGCAAGTACTACTGCAATACTACTGCAAGTACTCCTGCAAGTACTACTACAAGTACTACTGCAATACTACTGCAAGTACTACTGCAATACTACTGCAAGTACTACTGCAAATACTACTGCAATACTACTGCAAGTACTACTACAAGTACTACTGCAATACTACTGCAAGTACTACTACAAGTACTACTGCAAGTACTACTGCAATACTACTGCAAGTACTACTACAAGTACTACTGCAATACTACTGCAAGTACTACTACAAACACTACTGCAATACTACTGCAAATACTAATACAAGTACTACTGCAATACTACTGCAATACTACTGCAAGTACTACTGCAAGTACTACTGCAATACTACTGCAATACTACTGCAGTACTACTGCAAGTACTACTGCAATACTACTGCAATACTACTGCAAGTACTACTGCAATACTACTGCAAGTACTACTGCAAGTACTACTGCAATACTATTTCAAGTACTAAAGCAAGTACTACAGTACTACTACTGCAAGTACTACTGCAAGTACTACTACAAGTACTACTACAAGTACTACTGCAAGTACTACTGCAATACTACTGAAAGTACTACTGCAAGTATTACTGCAATACTACTGCAAGTACTACTACAAGTACTACTGCAATAATACTGCAAGTACTACTACAAGTACTACTGCAAGTACTACTGCAATACTACTGCAAGTACTACTACAAGTACTACTGCAATACTACTGCAAGTACTACTACAAGTACTACTGCAATACTACTGCAATACTACTGCAATACTACTGCAAGTACTACTGCAAGTACTACTACAAGTACTACTGCAAGTACTACTGCAAGTACTACTACAAGTAGTACTGCAAGTACTACTGCAATACTACTGCATGTACTACTACAAGTACTACTGCAATACTACTGCAAGTACTACTACAAGTACTACTGCAATACTACTGCAAGTACTACTACAAGTACTACTGCAAGTACTACTGCAATACTACTGCAAGTACTACTACAAGTACTACTGCAATACAACTGCAAGTACTACTGCAATACTACTGCAAGTACTACTACAAGTACTACTGCAATACTACTGCAAGTACTACTACAAGTACTACTGCAAGTACTACTGCAATACTACTGCAAGTACTACTACAAGTACTACTGCAATACTACTGCAAGTACTACTACAAGTACTACTGCAATACTACTGCAAGTACTACTACAAGTACTACTGCAATACTACTGCAATACTACTGCAAGTACTACTGCAAGTACTACTGTAATACTACTGCAAGTACTACTGCAAGTACTACAGTACTACTACTGCAAGTACTACTGCAATACTACTGCACGTACTACTGCAAGTACTACTGCAATACTACTGCAAGTACTACTGCAAATACTACAGTACTACTACTGCAAGTACTACTGCAAGTACTACTACAAGTACTACTACAAGTACTACTGCAAGTACTACTGCAATACTACTGAAAGTACTACTGCAAGTATTACTGCAATACTACTGCAAGTACTACTACAAGTACTACTGCAATACTACTGCAAGTACTATTACAAGTACTACTGCAAGTACTACTGCAATACTACTGCAAGTACTACTACAAGTACTACTGCAATACTACTGCAAGTACTACTACAAGTACTACTGCAATACTACTGCAATACTACTGCAAGTACTACTGCAAGTACTACTGCAATACTACTGCAAGTACTACTGCAAGTACTACAGTACTACTATTGCAAGTACTACTGCAATACTACTGCACGTACTACTGCAAGTACTACTGCAATACTACTGCAAGTACTACAGTACTACTACTGCAGGTACTACTGCAAGTACTACTACAAGTACTACTACAAGTACTACTGCAAGTACTACTGCAATACTACTGCAAGTACTACTGCAAGTATTACTGCAATACTACTGCAAGTACTACTACAAGTACTACTGCAATACTACTGCAAGTACTACTACAAGTACTACTGCAAGTACTACTGCAATACTACTGCAAGTACTACTACAAGTACTACTGCAATACTACTGCAAGTACTACTACAAGTACTACTGCAATACTACTGCAAGTACTACTACAACTACTACTGGAATACTACTGCAAGTACTACTACAAGTACTACTGCAATACTACTGCAATACTACTGCAAGTACTACTACAAGTACTTCTGCAAGTACTACTGCAAGTACTACTGCAAGTACTACTACAAGTACTACTGCAAGTACTACTGCAAGTACTACTACAAGTACTACTGCAAGTACTACTACAAGTACTACTGCAAGTACTACTACAAGTACTACTGCAATACTACTGCAGGTACTAGAAGTACTACTGCAATACTACTGCAAATACTACTACAAGTACTACTGCAATACTACTGCAAGTACTACTACAAATACTACTGCAATACTACTGCAAGTACTAATGCAATACTACTGCAATACTACTGCAAGTACTACTGCAAGTACTACTGCAATACTGCTGCAAGTACTACTACAAGTACTACTGCAATACTACTGCAAGTACTACTGCAATACTACTGCAAGTACTCCTGCAAGTACTACTACAAGTACTACTGCAAGTACTACTGCAAGTACTACTGCAATACTACTGCAAGTACTACTTCAAATACTACTGCAATACTACTGCAAGTACTACTACAAGTACTACTGCAATACTACTGCAACTACTACTACAAGTACTACTGCAAGTACTACTGCAATACTACTGCAAGTACTACTACAAGTACTACTGCAATACTACTGCAAGTACTACTACAAATACTACTGCAATACTACTGCAAATACTAATACAAGTACTACTGCAATACTACTGCAATACTACTGCAAGTACTACTGCAAGTACTACTGCAATACTACTGCAATACTACTGCAGTACTACTGCAAGTACTACTGCAATACTACTGCAATACTACTGCAAGTACTACAGCAATACTACTGCAAGTACTACTGCAAGTACTACTGCAATACTACTGCAAGTACTAAAGCAAGTACTACAGTACTACTACTGCAATTACTACTGCAAGTACTACTACAAGTACTACTACAAGTACTACTGCAAGTACTACTGCAATACTACTGAAAGTACTACTGCAAGTATTACTGCAATACTACTGCAAGTACTACTACAAGTACTACTGCAATACTACTGCAAGTACTACTACAAGTACTACTGCAAGTACTACTGCAATACTACTGCAAGTACTACTACAAGTACTACTTCAAGTACTACTGCAATACTACTGCAAGTACTACTACAAGTACTACTGCAATACTACTGCAAGTACTACTACAAGTACTACTTCAATACTACTGCAATACTACTGCAATACTACTGCAATTACTACTGCAAGTACTACTACAAGTACTACTGCAAGTACTACTGCAAGTACTACTACAAGTAGTACTGCAAGTACTACTGCAATACTACTGCATGTACTACTACAAGTACTACTGCAATACTACTGCAAGTACTACTACAAGTACTACTGCAATACTACTGCAAGTACTACTGCAATACTACTGCAATACTACTGCAATACTACTGCAATACTACTACAAGTACTACTGCAAGTACTACTGCAATACTACTGCAAGTACTACTACAAGTACTACTGCAATACTACTGCAATACTACTGCAAGTACTACTGCAAGTATTACTGCAATACTACTGCAAGTACTCCTGCAAGTACTACTAAAAGTACTACTGCAAGTACTACTGCAATACTACTGCAAGTACTACTGCAAGTACTACTGCAATACTACTGCAAGTACTACTACAAGTACTACAGCAATACTACTGCAAGTACTACTACAAGTACTACTGCAAGTACTACTGCAATTCTACTGCAAGTACTACTACAAGTACTACTGCAATACAACTGCAAGTACTACTGCAATACTACTGCAAGTACTACTACAAGTACTACTGCAATACTACTGCAAGTACTACTACAAGTACTACTGCAATACTACTGCAAGTACTACTACAAGTACTACTGCAATACTACTGCAATTACTACTACAAGTACAACTGCAATACTACTGCAAGTACTACTGCAAGTACTACTACAGTACTACTGCAAGTACTACAACAATTACTACTGCAAGTACTACTACAAGTACTACTGCAATACTACTGCAAGCACTACTACAAGTACTACTGCAATAATACTGCAAGTACTACTGCAAGTACTACTACAAGTACTACTGCAAGTACTACTACAAGTACTACTGCAATACTACTGCAAGTACTACTACAAGTACTACTGCAATACTACTGCAAGTACTACTGCAAGTACTACTACAAGTATTACTTTAAGTACTACTACAAGTACTACTGCTATACTACTGCAAGTACTACTGCAAGTATTACTGCAATACTACTGCAAGTACTACTGCAAGTACTACTACAAGTACTACTGCAAGTACTACTGCAATACTACTGCAAGTACTACTGCAAGTACTACTGCAATACTAGTGCAAGTACTACTACAAGTACTACTACAATACTACTGCAAGTACTACTACAAGTACTACTCCAATACTACTGCAAGTACTACTGCAATACTACTGCAATACTACTGCAATACTACTGCAGTACTACTGCAGTACTACTGCAAGTACTACTGCAAGTACTACTACAACTACTACTGTTATACTACTGCAAGTACTACTACAAGTACTACTGCAATACTACTGCAATACTACTGCAAGTACTACTACAAGTACTACTGCAAGTACTACTGCAAGTACTACTACAAGTACTACTGCAAGTACTACTGCAAGTACTACTACAAGTACTACTGCAATACTACTGCAAGTACTACTGCAAGTACTACTACAAGTACTACTGCAAGTACTACTACAAGTACTACTGCAATACTACTACAGGTACTACTACAAGTACTACTGCAATACTACTGCAAATACTACTACAAGTACTACTGCAATACTACTGCAAGTACTACTACAAATACTACTGCAATACTACTGCAAGTACTAATGCAATACTACTGCAAGTACTACTGCAAGTACTACTGCAATACTACTGCAAGTACTACTGCAAGTACTACAGTACTACTACTGCAAGTACTACTGCAATACTACTGCACGTACTACTGCAAGTACTACTGCAATACTACTGCAAGTACTACTGCAAGTACTACAGTACTACTACTGCAGGTACTACTGCAAGTACTACTACAAGTACTACTACAAGTACTACTGCAAGTACTACTGCAATACTACTGCAAGTACTACTGCAAGTATTACTGCAATACTACTTCAAGTACTACTACAAGTACTACTGCAATACTACTGCAAGTACTACTACAAGTACTACTGCAAGTACTACTGCAATACTACTGCAAGTACTACTACAAGTACTACTGCAATACTACTGCAAGTACTACTACATGTACTACTGCAATACTACTGCAAGTACTACTGCAATACTTCTGCAATACTACTGCAATACTACTGCAATACTACTGCAAGTACTACTGCAAGTACTACTGCAATACTGCTGCAAGTACTACTACAAGTACTACTGCAATACTACTGCAATACTACTGCAAGTACTACTGCAATACTACTGCAAGTACTCCTGCAAGTACTACTACAAGTACTACTGCAATACTACTGCAAGTACTACTGCAATACTACTGCAAGTACTACTGCAAATACTACTGCAATACTACTGCAAGTACTACTACAAGTACTACTGCAATACTACTGCAAGTACTACTACAAGTACTACTGCAAGTACTACTGCAATACTACTGCAAGTACTACTACAAGTACTACTGCAATACTACTGCAAGTACTACTACAAACACTACTGCAATACTACTGCAAATACTAATACAAGTACTACTGCAATACTACTGCAATACTACTGCAAGTACTACTGCAAGTACTACTGCAATACTACTGCAATACTACTGCAGTACTACTGCAAGTACTACTGCAATACTACTGCAATACTACTGCAAGTACTACTGCAATACTACTGCAAGTACTACTGCAAGTACTACTGCAATACTATTTCAAGTACTAAAGCAAGTACTACAGTACTACTACTGCAAGTACTACTGCAAGTACTACTACAAGTACTACTACAAGTACTACTGCAAGTACTACTGCAATACTACTGAAAGTACTACTGCAAGTATTACTGCAATACTACTGCAAGTACTACTACAAGTACTACTGCAATAATACTGCAAGTACTACTACAAGTACTACTGCAAGTACTACTGCAATACTACTGCAAGTACTACTACAAGTACTACTGCAATACTACTGCAAGTACTACTACAAGTACTACTGCAATACTACTGCAATACTACTGCAATACTACTGCAAGTACTACTGCAAGTACTACTACAAGTACTACTGCAAGTACTACTGCAAGTACTACTACAAGTAGTACTGCAAGTACTACTGCAATACTACTGCATGTACTACTACAAGTACTACTGCAATACTACTGCAAGTACTACTACAAGTACTACTGCAATACTACTGCAAGTACTACTGCAATACTACTGCAATACTACTGCAATACTACTGCAATACTACTACAAGTACTACTGCAAGTACTACTGCAATACTACTGCAAGTACTACTACAAGTACTACTGCAATACTACTGCAATACTACTGCAATACTACTGCAAGTACTACTGCAAGTATTACTGCAATACTACTGCAAGTACTCCTGCAAGTACTACTAAAAGTACTACTGCAAGTACTACTGCAATACTACTGCAAGTACTACTGCAAGTACTACTGCAATACTACTGCAAGTACTACTACAAGTACTACTGCAATACTACTGCAAGTATTACTACAAGTACTACTGAGAGTACTACTGCAATTCTACTGCAAGTACTACTACAAGTACTACTGCAATACAACTGCAAGTACTACTGCAATACTACTGCAAGTACTACTACAAGTACTACTGCAATACTACTGCAAGTACTACTACAAGTACTACTACAAGTACTACTGCAAGTACTACTGCAATACTACTGCAAGTACTACTACAAGTACTACTGCAATACTACTGCAATTACTACTACAAGTACAACTGCAATACTACTGCAAGTACTACTGCAAGTACTACTACAGTACTACTGCAAGTACTACAACAATTACTACTGCAAGTACTACTACAAGTACTACTGCAATACTACTGCAAGCACTACTACAAGTACTACTGCAATAATACTGCAAGTACTACTGCAAGTACTACTACAAGTACTACTGCAAGTACTACTACAAGTACTACTGCAATACTACTGCAAGTACTACTACAAGTACTACTGCAATACTACTGCAAGTACTACTGCAAGTACTACTACAAGTACTACTTTAAGTACTACTACAAGTACTACTGCAATACTACTGCAAGTACTACTACAAGTACTACTGCAATACTACTGCAAGTACTACTACAACTACTACTGCAATACTACTGCAAGTACTACTACAAGTACTACTGCAATACTACTGCAATACTACTGCAAGTACTACTACAAGTACTACTGCAAGTACTACTGCAAGTACTACTGCAATACTACTGCAAGTACTACTACAAGTACTACTGCAATACTACTGCAAGTACTACTACATGTACTACTGCAATACTACTGCAAGTACTACTGCAATACTTCTGCAATACTGCTGCTATACTACTGCAATATTACTGCAAGTACTACTGCAAGTACTACTGCAAGTACTACTGCAAGTACTACTGCAATACTGCTGCAAGTACTACTGCAATACTACTGCAAGTACTCCTGCAAGTACTACTACAAGTACTACTGCAAGTACTACTGCAAGTACTACTGCAATACTACTGCAAGTACTACTGCAAATACTACTGCAATACTACTGCAAGTACTACTACAGTACTACTGCAATACTACTGCAAGTACTACTACAAGTACAACTGCAAGTACTACTGCAATACTACTGCAAGTACTACTACAAGTACTACTGCAATACTACTGCAAGTACTACTACAAATACTACTGCAATACTACTGCAAGTATTAATACAAGTACTACTGCAATACTACTGCAATACTACTGCAAGTACTACTGCAATACTACTGCAATACTACTGCAGTACTACTGCAAGTACTACTGCAATACTACTGCAATACTACTGCAAGTACTACTGCAATACTACTGCAAGTACTACTGCAAGTACTACTGCAATACTACTGCAAGTACTAAAGCAAGTACTACAGTACAACTACTGCAAGTACTACTGCAAGTACTACTACAAGTACTACTACAAGTACTACTGCAATTACCACTGCAATACTACTGAAAGTACTACTGCAAGTATTACTGCAATACTACTGCAAGTACTACTACAAGTACTACTGCAATACTACTGCAAGTACTACTACAAGTACTACTGCAAGTACTACTGCAATACTACTGCAAGTACTACTACAAGTACTACTGCAATACTACTGCAAGTACTACTACAAGTACCACTGCAATACTACTGCAATACTACTGCAATACTACTGCAAGTACTACTGCAAGTACTACTACAAGTACTACTGCAAGTACTACTGCAAGTACTACTGCAATACTACTGCAAGTACTACTGCAAGTACTACTACAAGTACTACTGCAAGTACTACTGCAATACTACTGCAAGTAATTTTGCAAGTACTACTGCAATACTACTGCAGGTACTACTACAAGTACTACTGCAATACTACTGCAAGTACTACTACAAGTACTACTGCAATACTACTGCAAGTACTACTGCAATACTACTGCAATACTACTGCAATACTACTGCAGTACTACTGCAAGTACTACTGCAATACTACTGCAATACTACTGCAAGTACTACTCCAATACTACTGCACTACTACTGCAAGTACTACTGCAATACTACTGCAAGTACTACTGCAAGTACTACAGTACTACTACTACTACAAGTACTACTGCAAGTACTACAGTACTACTACTGCAATACTACAGTACTACTACTGCAATACTACTCAAAGTACTACTGCAATACTACTGCAAGTACTACTGCAATACTACTGCAAGTACTACTACAAGTACTACTGCAATACTACTGCAAGTACTACTACAAGTAGTACTGCAAGTACTACTGCAATACTACTGCATGTACTACTACAAGTACTACTGCAATACTACTGCAAGTACTACTACAAGTACTACTGCAATACTACTGCAAGTACTACTGCAATACTACTGCAATATTACTGCAATACTACTGCAATACTACTACAAGTACTACTGCAAGTACTACTGCAATACTACTGCAAGTACTACTACAAGTACTACTGCAATACTACTGCAATACTACTGCAAGTACTGCTGCAAGTATTACTGCAATACTACTGCAAGTACTCCTGCAAGTACTACTAAAAGTACTACTGCAAGTACTACTGCAATACTACTGCAAGTACTACTGCAAGTACTACTGCAATACTACTGCAAGTACTACTACAAGTACTACTGCAATACTACTGCAAGTACTACTACAAGTACTACTGCAAGTACTACTGCAATACTACTGCAAGTACTACTACAAGTACTACTGCAATACAACTGCAAGTACTACTGCAATACTACTGCAAGTACTACTACAAGTACTACTGCAATACTACTGCAAGTACTACTACAAGTACTACTGCAAGTACTACTGCAATACTACTGCAAGTACTACTACAAGTACTACTGCAATACTACTGCAAGTACTACTACAAGTACTACTGCAATACTACTGCAAGTACTACTACAGGTACTACTGCAATACTACTGCAATACTACTGCAATACTACTGCAAGTACTACTGCAAGTACTACTGCAATACTACTGCAAGTACTACTGCAAGTACTACAGTACTACTACTGCAAGTACTACTGCAAGTACTACTGCAATACTACTGCACGTACTACTGCAAGTACTACTGCAATACTACTGCAAGTACTACTGCAAGTACTACAGTACTACTACTGCAAGTACTACTGCAAGTACTACTACAAGTACTACTACAAGTTCCCCTGCTTCCGAAGAGTGCACACGCTTTTTCGCTCGCTCCGCTTGCTATCGCTGCTTTCCTTATTTATTTTGCTTTTTAATCAGTTTTTGTCTTCCAAACATTTTTGCTTTAGACTTTTTCAAGTAAACCAAGGATTTTAAGAACATTTTTCCAGTTTTAACGACATATCTGACGCCAGCGACATGTCCGGGAGAAGAAGTGAGAAAGACTGTGAACGCTGTCGGAAATATCAACAAGAAATTAATGAGCTGAAAACACGGATATTTGTTTTGGAATCTGAAAAAGTTCTTCACGATACCATTCCTGTGTCAACCGACGGTAAGAAGAGCACACTTTTTACAAGAAAAACTGCTACTTTCAACCTAAACCGCAGTGACTCTGTGTCGTTTCCAAAACTGTCTAAAAACCAGAAAGACCAGGCTGTTTCTTGGAACAAACTTGGAGCAAAGCCTAAACGATACAAAGATAACGTGAAGTCACCTAAAATACAGCTCACCAACAGATTTTTACCACTTTCAGAGATGGAATTAAATGAAAAAAGGAAAGATGACGTGGCTAAAATACAGCGAGAAGGATCTGTGCCAGGAGCCAAGGTCATTGTTTTAGTTGGGGACGGCGCGATAAGTCACGTGACGCATGAAAAGATAAACACACATTCTTTTCCAAGCGCCACTGTTTCTGAGATAACGTCACTCCTTCCAAATATTATGGCTAAGCATGGAGGAGCTAAACAGCTGATTGTGCACGTGGGTGCAGTGGACATGCGGCGGGAACAGACTGAAGTTTTGAAAAAAGACTTCTTGAAGTTATTCGACGTGCTTGATAAAATGGAAATCAAAACATTCATAAGTGGACCTCTTCCAAACATCGACAGGAGGATAAACAAGTTTAGCCGGCTTCTTCAGCTGAACACATGGCTGTCCAAAGAGTGTCCCCCGAGAGGACTACACTACATTGAGAACTTCTATCTATTCTGGAAACGAGAGGACCTGTTTAAGAGAAATGGCCCCCACCTATGCAGAGGTGGAGTGAGGGTGCTGACAGAGAACCTGCTCCACGCTCTGAGGCATTGGACTGGGCCTGGACAGGGTCCTGAGCAGATAGTTAGAGAAGAGAGGAATGAGAGAAGAATTCCTGCTCCATCAGCCAGAGACCGAGCCAATGTTTCAACATCAAAAGCACCACAACCTCAGCCTCCACCAAAGGATTCATCAGCAGCTGCTCCACCACCACCAGCAAAGGATTCAGCTCCAGCTGCTCCACATTCACCTCCACCGCCTCCAGCAAAGGAACAATCTTCATCGCCCCTGCCTTCAGACCATCCCTGGGTTCCCCCTGCAACATCTACTCCCACTAAAGATTCTTCATTCTCCTTCTCATCTCCACTCTCACCCATGGGCCTTCCCAGCCATTTTGAAAGTCTGATCAAATCAGGCATTAAGATGGCTCCACTCACGCCCAATATAGCAAGGGCTATGTCAATACTTATCAACTCTTCCCTGCACAAGCCGACTACACCAACAACAGCCCCACCACCCATCCCCCCTCGTCTCTCACCTGGTATCTCCCATAGCTAGGATGCACTGGGTCTCAGCGTTGCCGGGACTTATTGTCACATTAAAAATCAAACCAACCCGGGGCCCTATGTAAAAAGAGCCCCCCCTAGTGCTATTTCTGTAGTCACATCATCACAGAGATGGAAAAACAAAATGCGAGTCAGGCCCAATCTGAGAAATGTGATTCATATTCCCTGTGAAAAGATAAAGCCCAGTCCCACTGAAACTAGTCTGAAACTTGCTGTGCTAAATGTCAGATCCTTATGTAACAAATCTCTCTTAATTAATAATTTTATTTCTTCTTATAATCTTGATTTTATGTTTTTAACTGAAACATGGCTCGACAAAAACACAGGAAATGTAGTTCTGATAGAATCTGCTCCACCCAACTTTAAGTTTGAATCTGAAACACGAGAAAACAAAAAAGGGGGTGGAGTCTGTGCTGTCTTTAGAGATGAAATAATTACCCGCAGGTTGTCTTTTGGGGTGTTTTCATCATTTGAGTATGTATCCTTTAAAATGGAGCTAAAACGGTCTCCATCCATTCTCTTCATTGTTTTATACAAGCCTCCCCAGCACTGCCAAAGTTTTATTGATGATTTTACTGAGATGCTTTCAGTCATATGCACAGACTTTGATGGTTTGGTCATTACAGGTGATTTCAATGTGCATGTTGATAATATTTGTGACAGAAACGCTAAAGAGCTTGATGCTGTCCTTGAAACCTTCAGTCTTACTCAGCATGTGAGAGGCCCCACCCACAGCAAAGGACACACTCTAGATCTCATAATTACAAAGGGGGTAAATATTTCAAATGTTAATGTGATCGATGTTGCTCTGTCTGATCATTTCTGTGTCTTCTTTGACCTGTCTGTTTCTCCCAAACCTCCGGTTGGTCCTGCGGTTGTTCAGAGGAGACACATAAGTGATGGCACAGGTGCACTGTTTATGGAAATGATAAACTTCGAAAATGTCTCATGTTCTAATGTAAATGATTTGTTGAACTCTGTTACATCTAGTGTTTTGAATGTTCTGGACACCATCGCCCCTATAAAGGCTAAAATGGTTAAAAATAAGCAGAAGGCGCCGTGGAGAAATGATGATTCGGTCAGGGCACAGAAAAGGGAGTGCCGCAGGGCCGAACGGAAATGGCGCAAGTCAAAGCTCCAGGTTCAAAAAGAGATTTACAAAGAAAAGCTGAATATGTACAACCTAATCTTATGTAGAACTAGGGAAAGATATTTTTCTGAAATAATTGGAAGCTGCAGTAACAACTCGCGTGTCCTGTTTGCCACAGTAAACAGATTAACAAACCCTCCAGCTCAGCTGCCGTTAGAACTCATTTCCACATCCAAGTGTAATGAGTTTGCATTATTCTTTAATGACAAAGTTCAGGGCATTAAAAATGCTATAAATCCCACAATGCAAAAAATTACCCTAAAACCACCAAGACACTTAGAGCTGACTCACTTTGCACCAGTAACTGACAAAACTGTCCATGAGATCATCACCAGTCTGAGTTCATCTACATGCTGCCTTGATGTGTTACCCACCAAATTTCTAAAGTCTGTGCTGAACAGTTTGTTAGCACCACTCACTCACATAGTTAACATGTCGCTTCAATCTGGAACATTCCCAATGTCTTTGAAAACTGCGGTCATAAAGCCTCTCCTAAAGAAGAGCAGTCTTGATGCCGCAGTACTGAGTCATTACCGGCCCATCTCTAATCTGCCATTTTGGGGCAAAGTCCTTGAAAAGGTTGTTTACCAACAGCTCACAGATTTCCTCTTAATAAACAACTCATTTGATGTTTTTCAGTCAGGTTTTAGACCTCATCACAGCACTGAGACTGCTCTTGTCAAGGTGACAAATGACATCCGCCTGAACACTGACACGGGCAAAGCCTCAGTCTTAATTCTGTTAGATCTGAGTGCTGCTTTTGACACTGTCGATCATGGGATCCTCTTACAGAGACTAGAGGACTGGGTGGGCATCACTGGCACTGCCCTAAACTGGTTAAGGTCCTATCTGGAAGACAGGAAGTACTTTGTTGAAATTGGTAGCTGTGTCTCAGACCACATGACCCTGACCTGTGGAGTGCCCCAAGGGTCAGTCCTGGGTCCCCTTCTGTTCAACCTCTACATGCTGCCGTTGGGTCAGTTGATACGCAGTGAAAATGTGTCCTATCACAATTATGCAGACGACACTCAGATCTATGTTTCACTATCGGCAGGTGACTATGGACCAGTAGATTCACTCTGTCACTGCATCCAACAGATCAGTTTGTGGATGCAAAACAACTTTCTCCAGCTGAACTCAGACAAGACTGAAATAATCGTTTTTGGCCCACAGAAACAAAGAGAAAGTGTTAGCGGTCACCTCCAGAGTCTCGCTCTAAAACCTACAAACCAAATTAGAAATCTGGGGGTAAAAATGGACTCAGACTTGAACTTTAATAGCCACGTCAAATCAATAACATCAGCAGCTTTTTACCATCTAAAAAACATTGCCAAAATCAAAAATATAGTGTCAAAACCAGATTTAGAGAGACTTATCCACGCGTTTGTCTCCAGTAGATTAGACTACTGTAACGGCCTGCTCACTGGTCTCTCCAAACGAGCTGTAAAACAGCTGCAGTACATCCAGAACGCTGCTGCTCGGGTCCTGACTAGAACCAGGAAGTATGATCACATTAGTCCTGTTCTCAGGTCTCTGCACTGGCTCCCTGTGGCTCAGAGAATAGACTTTAAAGCAGCTCTGCTTGTGTACAAGTCTCTCCATGGCCTAGCACCAAAGTACATCTTGGATATGTTAGTGCCATATGAACCATCTCGGACTCTGAGGACCTCAGGGACCGGCCTCCTGCTGGTGCCCAGAGTCAGGACAAAACATGGGGAATCTGCGTTTCAGTTTTATGCAGCTAAAATCTGGAACAGTCTTCCTGAAGATGTGAGACAGGCTTCTACTCTGACAATGTTCAAATCTAAGCTAAAAACTGTTTTGTTTAGCTGCGCATATGACTAAAAGGATTTTTTCTTTGCACTCTTCTCTTTTGTTTGTGATTTTATTAGTTTAGAAAATCAGTTGGATTGATAATTTTTAATTTAGTTAATTTTATTGTATTTCTGTAATTTCTTTGTGATTTGAATGCATTTTTCCTGCTGTGAAGCACTTTGAATTGCCTTGTGTATGAAATGTGCTCTACAAATAAACTTGCCTTGCCTTGCCTTGCCTACTACAAGTACTACTGCAAGTACTACTGCAATACAACTGAAAGTACTACTACAAGTACTACTGCAATACTACTGCAAGTACTATTACAAGTACTACTGCAAGTACTACTGCAATACTACTGCAAGTACTACTACAAGTACTACTGCAATACTACTGCAAGTACTACTGCAATACTACTGCAAGTACTACTACAAGTACTACTGCAATACTACTGCAATACTACTGCAAGTACTACTGCAAGTACTACTGCAATACTACTGCAAGTACTACTGCAAGTACTACTACAAGTACTACTGCAAGTACTACTGCAAGTACTACTGCAATACTACTGCAAGTACTACTGCAAGTACTACTGCAAGTACTATTGCAAGTACTACTACAAGTACTACTACAAGTACTACTGCAAGTACTACTGCAATACTACTGCAATACTACTGCAATACTACTGTAATACTACTACAAGTACTACTGCAAGTACTACTGCTATACTACTGCAAGTACTACTACAAGTACTACTGCAATACTACTGCAATACTACTGCAATACTACTGCAAGTACTACTGCAAGTATTACTGCAATACTACTGCAAGTACTCCTGCAAGTACTACTGCAAGTACTACTGCAATACTACTGCAAGTACTACTGCAAGTACTACTGCAATACTACTGCAAGTACTACTACAAGTACTACTGCAATACTACTGCAAGTACTACTACAAGTACTACTGCAAGTACTACTGCAATACTACTGCAAGTACTACTACAAGTACTACTGCAATACAACTGCAAGTACTACTGCAATACTACTGCAAGTACTACTACAAGTACTACTGCAATACTACTGCAAGTACTACTACAAGTGCTACTGCAAGTACTACTGCAATACTACTGCAAGTACTACTACAAGTACTACTGCAATACTGCTGCAAGTACTACTACAAGTACTACTGCAATACTACTGCAAGTACTACTACAAGTACTACTGCAATACTACTGCAATACTACTGCAAGTACTACTGCAAGTACTACTGTAATACTACTGCAAGTACTACTGCAAGTACTACAGTACTACTACTGCAAGTACTACTGCAAGTACTACTGCAATACTACTGCACGTACTACTGCAAGTACTACTGCAATACTACTGCAAGTACTACTGCAAATACTACAGTACTACTACTGCAAGTACTACTGCAAGTACTACTACAAGTACTACTACAAGTACTACTGCAAGTACTACTGCAATACTACTGAAAGTACTACTG
Source organism: Eucyclogobius newberryi (assembly GCF_026437365.1). Classification (NCBI taxonomy): domain Eukaryota; kingdom Metazoa; phylum Chordata; class Actinopteri; order Gobiiformes; family Gobiidae; genus Eucyclogobius; species Eucyclogobius newberryi. The sequence goes on along the minus strand of NW_027316245.1, from coordinate 430,242 downwards.
CAAGTATTACTGCAATACTACTGCAAGTACTACTACAAGTACTACTGCAATACTACTGCAAGTACTATTACAAGTACTACTGCAAGTACTACTGCAATACTACTGCAAGTACTACTACAAGTACTACTGCAATACTACTGCAAGTACTACTACAAGTACTACTGCAATACTACTGCAATACTACTGCAAGTACTACTGCAAGTACTACTGCAATACTACTGCAAGTACTACTACAAGTACTACTGCAATACTACTGCAAGTACTACTACAAGTACTACTGCAATACTACTGCAAGTACTACTACAAGTACTACTGCAATACTACTGCAAGGACTACTACAAGTACTACTGCAATACTACTGCAATACTACTGCAATACTACTGCAAGTACTACTGCAAGTACTACTGTAATACTACTGCAAGTACTACTGCAAGTACTACAGTACTACTACTGCAAGTACTACTGCAAGTACTACTGCAATACTACTGCACGTACTACTGCAAGTACTACTGCAATACTACTGCAAGTACTACTGCAAATACTACAGTACTACTACTGCAAGTACTACTGCAAGTACTACTACAAGTACTACTACAAGTACTACTGCAAGTACTACTGCAATACTACTGAAAGTACTACTGGAAGTATTACTGCAATACTACTGCAAGTACTACTACAAGTACTACTGCAATACTACTGCAAGTACTATTACAAGTACTACTGCAAGTACTACTGCAATACTACTGCATGTACTACTACAAGTACTACTGCAAGTACTACTACAAGTACTACTGCAATACTACTGCAAGTACTACTACAAGTACTACTGCAATACTAATGCAATACTACTGCAAGTACTACTGCAAGTACTACTGCAATACTACTGCAAGTACTACTGCAAGTACTACTACAAGTACTACTGCAAGTACTACTGCAAGTACTACTGCAATACTACTGCAAGTACTACTGCAAGTACTACTGCAATACTACTGCAAGTACTACTGCAAGTACTATTGCAAGTACTATTGCAAGTACTACTACAAGTACTACTACAAGTACTACTGCAGGTACTACTACAAGTACTACTGCAATACTACTGCAATACTACTGCAAGTACTACTGCAAGTACTACTGTAATACTACTGCAAGTACTACTGCAAGTACTACAGTACTACTACTGCAAGTACCACTGCAAGTACTACTGCAATACTACTGCACGTACTACTGCAAGTACTACTGCAATACTACTGCAAGTACTACTGCAAATACTACAGTACTACTACTGCAAGTACTACTGCAAGTACTACTACAAGTACTACTACAAGTACTACTGCAAGTACTACTGCAATACTACTGAAAGTACTACTGCAAGTATTACTGCAATACTACTGCAAGTACTACTACAAGTACTACTGCAATACTACTGCAAGTACTATTACAAGTACTACTGCAAGTACTACTGCAATACTACTGCAAGTACTACTACAAGTACTACTGCAATACTACTGCAAGTACTACTACAAGTACTACTGCAATACTACTGCAATACTACTGCAAGTACTACTGCAAGTACTACTGCAATACTACTGCAAGTACTACTACAAGTACTACTGCAATACTACTGCAAGTACTACTACAAGTACTACTGCAATACTACTGCAAGTACTACTACAAGTACTACTGCAAGTACTACTGCAAATACTACTGCAATACTACTGCAAGTACTACTACAGTACTACTGCAATACTACTGCAAGTACTACTACAAGTACAACTGCAAGTACTACTGCAATACTACTGCAAGTACTACTACAAGTACTACTGCAATACTACTGCAAGTACTACTACAAATACTACTGCAATACTACTGCAAGTACTAATACAAGTACTACTGCAATACTACTGCAATACTACTGCAAGTACTACTGCAATACTACTGCAATACTACTGCAGTACTACTGCAAGTACTACTGCAATACTACTGCAATACTACTGCAAGTACTACTGCAATACTACTGCAAGTACTACTGCAAGTACTACAGTACTACTACTACTACAAGTACTACTGCAAGTACTACAGTACTACTACTGCAAGTACTACTGCAAGTACTACTGCAATACTACTGCACGTACTACTGCAAGTACTACTGCAATACTACTGCAAGTACTACTGCAAATACTACAGTACTACTACTGCAAGTACTACTGCAAGTACTACTACAAGTACTACTACAAGTACTACTGCAAGTACTACTGCAATACTACTGAAAGTACTACTGCAAGTATTACTGCAATACTACTGCAAGTACTACTACAAGTACTACTGCAATACTACTGCAAGTACTATTACAAGTACTACTGCAAGTACTACTGCAATACTACTGCAAGTACTACTACAAGTACTACTGCAATACTACTGCAAGTACTACTACAAGTACTACTGCAATACTACTGCAATACTACTGCAAGTACTACTACAAGTACTACTGCAATACTACTGCAAGTACTACTACAAGTACTACTGCAATACTACTGCAAGTACTACTACAAGTACTACTGCAATACTACTGCAAGGACTACTACAAGTACTACTGCAATACTACTGCAATACTACTGCAATACTACTGCAAGTACTACTGCAAGTACTACTGTAATACTACTGCAAGTACTACTGCAAGTACTACAGTACTACTACTGCAAGTACTACTGCAAGTACTACTGCAATACTACTGCACGTACTACTGCAAGTACTACTGCAATACTACTGCAAGTACTACTGCAAATACTACAGTACTACTACTGCAAGTACTACTGCAAGTACTACTACAAGTACTACTACAAGTACTACTGCAAGTACTACTGCAATACTATTGAAAGTACTACTGGAAGTATTACTGCAATACTACTGCAAGTACTACTACAAGTACTACTGCAATACTACTGCAAGTACTATTACAAGTACTACTGCAAGTACTACTGCAATACTACTGCAAGTACTACTACAAGTACTACTGCAAGTACTACTACAAGTACTACTGCAATACTACTGCAAGTACTACTACAAGTACTACTGCAATACTAATGCAATACTACTGCAAGTACTACTGCAAGTACTACTGCAATACTACTGCAAGTACTACTGCAAGTACTACTACAAGTACTACTGCAAGTACTACTGCAAGTACTACTGCAATACTACTGCAAGCACTACTGCAAGTACTACTGCAATACTACTGCAAGTACTACTGCAAGTACTATTGCAAGTACTATTGCAAGTACTACTACAAGTACTACTACAAGTACTACTGCAGGTACTACTACAAGTACTACTGCAATACTACTGCAATACTACTGCAAGTACTACTGCAAGTACTACTGTAATACTACTGCAAGTACTACTGCAAGTACTACAGTACTACTACTGCAAGTACTACTGCAAGTACTACTGCAATACTACTGCACGTACTACTGCAAGTACTACTGCAATACTACTGCAAGTACTACTGCAAATACTACAGTACTACTACTGCAAGTACTACTGCAAGTACTACTACAAGTACTACTACAAGTACTACTGCAAGTACTACTGCAATACTACTGAAAGTACTACTGCAAGTATTACTGCAATACTACTGCAAGTACTACTACAAGTACTACTGCAATACTACTGCAAGTACTATTACAAGTACTACTGCAAGTACTACTGCAATACTACTGCAAGTACTACTACAAGTACTACTGCAATACTACTGCAAGTACTACTACAAGTACTACTGCAATACTACTGCAATACTACTGCAAGTACTACTGCAAGTACTACTGCAATACTACTGCAAGTACTACTACAAGTACTACTGCAATACTACTGCAAGTACTACTACAAGTACTACTGCAATACTACTGCAAGTACTACTACAAGTACTACTGCAATACTACTGCAATACTACTGCAAGTACTACTGCAAGTACTACTGCAATACTACTGCAAGTACTACTACAAGTACTACTGCAATACTACTGCAAGTACTACTACAAGTACTACTGCAATACTACTGCAAGTACTACTACAAGTACTACTGCAATACTACTGCAATACTACTGCAAGTACTACTGCAAGTACTACTGTAATACTACTGCAAGTACTACTGCAAGTACTACAGTACTACTACTGCAAGTACTACTGCAAGTACTACTGCAATACTACTGCACGTACTACTGCAAGTACTACTGCAATACTACTGCAAGTACTACTGCAAATACTACAGTACTACTACTGCAAGTACTACTGCAAGTACTACTACAAGTACTACTACAAGTATTACTGCAAGTACTACTGCAATACTACTGAAAGTACTACTGGAAGTATTACTGCAATACTACTGCAAGTACTACTACAAGTACTACTGCAATACTACTGCAAGTACTATTACAAGTACTACTGCAAGTACTACTGCAATACTACTGCAAGTTATACTACAAGTACTACTGCAAGTACTACTACAAGTACTACTGCAATACTACTGCAAGTACTACTACAAGTACTACTGCAATACTACTGCAATACTACTGCAAGTACTACTGCAAGTACTACTGCAATACTACTGCAAGTACTACTGCAAGTACTACTACAAGTACTACTGCAAGTACTACTGCAAGTACTACTGCAATACTACTGCAAGTACTACTGCAAGTACTACTGCAATACTACTGCAAGTACTACTGCAAGTACTATTGCAAGTACTATTGCAAGTACTACAACAAGTACTACTACAAGTACTACTGCAAGTACTACTGCAATACTACTGCAAGTACTACTGCAAATACTACTGCAATACTACTGCAAGTACTACTACAAGTACTACTGCAATACTACTGCAGGTACTACTACAAGTACTACTGCAAGTACTACTGCAATACTACTGCAAGTACTACTACAAGTACTACTGCAATACTACTGCAAGTACTACTACAAGTACTACTGCAATACTACTGCAAGTACTACAGCAATACTTCTGCAATACTACTGCAATACTACTGCAAATACTACTGCAAGTACTACTGCAATACTACTGCAAGTACTACTACAAGTACTACTGCAATACTACTGCAATACTACTGCAATACTACTGCAAGTACTACTGCAATACTACTGCAAGTACTACTACAAGTACTACTGCAATACTACTGCAAGTACTACTACAAGTACTACTGCAATACTACTGCAATACTACTGCAATACTACTGCAAGTACTACTGCAAGTACTACTGCAATACTACTGTAAGTACTACTGCAAGTACTACTGCAATACTACTGCAAGTACTACTGCAAGTACTACAGTACTACTACTGCAAGTACTACTGCAAGTACTACTGCAATACTACTGCACTTACTACTGCAAGTACTACTGCAATACTACTGCAAATACTACTGCAAGTACTACAGTACTACTACTGCAAGTACTACTGCAAGTACTACTGCAAGTACGACTGCAATACTACTGAAAGTACTACTGCAAGTATTACTGCAATACTACTGCAAGTACTACTACAAGTACTACTGCAACACTACTGCAAGTACTATTACAAGTACTACTGCAAGTACTACTGCAATACTACTGCAAGTACTACTGCAATACTACTGCAAGTACTACTACAAGTACTACTGCAATACTACTGCAATACTACTGCAAGTACTACTACAAGTACTACTGCAATACTACTGCAAGTACTACTGCAATACTACTGCAAGTACTACTACAAGTACTACTGCAAGTACTACTGCAAGTACTACTGCAATACTACTGCAAGTACTACTACAAGTACTACTGCAATACTACTGCAAGTACTACTACAAGTACTACTGCAAGTACTACTGCAATACTACTGCAAGTACTCCTGCAAGTACTACTACAAGTACTACTGCAAGTACTACTGCAAGTACTACTGCAATACTACTGCAAGTACTACTGCAAGTACTACTGCAATACTACTGCAAGTACTACTGCAAGTACTACAGCAATACTACTGCAAGTACTACTACATGTACTACTGCAATACTACTGCAAGTACTACTGCAATACTACTGCAATACTACTGCAATACCCACAGCAAAGGACACACTCTAGATCTCATAATTACAAAGGGGGTAAATATTTCAAATGTTAATGTGATCGATGTTGCTCTGTCTGATCATTTCTGTGTCTTCTTTGACCTGTCTTTTTCTCCCCAACCTCCGGTTGGTCCTGCAGTTGTTCAGAGGAGACACATAAGTGATGGCACAGGTGCACTGTTTATGGAAATGATAAACTTCGAAAATGTCTCATGTTCTAATGTAAATGATTTGTTGAACTCTGTTACATCTAGTGTTTTGAATGTTCTGGACACCATCGCCCCTATAAAGGCTAAAATGGTTAAAAATAAGCAGAAGGCGCCGTGGAGAAATGATGATTCGGTCAGGGCACAGAAAAGGGAGTGCCGCAGGGCCGAACGAAAATGGCGCAAGTCAAAGCTCCAGGTTCAAAAAGAGATTTACAAAGAAAAGCTGAATATGTACAACCTAATCTTATGTAGAACTAGGGAAAGATATTTTTCTGAAATAATTGGAAGCTGCAGTAACAACTCGCGTGTCCTGTTTGCCACAGTAAACAGATTAACAAACCCTCCAGCTCAGCTGCCGTTAGAACTCATTTCCACATCCAAGTGTAATGAGATTGCATTATTCTTTAATGACAAAGTTCAGGGCATTAAAAATGCTATAAATCCCACAATGCAAAAAATTACCCTAAAACCACCAAGACACTTAGAGCTGACTCACTTTGCACCAGTAACTGACAAAACTGTCCATGAGATCATCACCAGTCTGAGTTCATCTACATGCTGCCTTGATGTGTTACCCACCAGATTTCTAAAGTCTGTGCTGAACAGTTTGTTAGCACCACTCACTCACATAGTTAACATGTCGCTTCAATCTGGAACATTCCCAATGTCTTTGAAAACTGCGGTCATAAAGCCTCTCCTAAAGAAGAGCAGTCTTGATGCCGCAGTACTGAGTCATTACCGGCCCATCTCTAATCTGCCATTTTGGGGCAAAGTCCTTGAAAAGGTTGTTTACCAACAGCTCACAGATTTCCTCTTAATAAACAACTCATTTGATGTTTTTCAGTCAGGTTTTAGACCTCATCACAGCACTGAGACTGCTCTTGTCAAGGTGACAAATGACATCCGCCTGAACACTGACACGGGCAAAGCCTCAGTCTTAATTCTGTTAGATCTGAGTGCTGCTTTTGACACTGTCGATCATGGGATCCTCTTACAGAGACTAGAGGACTGGGTGGGCATCACTGGCACTGCCCTAAACTGGTTAAGGTCCTATCTGGAAGACAGGAAGTACTTTGTTGAAATTGGTAGCTGTGTCTCAGACCACATGACCCTGACCTGTGGAGTGCCCCAAGGGTCAGTCCTGGGTCCCCTTCTGTTCAACCTCTACATGCTGCCGTTATGTCAGTTGATACGCAGTGAAAATGTGTCCTATCACAATTATGCAGACGACACTCAGATCTATGTTTCACTGTCGGCAGGTGACTATGGACCAGTAGATTCACTCTGTCACTGCATCCAACAGATCAGTTTGTGGATGCAAAACAACTTTCTCCAGCTGAACTCAGACAAGACTGAAATAATCGTTTTTGGCCCACAGAAACAAAGAGAAAGTGTTAGCGGTCACCTCCAGAGTCTCGCTCTAAAACCTACAAACCAAATTAGAAATCTGGGGGTAATAATGGACTCAGACTTGAACTTTAATAGCCACGTCAAATCAATAACATCAGCAGCTTTTTACCATCTAAAAAACATTGCCAAAATCAAAAATATAGTGTCAAAACCAGATTTAGAGAGACTTATCCATGCGTTTGTCTCCAGTAGATTAGACTACTGTAACGGCCTGCTCACTGGTCTCTCCAAACGAGCTGTAAAACAGCTGCAGTACATCCAGAACGCTGCTGCTCGGGTCCTGACTAGAACCAGGAAGTACCATCACATTAGTCCTGTTCTCAGGTCTCTGCACTGCCCCCTGTGGCTCAGAGAATAGACTTTAAAGCAACTCTGCTTGTGTACAAGTCTCTCCATGGCCTAGCACCAAAGTACATCTTGGATATGTTAGTGCCATATGAACCATCTCGGACTCTGAGGACCTCAGGGACCGGCCTCCTGCTGGTGCCCAGAGTCAGGACAAAACATGGGGAATCTGCGTTTCAGTTTTATGCAGCTAAAATCTGGAACAGTCTTCCTGAAGATGTGAGACAGGCTTCTACTCTGACAATGTTCAAATCTAAGCTAAAAACTGTTTTGTTTAGCTGCGCATATGACTAAAAGGATTTTTTCTTTGCACTCTTCTCTTTTGTTTGTGATTTTATTAGTTTAGAAAATCAGTTGGATTGATAATTTTTAATTTAGTTAATTTTATTGTAGTTAATTTTTATCTTTGCACTCTTCTCTTTTGTTTGTGATTTTATTAGTTTAGAAAATCAGTTGGATTGATAATTTTTAATTTAGTTAATTTTATTGTATTTCTGTAATTTCTTTGTGATTTGAATGCATTTTTCCTGCTGTGAAGCACTTTGAATTGCCTTGTGTATGAAATGTGCTCTACAAATAAACTTGCCTTGCCTTACTACTGCAAGTACTACTGCAATACTACTGCAAGTACTACTGCAAGTACTACAGTACTACTACTGCAAGTACTACTGCAAGTACTACTGCAATACTACTGCACGTACTACTGCAAGTACTACTGCAATACTACTGCTAGTACTACTGCAAGTACTACAGTACTACTACTGCAAGTACTACTGCAAGTACTACTACAAGTACTACTACAAGTACTACTGCAAGTACTACTGCAATACTACTGAAAGTACTACTGCAAGTACTACTGCAATACTACTGCAAGTACTACTACAAGTACTACTGCAATACTACTGCAAGTACTACTACAAGTACTACTGCAAGTACTACTGCAATACTACTGCAAGTACTACTACAAGTACTACTACAATACTACTGCAAGTACTACTACAAGTACTACTGCAATACTACTGCAAGTACTACTACAAGTACTACTGCAATACTACTGCAATACTACTGCAATACTACTGCAAGTACTACTGCAAGTACTACTGCAATACTACTGCAAGTACTACTGCAAGTACTACAGTACTACTACTGCAAGTACTACTGCAAGTACTACTGCAATACTACTGCACGTACTACTGCAAGTACTACTGCAATACTACTGCAAGTACTACTGCAAGTACTACAGTACTACTACTGCAAGTACTACTGCAAGTACTACTACAAGTACTACTACAAGTACTAATGCAAGTACTACTGCAATACTACTGAAAGTACTACTGCAAATATTACTGCAATACTACTGCAAGTACTACTACAAGTACTACTGCAATACTACTGCAAGTACTATTACAAGTACTACTGCAAGTACTACTGCAATACTACTGCAAGTACTACTGCAATACTACTGCAAGTACTACTACAAGTACTACTGCAATACTACTGCAAGTACTACTACAAGTACTACTGCAATACTACTGCAATACTACTGCAATACTACTGCAAGTACTACTGCAAGTACTACTGCAATACTACTGCAAGTACTACTGCAAGTACTACTGCAATACTACTGCAAGTACTACTGCAAGTACTACTGCAATACTACTGCAAGTACTACTGCAAGTACTACTGCAAGTACTATTGCAAGTACTACTACAAGTACTACTACAAGTACTACTGCAAGTACTACTGCAATACTACTGCAATACTACTGCAATACTACTACAAGTACTACTGCAAGTACTACTGCAATACTACTGCAAGTACTACTACAAGTACTACTGCAATACTACTGCAATACTACTGCAATACTACTGCAAGTACTACTGCAAGTATTACTGCAATACTACTGCAAGTACTCCTGCAAGTACTACTAAAAGTACTACTGCAAGTACTACTGCAATACTACTGCAAGTACTACTGCAAGTACTACTGCAATACTACTGCAAGTACTACTACAAGTACTACTGCAATACTACTGCAAGTACTACTACAAGTACTACTGCAAGTACTACTGCAATACTACTGCAAGTACTACTACAAGTACTACTGCAATACAACTGCAAGTACTACTGCAATACTACTGCAAGTACTACTGCAAGTACTACTGCAATACTACCGCCAGTACTCCTGCAAGTACTACTACAAGCACTACTGCAAGTACTACTGCAAGTACTACTGCAATACTACTGCAAGTACTACTGCAAGTACTACTGCAATACTACTGCAATACTACTGCAAGTACTACTGCAAGTACTACTGCAATACTACTGCAAGTACTACTACAAGTACTACTGCAAGTACTACTGCAAGTACTACTGCAATACTACTGCAAGTACTACTACAAGTACTACTGCAAGTACTACTGCAAGTACTACTACAAGTACTACTGCAATACTACTGCAATACTACTGCAATACTACTGCAAGTACTACTGCAAGTACTACTGCAAGTACTACTGCAATACTGCTGCAAGTACTATTACAAGTACTACTGCAAGTACTACAGCAATACTACTGCAAGTACTACTGCAATACTACTGCAAGTACTACTACAAGTACTACTGCAATACTACTGCAATACTACTGCAATACTACTGCAAGTACTACTGCAAGTACTACTGCAATACTACTGCAAGTACTACTGCAAGTACTACTGCAATACTACTGCAAGTACTACTGCAAGTACTACTGCAATCCTACTGCAAGTACTACTGCAAGTACTACTGCAAGTACTATTGCAAGTACTACTACAAGTACTACTACAAGTACTACTGCAAGTACTACTGCAATACTACTGCAATACTACTGCAATACTACTACAAGTACTACTGCAAGTACTACTGCAAGTACTACTGCAATACTACTGCAAGTACTACTACAAGTACTACTGCAATACTACTGCAATACTACTGCAATACTACTGCAAGTACTACTGCAAGTATTACTGCAATACTACTGCAAGTACTCCTGCAAGTACTACTAAAAGTACTACTGCAAGTACTACTGCAATACTACTGCAAGTACTACTGCAAGTACTACTGCAATACTACTGCAAGTACTACTACAAGTACTACTGCAATACTACTGCAAGTACTACTACAAGTACTATTGCAAGTACTACTGCAATACTACTGCAAGTACTACTACAAGTACTACTGCAATACAACTGCAAGTACTACTGCAATACTACTGCAAGTACTACTGCAAGTACTACTGTAATACTACCGCAAGTACTCCTGCAAGTACTACTACAAGCACTACTGCAAGTACTACTGCAAGTACTACTGCAATACTACTGCAAGTACTACTGCAAGTACTACTGCAATACTACTGCAAGTACTACTGCAAGTACTACTGCAATACTACTGCAAGTACTACTACAAGTACTACTGCAAGTACTACTGCAAGTACTACTACAAGTACTAAATCAAATCAAATCAATTTATTTTTGTAAGGCCCAAAATCACAACAACAGTTGCCTCTGAGGGCCACAGGGAGAAATGAATCAACAATGTCTGTGGTGGCGATGGAGTCAGACAATGTCTGTGGTGGCGAGGGACGATGTCCCAGGGTCCTCTGTCCTTAGACTCTCCTTCTCGGCCAGGAAAAACTACCAAAAAAAACCTCTTTGGGAAAAAAGCGTAGAAACCTGGAGGAGTTCCAGTGAAGGAGAGATCCGACTCTCACAGACGGACAGACGGACACGAGGAGACTGGAGCTGGACCCACTCTTCAGGCAGATGAGGGACCGACTGAGGCGAGCTGGTCCCACTCTTCAGGCAGATACTACTGCAAGTACTACTGCAATACTACTGAAAGTACTACTGCAAGTATTACTGCAATACTACTGCAAGTACTACTACAAGTACTACTGAAATACTACTGCAATACTACTGCAATACTACTGCAAGTACTACTGCAAGTACTACAGTACTACTACTGCAAGTACTACTGCAAGTACTACTGCAATACTACTGCACGTACTACTGCAAGTACTACTGCAATACTACTGCAAGTACTACTGCAAGTACTACAGTACTACTACTGCAAGTACTACTGCAAGTACTACTACAAGTACTACTACAAGTACTACTGCAAGTACTACTGCAATACTACTGAAAGTACTCCTGCAAGTACTACTGCAATACTACTGCAAGTACTACTACAAGTACTACTGCAATACTACTGCAAGTACTACTACAAGTACTACTGCAAGTACTACTGCAATACTACTGCAAGTACTACTACAAGTACTACTGCAATACTACTGCAAGTACTACTACAAATACTACTGCAATACTACTGCAAGTACTACTACAAGTACTACTGCAATACTGCTGCAATACTACTGCAATACTACTGCAAGTACTACTGCAAGTACTACTGCAATACTACTGCAGTACTACTGCAAGTACTACTGCAATACTACTGCAATACTACTGCAATACTACTGCAAGTACTACTGCAAGTACTACTGCAATACTACTGCAAGTACTACTGCAAGTACTACTGCAATACTACTGCAAGTACTACAGTACTACTACTACAAGTACTACTGCAAGTACTACTGCAATACTACTGCACGTACTACTGCAAGTACTACTGCAATACTACTCCAGTACTACTGCAAGTACTACTGCAATACTACTGCAATACTACTGCAAGTACTACTGCAAGTACTACTGCAATACTACTGCAAGTATTACTGCAAGTACTACTGCAATACTACTGCAAGTACTACTGCAAGTACTACAGTACTACAACTACAAGTACTACTGCAAGTACTACTGCAAGTACTACAGTACTACTACTGCAATACTACATTACTACTACTGCAATACTACTCAAAGTACTACTGCAATACTACTGCAAGTACTACTGCAATACTACTGCAAGTACTACTACAAGTACTACAGCAATACTACTGCAAGTACTACTACAAGTAGTCCTGCAAGTACTACTGCAATACTACTGCAAGTACTACTACAAGTACTACTGCAAGTACTACTACAAGTACTACTGCAATACCACTGCAAGTACTACTGCAAGTACTACTGCAATACTACTGCAATACCACTGCAATACAACTGCAAGTACTACTGCAAGTACTACTGCAATACTACCGCAAGTACTCCTGCAAGTACTACTACAAGCACTACTGCAAGTACTACTGCAAGTACTACTGCAATACTACTGCAAGTTTTACTGCAAGTACTACTGCAATACTACTGCAAGTACTACTGCAAGTACTACTGCAATACTACTGCAAGTACTACTACAAGTACTACTGTAAGTACTACTGCAATACTACTGCAAGAACTACTACAAGTACTACTGCAATACTACTGCAAGTACTACTACAAATACTACTGCAATACTACTGCAAGTACTAATACAAGTACTACTGTAATACTACTGCAATACTACTGCAATACTACTGCAAGTACTACTGCAAGTACTACTGCAATACTACTGCAATACTACTGCAGTACTACTGCAAGTACTACTGTAATATTACTGCAATACTACTGCAAGTACTACTGCAAGTACTACTGCTATACTACTACAAGTACTACTGCAAGTACTACAGTACTACTACTACAAGTACTACTGCAAGTACTACTGCAAGTACTACAGTACTACTACTGCAATACTACTCAAAGTACTATTGCTATACTACTGCAAATACTACTGCAATACTACTGCAAGTACTACTACAAGTATTACTGCAATACTACTGCAAGTACTACTACAAGTACTACTGCAAGTACTACTGCAATACTCCTGCAAGTACTACTACAAGTACTACTGCAATACTACTGCAAGTACTACTACAAGTACTACTGCAATACTACTGCAATACTACTGCAATACTACAGTACTACTACTGCAATACTACACAAAGTACTACTGCAATACTACCGCAAGTACTACTGCAATACTACTCCAAGTACTACTCCAAGTACTACTGCAATACTACTGCAAGTACTACTCCAAGTACTACTGCAAGTACTACTGCAATACTACTGCAAGTACTACTACAAGTACTACTGCAATACTACTGCAAGTACTACTACAAGTACTACTGCAATACTACTACAAGTACTACTGCAATACTACTGCAAGTACTACTAAAAGTACTACTGCAATACTACTGCAAAACTACTGCAAGTACTACTGCAAGTACTACTGCAAGTACTACTGCAATACTACTGCAAGTGCTACTGCAAGTACTACAGTACTACTACTACAAGTACTACTGCAAGTACTACTGCAAGTACTACAGTACTACTACTGTAATACTACTCAAAGTACTACTGCAATACTACTGCAAGTACTACTACAAGTACTACTGCAAGTACTACTGCAATACTACTGCAAGTACTACTACAAGTACTACTGCAAGTACTACTACAAGTACTACTGCAATACTATTGCAAGTACTACTGCAATACTACTGCAATACTACTGCAATACTACTGCAAGTACTAGTGCAAGTACTACTGCAATACTACTGCAAGTACTATAACAAGTACTACTGCAATACTACTGCAATACTACTGCACGTACTACTGCAAGTACTACTGCAATACTACTGCAAGTACTATTGCAAGTACTACAGTACTACTACTTCAAGTACTACTGCAAGTACTACTACAAGTACTACTACAAGTACTACTGCAAGTACTACTGCAATACTACTGCAAGTACTACTGCAAGTATTACTGCAATACTACTGCAAGTACTACTACAAGTACTACTGCAATACTACTGCAAGTACTACTACAAGTACTACTGCAAGTACTACTGCAATACTACTGTAAGTACTACTACAAGTACTACAGCAATACTACTGCAAGTACTACTACATGTACTACTGCAATACTACTGCAAGTACTACTGCAATACTTCTGCAATACTACTGCAATACTACTGCAATACTACTACAAGTACTACTGCAAGTACTACTGCAATACTGCTGCAAGTACTACTACAAGTACTACTGCAATACTACTGCAATACTACTGCAAGTACTACTGCAATACTACTGCAAGTACTCCTGCAAGTACTACTACAAGTACTACTGCAAGTACTACTGCAAGTACTACTGCAATACTACTGCAAGTACTACTGCAAATACTACTCCAATACTACTGCAAGTACTACTACAAGTACTACTGCAATACTACTGCAAGTACTACTACAAGTACTACTGCAAGTACTACTGCAATACCACTGCAAGTACTACTACAAGTACTACTGCAATACTACTGCAAGTACTACTACAAATACTACTGCAATACTACTGCAAGTACTAATACAAGTACTACTGCAATACTACTGCAATACTACTGCAAGTACTACTGCAAGTACTACTGCAATACTACTGCAATACTACTGCAGTACTACTGCAAGTACTACTGCAATACTACTGCAATACTACTGCAAGTACTACTGCAATACTACTGCAAGTACTACTGCAATACTACTGCAAGTACTAAAGCAAGTACTACAGTACTACTACTGCAAGTACTACTGCAAGTACTACTACAAGTACTACTACAAGTACTACTGCAAGTACTACTGCAATACTACTGAAAGTACTACTGCAAGTATTACTGCAATACTACTGCAAGTACTACTACAAGTACTACTGCAATACTACTGCAAGTACTACTACAAGTACTACTGCAGGTACTACTGCAATACTACTGCAAGTACTACTACAAGTACTACTGCAATACTACTGCAAGTAACTACTGCAAGTACTACTGCAAGTACTACTGCAATACTACTGCAAGTACTACTGCAAGTACTACAGTACTACTACTACTACAAGTACTACTGCAAGTACTACAGTACTACTACTGCAATACTACAGTACTACTACTGCAATACTACTCAAAGTACTACTGCAATACTACTGCAAGTACTACTGCAATACTACTGCACGTACTACTACAAGTACTACTGATATACTACTGCAAGTACTACTACAAGTAGTACTGCAAGTACTACTGCATTACTACTGCATGTACTACTACAAGTACTACTGCAATACTACTGCAAGTACTACTACAAGTACTACCGCAATACTACTGCAAGTACTACTGCAATACTACTGCAATACTACTGCAATACTACTGCAATACAACTACAAGTACTACTGCAAGTACTACTGCAATACTACTGCAAGTACTACTACAAGTACTACTGCAATACTACTGCAATACTACTGCAATACTACTGCAAGTACTACTGCAAGTATTACTGCAAGTACTACTGCAATACTACTGCAAGTACTACTACAAGTACTACTGTAAGTACTACTGCAATACTACTGCAAGAACTACTACAAGTACTACTGCAATACTACTGCAAGTACTACTACAAATACTACTGCAATACTACTGCAAGTACTAATACAAGTACTACTGTAATACTACTGCAATACTACTGCAATACTACTGCAAGTACTACTGCAAGTACTACTGCAATACTACTGCAATACTACTGCAGTACTACTGCAAGTAGTACTGTAATATTACTGCAATACTACTGCAAGTACTACTGCAAGTACTACTGCTATACTACTACAAGTACTACTGCAAGTACTACAGTACTACTACTACAAGTACTACTGCAAGTACTACTGCAAGTACTACAGTACTACTACTGCAATACTACTCAAAGTACTATTGCTATACTACTGCAAATACTACTGCAATACTACTGCAAGTACTACTACAAGTATTACTGCAATACTACTGCAAGTACTACTACAAGTACTACTGCAAGTACTACTGCAATACTCCTGCAAGTACTACTACAAGTACTACTGCAATACTACTGCAAGTACTACTACAAGTACTACTGCAATACTACTGCAATACTACTGCAATACTACAGTACTACTACTGCAATACTACACAAAGTACTACTGCAATACTACCGCAAGTACTACTGCAATACTACTCCAAGTACTACTCCAAGTACTACTGCAATACTACTGCAAGTACTACTCCAAGTACTACTGCAAGTACTACTGCAATACTACTGCAAGTACTACTACAAATACTACTGCAATACTACTGCAAGTACTAATACAAGTACTACTGTAATACTACTGCAATACTACTGCAATACTACTGCAAGTACTACTGCAAGTACTACTGCAATACTACTGCAATACTACTGCAGTACTACTGCAAGTACTACTGTAATATTACTGCAATACTACTGCAAGTACTACTGCAAGTACTACTGCTATACTACTACAAGTACTACTGCAAGTACTACAGTACTACTACTACAAGTACTACTGCAAGTACTACTGCAAGTACTACAGTACTACTACTGCAATACTACTCAAAGTACTATTGCTATACTACTGCAAATACTACTGCAATACTACTGCAAGTACTACTACAAGTATTACTGCAATACTACTGCAAGTACTACTACAAGTACTACTGCAAGTACTACTGCAATACTCCTGCAAGTACTACTACAAGTACTACTGCAATACTACTGCAAGTACTACTACAAGTACTACTGCAATACTACTGCAATACTACTGCAATACTACAGTACTACTACTGCAATACTACACAAAGTACTACTGCAATACTACCGCAAGTACTACTGCAATACTACTCCAAGTACTACTCCAAGTACTACTGCAATACTACTGCAAGTACTACTCCAAGTACTACTGCAAGTACTACTGCAATACTACTGCAAGTACTACTACAAGTACTACTGCAATACTACTGCAAGTACTACTACAAGTACTACTGCAATACTACTACAAGTACTACTGCAATACTACTGCAAGTACTACTAAAAGTACTACTGCAATACTACTGCAAAACTACTGCAAGTACTACTGCAAGTACTACTGCAAGTACTACTGCAATACTACTGCAAGTGCTACTGCAAGTACTACAGTACTACTACTACAAGTACTACTGCAAGTACTACTGCAAGTACTACAGTACTACTACTGTAATACTACTCAAAGTACTACTGCAATACTACTGCAAGTACTACTACAAGTACTACTGCAAGTACTACTGCAATACTACTGCAAGTACTACTACAAGTACTACTGCAAGTACTACTACAAGTACTACTGCAATACTATTGCAAGTACTACTGCAATACTACTGCAATACTACTGCAATACTACTGCAAGTACTAGTGCAAGTACTACTGCAATACTACTGCAAGTACTATAACAAGTACTACTGCAATACTACTGCAATACTACTGCACGTACTACTGCAAGTACTACTGCAATACTACTGCAAGTACTATTGCAAGTACTACAGTACTACTACTTCAAGTACTACTGCAAGTACTACTACAAGTACTACTACAAGTACTACTGCAAGTACTACTGCAATACTACTGCAAGTACTACTGCAAGTATTACTGCAATACTACTGCAAGTACTACTACAAGTACTACTGCAATACTACTGCAAGTACTACTACAAGTACTACTGCAAGTACTACTGCAATACTACTGTAAGTACTACTACAAGTACTACAGCAATACTACTGCAAGTACTACTACATGTACTACTGCAATACTACTGCAAGTACTACTGCAATACTTCTGCAATACTACTGCAATACTACTGCAATACTACTACAAGTACTACTGCAAGTACTACTGCAATACTGCTGCAAGTACTACTACAAGTACTACTGCAATACTACTGCAATACTACTGCAAGTACTACTGCAATACTACTGCAAGTACTCCTGCAAGTACTACTACAAGTACTACTGCAAGTACTACTGCAAGTACTACTGCAATACTACTGCAAGTACTACTGCAAATACTACTCCAATACTACTGCAAGTACTACTACAAGTACTACTGCAATACTACTGCAAGTACTACTACAAGTACTACTGCAAGTACTACTGCAATACCACTGCAAGTACTACTACAAGTACTACTGCAATACTACTGCAAGTACTACTACAAATACTACTGCAATACTACTGCAAGTACTAATACAAGTACTACTGCAATACTACTGCAATACTACTGCAAGTACTACTGCAAGTACTACTGCAATACTACTGCAATACTACTGCAGTACTACTGCAAGTACTACTGCAATACTACTGCAATACTACTGCAAGTACTACTGCAATACTACTGCAAGTACTACTGCAATACTACTGCAAGTACTAAAGCAAGTACTACAGTACTACTACTGCAAGTACTACTGCAAGTACTACTACAAGTACTACTACAAGTACTACTGCAAGTACTACTGCAATACTACTGAAAGTACTACTGCAAGTATTACTGCAATACTACTGCAAGTACTACTACAAGTACTACTGCAATACTACTGCAAGTACTACTACAAGTACTACTGCAGGTACTACTGCAATACTACTGCAAGTACTACTACAAGTACTACTGCAATACTACTGCAAGTAACTACTGCAAGTACTACTGCAAGTACTACTGCAATACTACTGCAAGTACTACTGCAAGTACTACAGTACTACTACTACTACAAGTACTACTGCAAGTACTACAGTACTACTACTGCAATACTACAGTACTACTACTGCAATACTACTCAAAGTACTACTGCAATACTACTGCAAGTACTACTGCAATACTACTGCACGTACTACTACAAGTACTACTGATATACTACTGCAAGTACTACTACAAGTAGTACTGCAAGTACTACTGCATTACTACTGCATGTACTACTACAAGTACTACTGCAATACTACTGCAAGTACTACTACAAGTACTACCGCAATACTACTGCAAGTACTACTGCAATACTACTGCAATACTACTGCAATACTACTGCAATACAACTACAAGTACTACTGCAAGTACTACTGCAATACTACTGCAAGTACTACTACAAGTACTACTGCAATACTACTGCAATACTACTGCAATACTACTGCAAGTACTACTGCAAGTATTACTGCAAGTACTACTGCAATACTACTGCAAGTACTACTACAAGTACTACTGTAAGTACTACTGCAATACTACTGCAAGAACTACTACAAGTACTACTGCAATACTACTGCAAGTACTACTACAAATACTACTGCAATACTACTGCAAGTACTAATACAAGTACTACTGTAATACTACTGCAATACTACTGCAATACTACTGCAAGTACTACTGCAAGTACTACTGCAATACTACTGCAATACTACTGCAGTACTACTGCAAGTAGTACTGTAATATTACTGCAATACTACTGCAAGTACTACTGCAAGTACTACTGCTATACTACTACAAGTACTACTGCAAGTACTACAGTACTACTACTACAAGTACTACTGCAAGTACTACTGCAAGTACTACAGTACTACTACTGCAATACTACTCAAAGTACTATTGCTATACTACTGCAAATACTACTGCAATACTACTGCAAGTACTACTACAAGTATTACTGCAATACTACTGCAAGTACTACTACAAGTACTACTGCAAGTACTACTGCAATACTCCTGCAAGTACTACTACAAGTACTACTGCAATACTACTGCAAGTACTACTACAAGTACTACTGCAATACTACTGCAATACTACTGCAATACTACAGTACTACTACTGCAATACTACACAAAGTACTACTGCAATACTACCGCAAGTACTACTGCAATACTACTCCAAGTACTACTCCAAGTACTACTGCAATACTACTGCAAGTACTACTCCAAGTACTACTGCAAGTACTACTGCAATACTACTGCAAGTACTACTACAAGTACTACTGCAATACTACTGCAAGTACTACTACAAGTACTACTGCAATACTACTACAAGTACTACTGCAATACTACTGCAAGTACTACTAAAAGTACTACTGCAATACTACTGCAAAACTACTGCAAGTACTACTGCAAGTACTACTGCAATACTACTGCAAGTGCTACTGCAAGTACTACAGTACTACTACTACAAGTACTACTGCAAGTACTACTGCAAGTACTACAGTACTACTACTGTAATACTACTCAAAGTACTACTGCAATACTACTGCAAGTACTACTACAAGTACTACTGCAAGTACTACTGCAATACTACTGCAAGTACTACTACAAGTACTACTGCAAGTACTACTACAAGTACTACTGCAATACTATTGCAAGTACTACTGCAATACTACTGCAATACTACTGCAATACTACTGCAAGTACTAGTGCAAGTACTACTGCAATACTACTGCAAGTACTATTACAAGTACTACTGCAATACTACTGCAATACTACTGCACGTACTACTGCAAGTACTACTGCAATACTACTGCAAGTACTATTGCAAGTACTACAGTACTACTACTTCAAGTACTACTGCAAGTACTACTACAAGTACTACTACAAGTACTACTGCAAGTACTACTGCAATACTACTGCAAGTACTACTGCAAGTATTACTGCAATACTACTGCAAGTACTACTACAAGTACTACTGCAATACTACTGCAAGTACTACTACAAGTACTACTGCAAGTACTACTGCAATACTACTGTAAGTACTACTACAAGTACTACAGCAATACTACTGCAAGTACTACTACATGTACTACTGCAATACTACTGCAAGTACTACTGCAATACTTCTGCAATACTACTGCAATACTACTGCAATACTACTACAAGTACTACTGCAAGTACTACTGCAATACTGCTGCAAGTACTACTACAAGTACTACTGCAATACTACTGCAATACTACTGCAAGTACTACTGCAATACTACTGCAAGTACTCCTGCAAGTACTACTACAAGTACTACTGCAAGTACTACTGCAAGTACTACTGCAATACTACTGCAAGTACTACTGCAAATACTACTCCAATACTACTGCAAGTACTACTACAAGTACTACTGCAATACTACTGCAAGTACTACTACAAGTACTACTGCAAGTACTACTGCAATACCACTGCAAGTATTACTACAAGTACTACTGCAATACTACTGCAAGTACTACTACAAATACTACTGCAATACTACTGCAAGTACTAATACAAGTACTACTGCAATACTACTGCAATACTACTGCAAGTACTACTGCAAGTACTACTGCAATACTACTGCAATACTACTGCAGTACTACTGCAAGTACTACTGCAATACTACTGCAATACTACTGCAAGTACTACTGCAATACTACTGCAAGTACTACTGCAATACTACTGCAAGTACTAAAGCAAGTACTACAGTACTACTACTGCAAGTACTACTGCAAGTACTACTACAAGTACTACTACAAGTACTACTGCAAGTACTACTGCAATACTACTGAAAGTACTACTGCAAGTATTACTGCAATACTACTGCAAGTACTACTACAAGTACTACTGCAATACTACTGCAAGTACTACTACAAGTACTACTGCAGGTACTACTGCAATACTACTGCAAGTACTACTACAAGTACTACTGCAATACTACTGCAAGTAACTACTGCAAGTACTACTGCAAGTACTACTGCAATACTACTGCAAGTACTACTGCAAGTACTACAGTACTACTACTACTACAAGTACTACTGCAAGTACTACAGTACTACTACTGCAATACTACAGTACTACTACTGCAATACTACTCAAAGTACTACTGCAATACTACTGCAAGTACTACTGCAATACTACTGCACGTACTACTACAAGTACTACTGATATACTACTGCAAGTACTACTACAAGTAGTACTGCAAGTACTACTGCATTACTACTGCATGTACTACTACAAGTACTACTGCAATACTACTGCAAGTACTACTACAAGTACTACCGCAATACTACTGCAAGTACTACTGCAATACTACTGCAATACTACTGCAATACTACTGCAATACAACTACAAGTACTACTGCAAGTACTACTGCAATACTACTGCAAGTACTACTACAAGTACTACTGCAATATTACTGCAATACTACTGCAATACTACTGCAAGTACTACTGCAAGTATTACTGCAATACTACTGCAAGTACTCCTGCAAGTACTACTAAAAGTACTACTGCAAGTACTACTGCAATACTACTGCAAGTACTACTGCACGTACTACTGCAATACTACTGCAAGTACTACTACAAGTACTACTGCAATACTACTGCAAGTACTACTACAAGTACTACTGCAATACAACTGCAAGTACTACTGCAATACTACTGCAAGTACTACTGCAATACTACTACAAGTACTACTACAAGTACTACTGCAAGTACTACTGCAATACTACTGCAAGTACTACTGCAAGTACTACTGCAATACTACTGCAAGTACTACTACAAGTACTACTGCAATACTACTGCAAGTACTACTACAAGTACTACTGCAATACTACTGCAATACTACTGCAAGTACTACTGCAAGTACTACTGCAATACTACTGCAAGTACTACTGCAAGTACTACAGTACTACTACTGCAAGTACTACTGCAAGTACTACTGCAATACTACTGCAATACTACTGCAAGTACTATTACAAGTACTACTGCAATACTACTGCAATACTACTGCACGTACTACCGCAAGTACTACTGCAATACTACTGCAAGTACTACTACAAGTACTACTGCAATACTACTGCAAGTACTACTACAAGTACTACTGCAATACTACTGCAATACTACTGCAATACTACTGCAAGTACTACTGCAAGTACTACTGCAATACTACTGCAAGTACTACAGTACTACTACTGCAAGTACTACTGCAAGTACTACTGCAATACTACTGCACGTACTACTGCAAGTACTACTGCAATACTACTGCAAGTACTACTGCAAGTACTACAGTACTACCACTGCAAGTACTACTGCAAGTACTACTACAAGTACTACTACAAGTACTACTGAAAGTACTACTGCAATACTAATGAAAGTACTACTGCAAATATTACTGCAATACTACTGCAAGTACTACTACAAGTACTACTGCAAGTACTACTGCAATACTACTGCAAGTACTACTACAAGTACTACTGCAATACTACTGCAAGTAACTACTGCAAGTACTACTGCAAGTACTACTGCAATACTACTGCAAGTACTACTGCAAGTACTACAGTACTACTACTACTACAAGTACTACTGCAAGTACTACAGTACTACTACTGCAATACTACAGTACTACTACTGCAATACTACTCAAAGTACTACTGCAATACTACTGCAAGTACTACTGCAATACTACTGCAAGTACTACTGATATACTACTGCAAGTACTACTACAAGTAGTACTGCAAGTACTACTGCATTACTACTGCATGTACTACTACAAGTACTACTGCAATACTACTGCAAGTACTACTACAAGTACTACTGCAATACTACTGCAAGTACTACTGCAATACTACTGCAATACTACTGCAATACTACTGCAATACTACTACAAGTACTACTGCAAGTACTACTGCAATACTACTGCAAGTACTACTACAAGTACTACTTCAATACTACTGCAATACTACTGCAATACTACTGCAAGTACTACTACAAGTACTACTGCAATACTACTGCAAGTAACTACTGCAAGTACTACTGCAATACTACTGCAAGTACTACTGCAAGTACTACAGTACTACTACTACTACAAGTACTACTGCAAGTACTACAGTACTACTACTGCAATACTACAGTACTACTACTGCAATACTACTCAAAGTACTACTACAAGTAGTACTGCAAGTACTACTGCATTACTACTGCAATACTACTGCAATACTACTGCAATACTACTGCAATACTACTACAAGTACTACTGCAAGTACTACTGCAATACTACTGCAAGTACTACTACAAGTACTACTGCAATACTACTGCAATACTACTGCAATACTACTGCAAGTACTACTGCAAGTATTACTGCAATACTACTGCAAGTACTCCTGCAAGTACTACTAAAAGTACTACTGCAAGTACTACTGCAATACTACTGCAAGTACTACTGCACGTACTACTGCAATACTACTGCAAGTACTACTACAAGTACTACTGCAATACTACTGCAAGTACTACTACAAGTACTACTGCAATACAACTGCAAGTACTACTGCAATACTACTGCAAGTACTACTGCAATACTACTACAAGTACTACTACAAGTACTACTGCAAGTACTACTGCAATACTACTGCAAGTACTACTACAAGTACTACTGCAATACTACTGCAAGTACTACTACAAGTACTACTGCAATACTACTGCAATACTACTGCAATACTACTGCAAGTACTACTGCAAGTACTACTGCAATACTACTGCAAGTACTACTGCAAGTACTACAGTACTACTACTGCAAGTACTACTGCAAGTACTACTGCAATACTACTGCACGTACTACTGCAAGTACTACTGCAATACTACTGCAAGTACTACTGCAAGTACTACAGTACTACTACTGCAAGTACTACTGCAAGTACTACTACAAGTACTACTACAAGTACTACTGCAAGTACTACTGCAATACTACTGAAAGTACTACTGCAAATATTACTGCAATACTACTGCAAGTACTACTACAAGTACTACTGCAATACTACTGCAAGTACTATTACAAGTACTACTGCAAGTACTACTGCAATACTACTGCAAGTACTACTGCAAGTACTACTACAAGTACTACTGCAATACTACTGCAAGTACTACTACAAGTACTACTGCAATACTACTGCAATACTACTGCAATACTACTGCAAGTACTACTGCAAGTACTACTGCAATACTACTGCAAGTACTACTGCAAGTACTACTACAAGTACTACTGCAAGTACTACTGCAAGTACTACTGCAATACTACTGCAAGTACTACTGCAAGTACTACTGCAATACTACTGCAAGTACTACTGCAAGTACTACTGCAAGTACTATTGCAAGTACTACTACAAGTACTACTACAAGTACTACTGCAAGTACTACTGCAATACTACTGCAATACTACTGCAATACTACTGCAATACTACTACAAGTACTACTGCAAGTACTACTGCAATACTACTGCAAGTACTACTACAAGTACTACTGCAATACTACTGCAATACTACTGCAATACTACTGCAAGTACTACTGCAAGTATTACTGCAATACTACTGCAAGTACTCCTGCAAGTACTACTAAAAGTACTACTGCAAGTACTACTGCAATACTACTGCAAGTACTACTGCAAGTACTACCGCAATACTACTGCAAATACTACTACAAGTACTACTGCAATACTACTGCAAGTACTACTACAAGTACTACTGCAAGTACTACTGCAATACTACTGCAAGTACTACTACAAGTACTACTGCAATACAACTGCAAGTACTACTGCAATACTACTGCAAGTACTACAGTACTACTACTGCAAGTACTACTGCAAGTACTACTGCAATACTACTGCACGTACTACTGCAAGTACTACTGCAATACTACTGCAAGTACTACTGCAAGTACTACAGTACTACTACTGCAAGTACTACTGCAAGTACTACTACAAGTACTACTACAAGTACTACTGAAAGTACTACTGCAATACTAATGAAAGTACTACTGCAAATATTACTGCAATACTACTGCAAGTACTACTACAAGTACTACTGCAAGTACTACTGCAATACTACTGCAAGTACTACTACAAGTACTACTGCAATACTACTGCAAGTAACTACTGCAAGTACTACTGCAAGTACTACTGCAATACTACTGCAAGTACTACTGCAAGTACTACAGTACTACTACTACTACAAGTACTACTGCAAGTACTACAGTACTACTACTGCAATACTACAGTACTACTACTGCAATACTACTCAAAGTACTACTGCAATACTACTGCAAGTACTACTGCAATACTACTGCAAGTACTACTGATATACTACTGCAAGTACTACTACAAGTAGTACTGCAAGTACTACTGCATTACTACTGCATGTACTACTACAAGTACTACTGCAATACTACTGCAAGTACTACTACAAGTACTACTGCAATACTACTGCAAGTACTACTGCAATACTACTGCAATACTACTGCAATACTACTGCAATACTACTACAAGTACTACTGCAAGTACTACTGCAATACTACTGCAAGTACTACTACAAGTACTACTTCAATACTACTGCAATACTACTGCAATACTACTGCAAGTACTACTACAAGTACTACAGTACTACTACTACTACAAGTACTACTGCAAGTACTACAGTACTACTACTGCAATACTACAGTACTACTACTGCAATACTACTCAAAGTACTACTACAAGTAGTACTGCAAGTACTACTGCATTACTACTGCAATACTACTGCAATACTACTGCAATACTACTGCAATACTACTACAAGTACTACTGCAAGTACTACTGCAATACTACTGCAAGTACTACTACAAGTACTACTGCAATACTACTGCAATACTACTGCAATACTACTGCAAGTACTACTGCAAGTATTACTGCAATACTACTGCAAGTACTCCTGCAAGTACTACTAAAAGTACTACTGCAAGTACTACTGCAATACTACTGCAAGTACTACTGCACGTACTACTGCAATACTACTGCAAGTACTACTACAAGTACTACTGCAATACTACTGCAAGTACTACTACAAGTACTACTGCAATACAACTGCAAGTACTACTGCAATACTACTGCAAGTACTACTGCAATACGACTACAAGTACTACTACAAGTACTACTGCAAGTACTACTGCAATACTACTGCAAGTACTACTACAAGTACTACTGCAATACTACTGCAAGTACTACTACAAGTACTACTGCAATACTACTGCAATACTACTGCAATACTACTGCAAGTACTACTGCAAGTACTACTGCAATACTACTGCAAGTACTACTGCAAGTACTACAGTACTACTACTGCAAGTACTACTGCAAGTACTACTGCAATACTACTGCACGTACTACTGCAAGTACTACTGCAATACTACTGCAAGTACTACTGCAAGTACTACAGTACTACTACTGCAAGTACTACTGCAAGTACTACTACAAGTACTACTACAAGTACTACTGCAAGTACTACTGCAATACTACTGAAAGTACTACTGCAAATATTACTGCAATACTACTGCAAGTACTACTACAAGTACTACTGCAATACTACTGCAAGTACTATTACAAGTACTACTGCAAGTACTACTGCAATACTACTGCAAGTACTACTGCAAGTACTACTACAAGTACTACTGCAATACTACTGCAAGTACTACTACAAGTACTACTGCAATACTACTGCAATACTACTGCAATACTACTGCAAGTACTACTGCAAGTACTACTGCAATACTACTGCAAGTACTACTGCAAGTACTACTACAAGTACTACTGCAAGTACTACTGCAAGTACTACTGCAATACTACTGCAAGTACTACTGCAAGTACTACTGCAATACTACTGCAAGTACTACTGCAAGTACTACTGCAAGTACTATTGCAAGTACTACTACAAGTACTACTACAAGTACTACTGCAAGTACTACTGCAATACTACTGCAATACTACTGCAATACTACTGCAATACTACTACAAGTACTACTGCAAGTACTACTGCAATACTACTGCAAGTACTACTACAAGTACTACTGCAATACTACTGCAATACTACTGCAATACTACTGCAAGTACTACTGCAAGTATTACTGCAATACTACTGCAAGTACTCCTGCAAGTACTACTAAAAGTACTACTGCAAGTACTACTGCAATACTACTGCAAGTACTACTGCAAGTACTACCGCAATACTACTGCAAATACTACTACAAGTACTACTGCAATACTACTGCAAGTACTACTACAAGTACTACTGCAAGTACTACTGCAATACTACTGCAAGTACTACTACAAGTACTACTGCAATACAACTGCAAGTACTACTGCAATACTACTGCAATACTACTGCAAGTACTACTGCAAGTATTACTGCAATACTACTGCAAGTACTCCTGCAAGTACTACTAAAAGTACTACTGCAAGTACTACTGCAAGTACTATTGCAAGTACTACTACAAGTACTACTACAAGTACTACTGCAAGTACTACTGCAATACTACTGCAATACTACTGCAATACTACTGCAATACTACTACAAGTACTACTGCAAGTACTACTGCAATACTACTGCAAGTACTACTACAAGTACTACTGCAATACTACTGCAATACTACTGCAATACTACTGCAAGTACTACTGCAAGTATTACTGCAATACTACTGCAAGTACTCCTGCAAGTACTACTAAAAGTACTACTGCAAGTACTACTGCAATACTACTGCAAGTACTACTGCAAGTACTACTGCAATACTACTGCAAGCACTACTACAAGTACTACTGCAATACTACTGCAAGTACTACTACAAGTACTACTGCAAGTACTACTGCAATACTACTGCAAGTACTACTACAAGTACTACTGCAATACAACTGCAAGTACTACTGCAATACTACTGCAATACTACTGCAAGTACTACTGCAAATACTACTGCAATACTACTGCAAGTACTACTACAAGTACTACTGCAATACTACTGCAAGTACTACTACAAGTACTACTGCAAGTACTACTGCAATACCACTGCAAGTACTACTACAAGTACTACTGCAATACTACTGCAAGTACTACTACAAATACTACTGCAATACTACTGCAAGTACTAATACAAGTACTACTGCAATACTACTGCAATACTACTGCAAGTACTACTGCAAGTACTACTGCAATACTACTGCAATACTACTGCAGTAAGGCAAGGCAAGTTTATTTGTAGAGCACATTTTATACACAAGGCAATTCAAAGTGCTTCACAGCAGGAAAAATGCATTCAAATCACAAAGAAATTACAGAAACAGAAATACAATAAAATTATCTAAATTAAAAATTATCAATCCAACTGATTTTCTAAACTAATAAAATCACAAACAAAAGAGAAGAGTGCAAAGAAAAAATCCTTTCAGTCATATGAGCAGCTAAACAAAACTGTTTTTAGCTTAGATTTGAACATTGTCAGAGTAGAAGCCTGTCTCACATCTTCAGGAAGACTGTTCCAGATTTTAGCTGCATAAAACTGAAACGCAGATTCCCCATGTTTTGTCCTAACTCTGGGCACCAGCAAGAGGCCGGTCCCTGAGGTCCTCAGAGTCCGAGATGGTTCATATGGCACTAACATATCCAAGATGTACTTTGGTGCTAGGCCATGGAGAGACTTGTACACAAGCAGAGCTGCTTTAAAGTCTATTCTCTGAGCCACAGGGAGCCAGTGCAGAGACCTGAGAACAGGACTAATGTGATCATACTTCCTGGTTCTAGTCAGGACCCGAGCAGCAGCGTTCTGGATGTACTGCAGCTGTTTTACAACTCGTTTGGAGAGACCAGTGAGCAGGCCGTTACAGTAGTCTAATCTACTGGAGACAAACGCATGGATAAGTCTCTCTAAATCTGGTTTTGACACTATATTTTTGATTTTGGCAATGTTTTTTAGATGGTAAAAAGCTGCTGATGTTATTGATTTGACGTGGCTATTAAAGTTCAAGTCTGAGTCCATTATTACCCCCAGATTTCTAATTTGGTTTGTAGGTTTTAGAGCGAGACTCTGGAGGTGACCGCTAACACTTTCTCTTTGTTTCTGTGGGCCAAAAACGATTATTTCAGTCTTGTCTGAGTTCAGCTGGAGAAAGTTGTTTTGCATCCACAAACTGATCTGTTGGATGCAGTGACAGAGTGAATCTACTGGTCCATAGTCACCTGCCGATAGTGAAACATAGATCTGAGTGTCGTCTGCATAATTGTGATAGGACACATTTTCACTGCGTATCAACTGACCCAACGGCAGCATGTAGAGGTTGAACAGAAGGGGACCCAGGACTGACCCTTGGGGCACTCCACAGGTCAGGGTCATGTGGTCTGAGACACAGCTACCAATTTCAACAAAGTACTTCCTGTCTTCCAGATAGGACCTTAACCAGTTTAGGGCAGTGCCAGTGATGCCCACCCAGTCCTCTAGTCTCTGTAAGAGGATCCCATGATCGACAGTGTCAAAAGCAGCACTCAGATCTAACAGAATTAAGACTGAGGCTTTGCCCGTGTCAGTGTTCAGGCGGATGTCATTTGTCACCTTGACAAGAGCAGTCTCAGTGCTGTGATGAGGTCTAAAACCTGACTGAAAAACATCAAATGAGTTGTGTATTAAGAGGAAATCTGTGAGCTGTTGGTAAACAACCTTTTCAAGGACTTTGCCCAAAAATGGCAGATTAGAGATGGGCCGGTAATGACTCAGTACTGCGGCATCAAGACTGCTCTTCTTTAGGAGAGGCTTTATGACCGCAGTTTTCAAAGACATTGGGAATGTTCCAGATTGAAGCGACATGTTAATTATGTGAGTGAATGGTGCTAACAAACTGTTCAGCACAGACTTTAGAAATCTGGTGGGTAACACATCAAGGCAGCATGTAGATGAACTCAGACTGGTGATGATCTCATGGACAGTTTTGTCAGTTACTGGTGCAAAGTGAGTTAGCTCTAAGTGTCTTGGTGGTTTTAGGGTAATTTTTTGCATTGTGGGATTTATAGCATTTTTAATGCCCTGAACTTTGTCATTAAAGAATAATGCAAACTCATTACACTTGGATGTGGAAATGAGTTCTAACGGCAGCTGAGCTGGAGGGTTTGTTAATCTGTTTACTGTGGCAAACAGGACACGCGAGTTGTTACTGCAGCTTCCAATTATTTCAGAAAAATATCTTTCCCTAGTTCTACATAAGATTAGGTTGTACATGTTCAGCTTTTCTTTGTAAATCTCTTTTTGAACCTGGAGCTTTGACTTGCGCCATTTCCGTTCGGCCCTGCGGCACTCCCTTTTCTGTGCCCTGACCGAATCATCATTTCTCCACGGCGCCTTCTGCTTATTTTTAACCATTTTAGCCTTTATAGAGGCGATGGTGTCCAGAACATTCAAAACACTAGATGTAACAGAGTTCAACAAATCATTTACATTAGAACATGAGACATTTTCAAAGTTTATCATTTCCATAAACAGTGCACCTGTGCCATCACTTATGTGTCTCCTCTGAACAACTGCAGGACCAACCGGAGGTTGGGGAGAAACAGACAGGTCAAAGAAGACACAGAAATGATCAGACAGAGCAACATCGATCACATTAACATTTGAAATATTTACCCCCTTTGTAATTATGAGATCTAGAGTGTGTCCTTTGCTGTGGGTGGGGCCTCTCACATGCTGAGTAAGACTGAAGGTTTCAAGGACAGCATCAAGCTCTTTAGCGTTTCTGTCACAAATATTATCAACATGCACGTTGAAATCACCTGTAATGACCAAACCATCAAAGTCTGTGCATATGACTGAAAGCATCTCAGTAAAATCATCAATAAAACTTTGGCAGTGCTGGGGAGGCTTGTATAAAACAATGAAGAGAATGGATGGAGACCGTTTTAGCTCCATTTTAAAGGATACATACTCAAATGATGAAAACACCCCAAAAGACAACCTGCGGGTAATTATTTCATCTCTAAAGACAGCACAGACTCCACCCCCTTTTTTGTTTTCTCGTGTTTCAGATTCAAACTTAAAGTTGGGTGGAGCAGATTCTATCAGAACTACATTTCCTGTGTTTTTGTCAAGCCATGTTTCAGTTAAAAACATAAAATCAAGATTATAAGAAGAAATAAAATTATTAATTAAGAGAGATTTGTTACATAAGGATCTGACATTTAGCACAGCAAGTTTCAGACTAGTTTCAGTGGGACTGGGCTTTATCTTTTCACAGGGAATATGTATCACATTTCTCAGATTGGGCCTGACTCGCATTTTGTTTTTCCATCTGTGTGATGATGTGACTACAGAAATAGAACTAGGGGGGGCTCTTTTTACATAGGGCCCCGGGTTGGTTTGATTTTTAATGTGACAATAAGTCCCGGCAACGCTGAGACCCAGTGCATCCTAGCTATGGGAGATACCAGGTAAAAGGCGAGGTTGGATGGGTGGTGGGGCTTTTGTAGCCAAGGAGAGTTTGGGACCAGGTGAGAGGCGAGGGGGGATGGGTGGTTGGGCTTTTGTTGGTGTAGTCGGCATAGCCCTTGCTATATTGGGCGTGAGTGGAGCCATCTTAATACCTGATTTGATCAGACTTTCAAAATGGCTGGGAAGGCCCATGGGTGAGAGTGGAGATGAGAAGGAGAATGATGAATCTTTAGTGGGAGTAGATGTTGCAGGGGGAACCCAGGGCTGGTGTGAAGGCAGGGGCGATGACAGGGATGTTGTTGGGCTTGTCACAGATGGGTCCAAGGCCTTTGAAGATTGTTCCTTTGCTGGAGGCGGTGGAGGTGAATGTGGAGCAGCTGGAGCTGAATCCTTTGCTGGTGGTGGTGGAGCAGCTGCTGATGAATCCTTTGGTGGAGGCTGAGGTTGTGGTGCTTTTGATGTTGAAACATTGGCTCGGTCTTTGGCTGATGGAGCAGGAATTCTTCTCTCATTCCTCTCTTCTCTAACTATCTGCTCAGGACCCTGTCCAGGCCCAGTCCAATGCCTCAGAGCGTGGAGCAGGTTCTCTGTCAGCACCCTCACTCCACCTCTGCATAGGTGGGGGCCATTTCTCTTAAACAGGTCCTCTCGTTTCCAGAATAGATAGAAGTTCTCAATATAGTGTAGTCCTCTCGGGGGACACTCTTTGGACAGCCATGTGTTCAGCTGAAGAAGCCGGCTAAACTTGTTTATCCTCCTGTCGATGTTTGGAAGAGGTCCACTTATGAAAGTTTTGATTTCCATTTTATCAAGCACGTCGAATAACTTCAAGAAGTCTTTTTTCAAAACTTCAGTCTGTTCCCGCCGCATGTCCACTGCACCCACGTGCACAATCAGCTGTTTAGCTCCTCCATGCTTAGCCAAAATATTTGGAAGGAGTGACGTTATCTCAGAAACAGTGGCGCTTGGAAAAGAATGTGTGTTTATCTTTTCATGCGTCACGTGACTTATCGCCCCGTCTCCTATCAAAACAATCCGTGTGACCTTGGCTTTTGGCACAGTTCCTCCTCGCTGTATTTTGGCCACGTCATCGTTCCTTTTTTCATTTAATTCCATCTCTGAAAGTGGTAAAAATCTGTTGGTGAGCTGTATTTTAGGTGACTTCACGTTATCTTTGTATCGTTTAGGCTTTGCTCCAAGTTTGTTCCAAGAAACAGCCTGGTCTTTCTGGTTTTTAGACAGTTTTGGAAACGACACAGAGTCACTGCGGTTTAGGTTGAAAGTAGCAGTTTTTCTTGTTAAAAGTGTGCTCTTCTTACCGTCGGTTGACACAGGAATGGTATCGTGAAGAACTTTTTCAGATTCCAAAACAAATATCCGTGTTTTCAGCTCATTAATTTCTTGTTGATATTTCCGACAGCGTTCACAGTCTTTCTCACTTCTTCTCCCGGACATGTCGCTGGCGTCAGATATGTCGTTAAAACTGGAAAAATGTTCCTAAAATCCTTGGTTTACTTGAAAAAGTCTAAAGCAAAAATGTTTGGAAGACAAAAACTGATTAAAAAGCAAAATAAATAAGGAAAGCAGCGATAGCAAGCGGAGCGAGCAAAAAAGCGTGTGCACTCTTCGGAAGCAGGTACAAGAAAAAAAAAGTACTACTGCAAGTACTACTGCAATATTACTGCAATACTACTGCAAGTACTACTGCAATACTACTGCAAGTACTACTGCAAGTACTACTGCAATACTACTGCAAGTACTAAAGCAAGTACTACAGTACTACTACTGCAAGTACTACTGCAAGTACTACTACAAGTACTACTACAAGTACTACTGCAAGTACTACTAAAATACTACTGAAAGTACTACTGCAAGTATTACTGCAATACTACTGCAAGTACTACTACAAGTACTACTGAAATACTACTGCAATACTACTGCAATACTACTGCAAGTACTACTGCAATACTAATGCAAGTACTACTGCAAGTACTACTGCAATACTACTGCAAGTACTACTGCAAGTACTACAGTACTACTACTGCAAGTATTACTGCAAGTACTACTACAATACTACTGCACGTACTACTGCAAGTACTACTGCAATACTACTGCAAGTACTACTGCAAGTACTACAGTACTACTACTGCAAGTACTACTGCAAGTACTACTACAAGTACTACTACAAGTACTACTGCAAGTACTACTGCAATACTACTGAAAGTACTACTGCAAGTACTACTGCAATACTACTGCAAGTACTACTACAAGTACTACTGCAATACTACTGCAAGTACTACTACAAGTACTACTGCAAGTACTACTGCAATACTACTGCAAGTACTAAAACAAGTACTACTGCAATACTACTGCAAGTACTACTGCAAATACTACTGCAATACTACTGCAAGTACTACTACAAGTACTACTGCAATACTGCTGCAATACTACTGCAATACTACTGCAAGTACTACTGAAAGTACTACTGCAATACTACTGCAGTACTATTGCAAGTACTACTGCAATACTACTTTAATACTACTGCAATACTACTGCAAGTACTACTGCAAGTACTACTGCAATACTACTGCAAGTACTACTGCAAGTACTACTGCAATACTACTGCAAGTACTACAGTACTACTACTACAAGTATTACTGCAAGTACTACTGCAATACTACTGCACGTACTACTGCAAGTACTACTGCAATACTACTCCAGTACTACTGCAAGTACTACTGCAATACTACTGCAATACTACTGCAAGTACTACTGCAAGTACTACTGCAATACTACTGCAAGTATTACTGCAAGTACTACTGCAATACTACTGCAAGTACTACTGCAAGTACTACAGTACTACTACTACAAGTAATACTGCAAGTACTACTGCAAGTACTACAGTACTACTACTGCAATACTACATTACTACTACTGCAATACTACTCAAAGTACTACTGCAATACTACTGCAAGTACTACTGCAATACTACTGCAAGTACTACAGCAATACTACTGCAAGTACTACTACAAGTAGTACTGCAAGTACTACTGCAATACTACTGCAAGTACTACTACAAGTACTACTGCAAGTACTACTACAAGTACTACTGCAATACTACTGCAAGTACTACTGCAATACTACTGCAATACTACTGCAATACTACTGCAAGTACTACTGCAAGTACTACAGCAATACTACTGCAAGTACTACTACAAGTACTACTGCAATACTACTGCAATACCACTGCAATACTACTGCAAGTACTACTGCAAGTACTACTGCAATACTACCGCAAGTACTCCTGCAAGTACTACTACAAGCACTACTGCAAGTACTACTGCAAGTACTACTGCAATACTACTGCAAGTACTACTGCAAGTACTACTGCAATACTACTGCAAGTACTACTGCAAGTACTACTGCAATACTACTGCAAGTACTACTACAAGTACTACTGTAAGTACTACTGCAATACTACTGCAAGAACTACTACAAGTACTACTGCAATACTACTGCAAGTACTACTACAAATACTACTGCAATACTACTGCAAGTACTAATACAAGTACTACTGCAATACTACTGCAATACTACTGCAATACTACTGCAAGTACTACTGCAAGTACTACTGCAATACTACTGCAATACTACTGCAGTACTACTGCAAGTACTACTGCAATACTACTGCAATACTACTGCAATACTACTGCAAGTACTACTGTAATATTACTGCAATACTACTGCAAGTACTACTGCAAGTACTACTGCTATACTACTGCAAGTACTACTGCAAGTACTACAGTACTACTACTACAAGTACTACTGCAAGTACTACTGCAAGTACTACAGTACTACTACTGCAATACTACTAAAAAGTACTATTGCTATACTACTGCAAATACTACTGCAATACTACTGCAAGTACTACTACAAGTATTACTGCAATACTACTGCAAGTACTACTACAAGTACTACTGCAAGTACTACTGCAATACTCCTGCAAGTACTACTACAAGTACTACTGCAATACTACTGCAAGTACTACTACAAGTACTACTGCAATACTACTGCAATACTACTGCAATACTACAGTACTACTACTGCAATACTACTCAAAGTACTACTGCAATACTACCGCAAGTACTACTGCAATACTACTCCAAGTACTACTCCAAGTACTACTGCAATACTACTGCAAGTACTACTCCAAGTACTACTGCAAGTACTACTGCAATACTACTGCAAGTACTACTACAAGTACTACTGCAATACTACTGCAAGTACTACTAAAAGTACTACTGCAATACTACTACAAGTACTACTTCAATACTACTACAAGTACTACTAAAAGTACTACTGCAATACTACTGCAAAACTACTGCAAGTACTACTGCAAGTACTACTGCAAGTACTACTGCAATACTACTGCAAGTACTACTGCAAGTACTACAGTACTACTACTACAAGTACTACTGAAAGTACTACTGCAAGTACTACAGTACTACTACTGTAATACTACTCAAAGTACTACTGCAATACTACTGCAAGTACTAGTGCAAGTACTACTGCAATACTACTGCAAGTACTATTACATGTACTACTGCAATACTACTGCAATACTACTGCACGTACTACTGCAAGTACTACTGCAATACTACTGCAAGTACTATTGCAAGTACTACAGTACTACTACTGCAAGTACTACTGCAAGTACTACTACAAGTACTACTACAAGTACTACTGCAAGTACTACTGCAATACTACTGCAAGTACTACTGCAAGTATTACTGCAATACTACTGCAAGTACTACTACAAGTACTACTGCAATACTACTGCAAGTACTACTACAAGTACTACTGCAAGTACTACTGCAATACTACTGTAAGTACTACTACAAGTACTACTGCAATACTACTGCAAGTACTACTACATGTACTACTGCAATACTACTGCAAGTACTACTGCAATACTTCTGCAATACTACTGCAATACTACTGCAATACTACTGCAAGTACTACTGCAAGTACTACTGCAATACTGCTGCAAGTACTACTACAAGTACTACTGCAATACTACTGCAATACTACTGCAAGTACTACTGCAATACTACTGCAAGTACTACTACAAGTACTACTGCAAGTACTACTGCAAGTACTACTGCAATACTACTGCAAGTACTACTGCAAATACTACTGCAATACTACTGCAAGTAATACTACAAGTACTACTGCAATACTACTGCAAGTACTACTACAAGTACTACTGCAAGTACTACTGCAATACCACTGCAAGTACTACTACTAGTACTACTGCAATACTACTGCAAGTACTACTACAAATACTACTGCAATACTACTGCAAGTACTAATACAAGTACTACTGCAATACTACTGCAATACTACTCCAAGTACTACTGCAAGTACTACTGCAATACTACTGCAATACTACTGCAGTACTACTGCAAGTACTACTGCAATACTACTGCAATACTACTGCAAGTACTACTGCAATACTACTGCAAGTACTACTGCAATACTACTGCAAGTACTAAAGCAAGTACTACAGTACTACTACTGCAAGTACTACTGCAAGTACTACTACAAGTACTACTACAAGTACTACTGCAAGTACTACTGCAATACTACTGAAAGTACTACTGCAAGTATTACTGCAATACTACTGCAAGTACTACTGCAAGTACTACTGCAATACTACTGCAAGTACTACTGCAAGTACTACAGTACTACTACTACTACAAGTACTACTGCAAGTACTACAGTACTACTACTGCAATACTACAGTACTACTACTGCAATACTACTGCAAGTACTACTGCAATACTACTGCAAGTACTACTACAAGTACTACTGATATACTACTGCAAGAACTACTACAAGTAGTACTGCACGTACTACTGCATTACTACTGCATGTACTACTACAAGTACTACTGCAATACTACTGCAAGTACTACTACAAGTACTACTACAATACTACTGCAAGTACTACTGCAATACTACTGCAATACTACTGCAATACTACTACAAGTACTACTGCAAGTACTACTGCAATACTACTGCAAGTACTACTACAAGTACTACTGCAATACTACTGCAATACTACTGCAATACTACTGCAAGTACTACTGCAAGTATTACTGCAATACTACTGCAAGTACTCCTGCAAGTACTACTAAAAGTACTACTGCAAGTACTACTGCAATACTACTGCAAGTACTACTGCACGTACTGCTGCAATACTACTGCAAGTACTACTACAAGTACTACTGCAATACTACTGCAAGTACTACTACAAGTACTACTGCAATACAACTGCAAGTACTACTGCAATACTACTGCAAGTACTACTGCAATACTACTACAAGTACTACTACAAGTACTACTGCAAGTACTACTGCAATACTACTGCAAGTACTACTGCAAGTACTACTGCAATACTACTGCAAGTACTACAGTACTACTACTACAAGTATTACTGCAAGTACTACTGCAATACTACTGCACGTACTACTGCAAGTACTACTGCAATACTACTCCAGTACTACTGCAAGTACTACTGCAATACTACTGCAATACTACTGCAAGTACTACTGCAAGTACTACTGCAATACTACTGCAAGTATTACTGCAAGTACTACTGCAATACTACTGCAAGTACTACAGTACTACAGTACTACTACTACAAGTAATACTGCAAGTACTACTGCAAGTACTACAGTACTACTACTGCAATACTACATTACTACTACTGCAATACTACTCAAAGTACTACTGCAATACTACTGCAAGTACTACTGCAATACTACTGCAAGTACTACAGCAATACTACTGCAAGTACTACTACAAGTAGTACTGCAAGTACTACTGCAATACTACTGCAAGTACTACTACAAGTACTACTGCAAGTACTACTACAAGTACTACTGCAATACTACTGCAAGTACTACTGCAATACTACTGCAATACTACTGCAATACTACTGCAAGTACTACTGCAAGTACTACAGCAATACTACTGCAAGTACTACTACAAGTACTACTGCAATACTACTGCAATACCACTGCAATACTACTGCAAGTACTACTGCAAGTACTACTGCAATACTACCGCAAGTACTCCTGCAAGTACTACTACAAGCACTACTGCAAGTACTACTGCAAGTACTACTGCAATACTACTGCAAGTACTACTGCAAGTACTACTGCAATACTACTGCAAGTACTACTGCAAGTACTACTGCAATACTACTGCAAGTACTACTACAAGTACTACTGTAAGTACTACTGCAATACTACTGCAAGAACTACTACAAGTACTACTGCAATACTACTGCAAGTACTACTACAAATACTACTGCAATACTACTGCAAGTACTAATACAAGTACTACTGCAATACTACTGCAATACTACTGCAATACTACTGCAAGTACTACTGCAAGTACTACTGCAATACTACTGCAATACTACTGCAGTACTACTGCAAGTACTACTGCAATACTACTGCAATACTACTGCAATACTACTGCAAGTACTACTGTAATATTACTGCAATACTACTGCAAGTACTACTGCAAGTACTACTGCTATACTACTGCAAGTACTACTGCAAGTACTACAGTACTACTACTACAAGTACTACTGCAAGTACTACTGCAAGTACTACAGTACTACTACTGCAATACTACTAAAAAGTACTATTGCTATACTACTGCAAATACTACTGCAATACTACTGCAAGTACTACTACAAGTATTACTGC
This sequence comes from Eucyclogobius newberryi, assembly GCF_026437365.1. Classification (NCBI taxonomy): domain Eukaryota; kingdom Metazoa; phylum Chordata; class Actinopteri; order Gobiiformes; family Gobiidae; genus Eucyclogobius; species Eucyclogobius newberryi. Next base: position 389,317 of record NW_027316245.1, on the reverse strand, counting down.
AATACTACTGCAAGTACTACTACAAGTACTACTGCAAGTACTACTGCAATACTCCTGCAAGTACTACTACAAGTACTACTGCAATACTACTGCAAGTACTACTACAAGTACTACTGCAATACTACTGCAATACTACTGCAATACTACAGTACTACTACTGCAATACTACTCAAAGTACTACTGCAATACTACCGCAAGTACTACTGCAATACTACTCCAAGTACTACTCCAAGTACTACTGCAATACTACTGCAAGTACTACTCCAAGTACTACTGCAAGTACTACTGCAATACTACTGCAAGTACTACTACAAGTACTACTGCAATACTACTGCAAGTACTACTAAAAGTACTACTGCAATACTACTACAAGTACTACTTCAATACTACTACAAGTACTACTAAAAGTACTACTGCAATACTACTGCAAAACTACTGCAAGTACTACTGCAAGTACTACTGCAAGTACTACTGCAATACTACTGCAAGTACTACTGCAAGTACTACAGTACTACTACTACAAGTACTACTGAAAGTACTACTGCAAGTACTACAGTACTACTACTGTAATACTACTCAAAGTACTACTGCAATACTACTGCAAGTACTAGTGCAAGTACTACTGCAATACTACTGCAAGTACTATTACATGTACTACTGCAATACTACTGCAATACTACTGCACGTACTACTGCAAGTACTACTGCAATACTACTGCAAGTACTATTGCAAGTACTACAGTACTACTACTGCAAGTACTACTGCAAGTACTACTACAAGTACTACTACAAGTACTACTGCAAGTACTACTGCAATACTACTGCAAGTACTACTGCAAGTATTACTGCAATACTACTGCAAGTACTACTACAAGTACTACTGCAATACTACTGCAAGTACTACTACAAGTACTACTGCAAGTACTACTGCAATACTACTGTAAGTACTACTACAAGTACTACTGCAATACTACTGCAAGTACTACTACATGTACTACTGCAATACTACTGCAAGTACTACTGCAATACTTCTGCAATACTACTGCAATACTACTGCAATACTACTGCAAGTACTACTGCAAGTACTACTGCAATACTGCTGCAAGTACTACTACAAGTACTACTGCAATACTACTGCAATACTACTGCAAGTACTACTGCAATACTACTGCAAGTACTACTACAAGTACTACTGCAAGTACTACTGCAAGTACTACTGCAATACTACTGCAAGTACTACTGCAAATACTACTGCAATACTACTGCAAGTAATACTACAAGTACTACTGCAATACTACTGCAAGTACTACTACAAGTACTACTGATAGTACTACTGCAATACCACTGCAAGTACTACTACTAGTACTACTGCAATACTACTGCAAGTACTACTACAAATACTACTGCAATACTACTGCAAGTACTAATACAAGTACTACTGCAATACTACTGCAATACTACTCCAAGTACTACTGCAAGTACTACTGCAATACTACTGCAATACTACTGCAGTACTACTGCAAGTACTACTGCAATACTACTGCAATACTACTGCAAGTACTACTGCAATACTACTGCAAGTACTACTGCAATACTACTGCAAGTACTAAAGCAAGTACTACAGTACTACTACTGCAAGTACTACTGCAAGTACTACTACAAGTACTACTACAAGTACTACTGCAAGTACTACTGCAATACTACTGAAAGTACTACTGCAAGTATTACTGCAATACTACTGCAAGTACTACTGCAAGTACTACTGCAATACTACTGCAAGTACTACAGTACTACTACTACTACAAGTACTACTGCAAGTACTACAGTACTACTACTGCAATACTACAGTACTACTACTGCAATACTACTGCAAGTACTACTGCAATACTACTGCAAGTACTACTACAAGTACTACTGATATACTACTGCAAGAACTACTACAAGTAGTACTGCACGTACTACTGCATTACTACTGCATGTACTACTACAAGTACTACTGCAATACTACTGCAAGTACTACTACAAGTACTACTACAATACTACTGCAAGTACTACTGCAATACTACTGCAATACTACTGCAATACTACTACAAGTACTACTGCAAGTACTACTGCAATACTACTGCAAGTACTACTACAAGTACTACTGCAATACTACTGCAATACTACTGCAATACTACTGCAAGTACTACTGCAAGTATTACTGCAATACTACTGCAAGTACTCCTGCAAGTACTACTAAAAGTACTACTGCAAGTACTACTGCAATACTACTGCAAGTACTACTGCACGTACTGCTGCAATACTACTGCAAGTACTACTACAAGTACTACTGCAATACTACTGCAAGTACTACTACAATACTACTGCAATACTACAGCAAGTACTACTGCAAGTACTACTACAAGTACTACTGCAAGTACTACTGCAAGTACTACTGCAATACTACTGCAAGTACTACTGCAAGTACTACTGCAATACTACTGCAAGTACTACTGCAAGTACTACTGCAAGTACTATTGCAAGTACTACTACAAGTACTACTACAAGTACTACTGCAAGTACTACTGCAATACTACTGCAATACTACTGCAATACTACTGCAATACTACTACAAGTACTACTGCAAGTACTACTGCAATACTACTGCAAGTACTACTACAAGTACTACTGCAATACTACTGCAATACTACTGCAATACTACTGCAAGTACTACTGCAAGTATTACTGCAATACTACTGCAAGTACTCCTGCAAGTACTACTAAAAGTACTACTGCAAGTACTACTGCAATACTACTGCAAGTACTACTGCAAGTACTACTGCAATACTACTGCAAGTACTACTACAAGTACTACTGCAATACTACTGCAAGTACTACTACAAGTACTACTGCAAGTACTACTGCAATACTACTGCAAGTACTACTACAAGTACTACTGCAATACAACTGCAAGTACTACTGCAATACTACTGCAATACTACTGCAAGTACTACTGCAAATACTACTGCAATACTACTGCAAGTACTACTACAAGTACTACTGCAATACTACTGCAAGTACTACTACAAGTACTACTGCAAGTACTACTGCAATACCACTGCAAGTACTACTACAAGTACTACTGCAATACTACTGCAAGTACTACTACAAATACTACTGCAATACTACTGCAAGTACTAATACAAGTACTACTGCAATACTACTGCAATACTACTGCAAGTACTACTGCAAGTACTACTGCAATACTACTGCAATACTACTGCAGTACTACTGCAAGTACTACTGCAATACTACTGCAAGTACTACTGCAATACTACTGCAAGTACTACTGCAAGTACTACTGCAATACTACTGCAAGTACTAAAGCAAGTACGACAGTACTACTACTGCAAGTACTACTGCAAGTACTACTACAAGTACTACTACAAGTACTACTGCAAGTACTACTGCAATACTACTGAAAGTACTACTGCAAGTACTACTGCAATACTACTGCAAGTACTACTACAGGTACTACTGCAAGTACTACTGCAATACCACTGCAAGTACTACTACAAGTACTACTGCAATACTACTGCAAGTACTACTACAAATACTACTGTAATACTACTGCAAGTACTAATACAAGTACTACTGCAATACTACTGCAATACTACTGCAAGTACTACTGCAAGTACTACTGCAATACTACTGCAATACTACTACAGTACTACTGCAAGTACTACTGCAATACTACTGCAATACTACTGCAAGTACTACTGCAATACTACTGCAAGTACTACTGCAAGTACTACTGCAATACTACTGCAAGTACTAAAGCAAGTACTACAGTACTACTACTGCAAGTACTACTGCAAGTACTACTACAAGTACTACTACAAGTACTACTGCAAGTACTACTGCAATACTACTGAAAGTACTACTGCAAGTATTACTGCAATACTACTGCAAGTACTACTACAAGTACTACTGCAATACTACTGCAAGTACTACTACAAGTACTACTGCAAGTACTACTGCAATACTACTGCAAGTACTACTACAAGTACTACTGCAATACTACTGCAAGTACTACTACAAGTACTACTGCAATACTACTGCAATACTACTGCAATACTACTGCAAGTACTACTGCAATACTACTGCAAGTACTACTACAAGTACTACTGCAATACTACTGCAAGTACTACTACAAGTACTACTGCAATACTACTGCAAGTACTACTGCAATACTACTGCAATACTACTGCAATACTACTGCAGTACTACTGCAAGTACTACTGCAATACTACTGCAATACTACTGCAAGTACTACTCCAATACTACAGCAATACTACTGCAAGTAACTACTGCAAGTACTACTGCAAGTACTACTGCAATACTACTGCAAGTACTACTACAAGTACTACTGCAAGTACTACTGCAATACCACTGCAAGTACTACTACTAGTACTACTGCAATACTACAGCAAGTACTACTACAAATACTACTGCAATACTACTGCAAGTACTAATACAAGTACTACTGCAATACTACTGCAATACTACTGCAAGTACTACTGCAAGTACTACTGCAATACTACTGCAATACTACTGCAGTACTACTGCAAGTACTACTGCAATACTACTGCAATACTACTGCAAGTACTACTGCAATACTACTGCAAGTACTACTGCAATACTACTGCAAGTACTAAAGCAAGTACTACAGTACTACTACTGCAAGTACTACTGCAAGTACTACTACAAGTACTACTACAAGTACTACTGCAAGTACTACTGCAATACTACTGAAAGTACTACTGCAAGTATTACTGCAATACTACTGCAAGTACTACTGCAAGTACTACTGCAATACTACTGCAAGTACTACTGCAAGTACTACAGTACTACTACTACTACAAGTACTACTGCAAGTACTACAGTACTACTACTGCAATACTACAGTACTACTACTGCAATACTACTCAAAGTACTACTGCAATACTACTGCAAGTACTACTACAAGTACTACTGATATACTACTGCAAGTACTACTACAAGTAGTACTGCAAGTACTACTGCATGTACTACTACAAGTACTACTGCAATACTACTGCAAGTACTACTACAAGTACTACTACAATACTACTGCAAGTACTACTGCAATACTACTGCAATACTACTGCAATACTACTGCAATACTACTACAAGTACTACTGCAAGTACTACTGCAATACTACTGCAAGTACTACTACAAGTACTACTGCAATACTACTGCAATACTACTGCAATACTACTGCAAGTACTACTGCAAGTATTACTGCATTACTACTGCAAGTACTCCTGCAAGTACTACTAAAAGTACTACTGCAAGTACTACTGCAATACTACTGCAAGTACTACTGCACGTACTGCTGCAATACTACTGCAAGTACTACTACAAGTACTACTGCAATACTACTGCAAGTACTACTACAAGTACTACTGCAATACAACTGCAAGTACTACTGCAATACTACTGCAAGTACTACTGCAATACTACTACAAGTACTACTACAAGTACTACTGCAAGTACTACTGCAATACTACTGCAAGTACTACTGCAAGTACTACTGCAATACTACTGCAAGTACTACTACAAGTACTACTGCAATACTACTGCAAGTACTACTACAAGTACTACTGCAATACTACTGCAATACTACTGCAATACTACTGCATGTACTACTGCAAGTACTACTGCAATACTACTGCAAGTACTACTGCAAGTTCTACAGTACTACTACTGCAAGTACTACTGCAATACTACTGCACGTACTACTGCAAGTACTACTGCAATACTACTGCAAGTACTACTACAAGTACTACTGCAATACTACTGCAAGTACTACTACAAGTACTACTGCAATACTACTGCAAGTACTACTGCAATACTACTGCAATACTACTGCAATACTACTGCAGTACTACTGCAAGTACTACTGCAATACTACTGCAATACTACTGCAAGTACTACTCCAATACTACTGCAATACTACTGCAAGTAACTACTGCAAGTACTACTGCAAGTACTACTGCAATACTACTGCAAGTACTACTGCAAGTACTACAGTACTACTACTACTACAAGTACTACTGCAATACTACTGCAAGTACTACTACAAATACTACTGTAATACTACTGCAAGTACTAATACAAGTACTCCTGCAATACTACTGCAATACTACTGCAAGTACTACTGCAAGTACTACTGCAATACTACTGCAATACTACTACAGTACTACTGCAAGTACTACTGCAATACTACTGCAATACTACTGCAAGTACTACTGCAATACTACTGCAAGTACTACTGCAAGTACTACTGCAATACTACTGCAAGTACTAAAGCAAGTACTACAGTACTACTACTGCAAGTACTACTGCAAGTACTACTACAAGTACTACTACAAGTACTACTGCAAGTACTACTGCAATACTACTGAAAGTACTACTGCAAGTATTACTGCAATACTACTGCAAGTACTACTACAAGTACTACTGCAATACTACTGCAAGTACTACTACAAGTACTACTGCAAGTACTACTGCAATACTACTGCAAGTACTACTACAAGTACTACTGCAATACTACTGCAAGTACTACTACAAGTACTACTGCAATACTACTGCAATACTACTGCAATACTACTGCAAGTACTACTGCAAGACTACTGCAAGTATTACTACAAGTACTACTGCAATACTACTGCAAGTACTACTACAAGTACTACTGCAATACTACTGCAAGTACTACTGCAATACTACTGCAATACTACTGCAATACTACTGCAGTACTACTGCAAGTACTACTGCAATACTACTGCAATACTACTGCAAGTACTACTCCAATACTACTGCAATACTACTGCAAGTAACTACTGCAAGTACTACTGCAAGTACTACTGCAATACTACTGCAAGTACTACTACAAGTACTACTGCAAGTACTACTGCAATACCACTGCAAGTACTACTACTAGTACTACTGCAATACTACAGCAAGTACTACTACAAATACTACTGCAATACTACTGCAAGTACTAATACAAGTACTACTGCAATACTACTGCAATACTACTGCAAGTACTACTGCAAGTACTACTGCAATACTACTGCAATACTACTGCAGTACTACTGCAAGTACTACTGCAATACTACTGCAATACTACTGCAAGTACTACTGCAATACTACTGCAAGTACTACTGCAATACTACTGCAAGTACTAAAGCAAGTACTACAGTACTACTACTGCAAGTACTACTGCAAGTACTACTACAAGTATTACTACAAGTACTACTGCAAGTACTACTGCAATACTACTGAAAGTACTACTGCAAGTATTACTGCAATACTACTGCAAGTACTACTGCAAGTACTACTGCAATACTACTGCAAGTACTACTGCAAGTACTACAGTACTACTACTACTACAAGTACTACTGCAAGTACTACAGTACTACTACTGCAATACTACAGTACTACTACTGCAATACTACTCAAAGTACTACTGCAATACTACTGCAAGTACTACTACAAGTACTACTGATATACTACTGCAAGTACTACTACAAGTAGTACTGCAAGTACTACTGCATGTACTACTACAAGTACTACTGCAATACTACTGCAAGTACTACTACAAGTACTACTACAATACTACTGCAAGTACTACTGCAATACTACTGCAATACTACTGCAATACTACTACAAGTACTACTGCAAGTACTACTGCAATACTACTGCAAGTACTACTACAAGTACTACTGCAATACTACTGCAATACTACTGCAATACTACTGCAAGTACTACTGCAAGTATTACTGCATTACTACTGCAAGTACTCCTGCAAGTACTACTAAAAGTACTACTGCAAGTACTACTGCAATACTACTGCAAGTACTACTGCACGTACTGCTGCAATACTACTGCAAGTACTACTACAAGTACTACTGCAATACTACTGCAAGTACTACTACAAGTACTACTGCAATACAACTGCAAGTACTACTGCAATACTACTGCAAGTACTACTGCAATACTACTACAAGTACTACTGCAAGTACTACTGCAATACTACTGCAAGTACTACTGCAAGTACTACTGCAATACTACTGCAAGTACTACTACAAGTACTACTGCAATACTACTGCAAGTACTACTACAAGTACTACTGCAATACTACTGCAATACTACTGCATGTACTACTGCAAGTACTACTGCAATACTACTGCAAGTACTACTGCAAGTTCTACAGTACTACTACTGCAAGTACTACTGCAAGTACTACTGCAATACTACTGCACGTACTACTGCAAGTACTACTGCAATACTACTGCAAGTACTACTGCAAGTACTACAGTACTACTACTGCAAGTACTACTGCAAGTACTACTACAAGTACTACTACAAGTACTACTGCAAGTACTACTGCAATACTACTGAAAGTACTACTGCAAATATTATTGCAATACTACTGCAAGTACTACTACAAGTACTACTGCAATACTACTGCAAGTACTATTACAAATACTACTGCAAGTACTACTGCAATACTACTGCAAGTACTACTGCAATACTACTGCAAGTACTACTACAAGTACTACTGCAATACTACTGCAAGTACTACTACAAGTACTACTGCAATACTACTGCAATACTACTGCAATACTACTGCAAGTAATACTGCAAGTACTACTGCAATACTACTGCAAGTACTACTGCAAGTACTACTACAAGTACTACTGCAAGTACTACTGCAAGTACTACTACAAGTACTACTGCAAGTACTACTGCAAGTACTACTGCAATACTACTGCAAGTACTACTGCAAGTACTACTGCAATACTACTGCAAGTACTACTGCAAGTACTACTGCGAGTACTATTGCAAGTACTACTACAAGTACTACTACAAGTACTACTGCAAGTACTACTGCAATACTACTGCAATACTACTGCAATACTACTGCAATACTACTACAAGTACTACTGCAAGTACTACTGCAATACTACTGCAAGTACTACTACAAGTACTACTGCAATACTACTGCAATACTACTGCAATACTACTGCAAGTACTACTGCAAGTATTACTGCAATACTACTGCAAGTACTCCTGCAAGTACTACTAAAAGTACTACTGCAAGTACTACTGCAATACTACTGCAAGTACTACTGCAAGTACTACTGCAATACTACTGCAAGTACTACTACAAGTACTACTGCAATACTACTGCAAGTACTACTACAAGTACTACTGCAATACTACTGCAATACTACTGCAATACTACTGCAAGTACTACTGCAATACTACTGCAAGTATTACTACAAGTACTACTGCAATACTACTGCAAGTACTACTACAAGTACTACTGCAATACTACTGCAAGTACTACTGCAATACTACTGCAATACTACTGCAATACTACTGCAGTACTACTGCAAGTACTACTGCAATACTACTGCAATACTACTGCAAGTACTACTCCAATACTACTGCAATACTACTGCAAGTAACTACTGCAAGTACTACTGCAAGTACTACTGCAATACTACTGCAAGTACTACTACAAGTACTACTGCAAGTACTACTGCAATACCACTGCAAGTACTACTACTAGTACTACTGCAATACTACAGCAAGTACTACTACAAATACTACTGCAATACTACTGCAAGTACTAATACAAGTACTACTGCAATACTACTGCAATACTACTGCAAGTACTACTGCAAGTACTACTGCAATACTACTGCAATACTACTGCAGTACTACTGCAAGTACTACTGCAATACTACTGCAATACTACTGCAAGTACTACTGCAATACTACTGCAAGTACTACTGCAATACTACTGCAAGTACTAAAGCAAGTACTACAGTACTACTACTGCAAGTACTACTGCAAGTACTACTACAAGTACTACTACAAGTACTACTGCAAGTACTACTGCAATACTACTGAAAGTACTACTGCAAGTATTACTGCAATACTACTGCAAGTACTACTGCAAGTACTACTGCAATACTACTGCAAGTACTACTGCAAGTACTACTGTAAGTACTACTGCAATACTACTGCAAGAACTACTACAAGTACTACTGCAATACTACTGCAAGTACTACTACAAATACTACTGCAATACTACTGCAAGTACTAATACAAGTACTACTGCAATACTACTGCAATACTACTGCAATACTACTGCAAGTACTACTGCAAGTACTACTGCAATACTACTGCAATACTACTGCAGTACTACTGCAAGTACTACTGCAATACTACTGCAATACTACTGCAATACTACTGCAAGTACTACTGTAATATTACTGCAATACTACTGCAAGTACTACTGCAAGTACTACTGCTATACTACTGCAAGTACTACTGCAAGTACTACAGTACTACTACTACAAGTACTACTGCAAGTACTACTGCAAGTACTACAGTACTACTACTGCAATACTACTAAAAAGTACTATTGCTATACTACTGCAAATACTACTGCAATACTACTGCAAGTACTACTACAAGTATTACTGCAATACTACTGCAAGTACTACTACAAGTACTACTGCAAGTACTACTGCAATACTCCTGCAAGTACTACTACAAGTACTACTGCAATACTACTGCAAGTACTACTACAAGTACTACTGCAATACTACTGCAATACTACTGCAATACTACAGTACTACTACTGCAATACTACTCAAAGTACTACTGCAATACTACCGCAAGTACTACTGCAATACTACTCCAAGTACTACTCCAAGTACTACTGCAATACTACTGCAAGTACTACTCCAAGTACTACTGCAAGTACTACTGCAATACTACTGCAAGTACTACTACAAGTACTACTGCAATACTACTGCAAGTACTACTGAAAGTACTACTGCAATACTACTACAAGTACTACTTCAATACTACTACAAGTACTACTAAAAGTACTACTGCAATACTACTGCAAAACTACTGCAAGTACTACTGCAAGTACTACTGCAAGTACTACTGCAATACTACTGCAAGTACTACTGCAAGTACTACAGTACTACTACTACAAGTACTACTGAAAGTACTACTGCAAGTACTACAGTACTACTACTGTAATACTACTCAAAGTACTACTGCAATACTACTGCAAGTACTAGTGCAAGTACTACTGCAATACTACTGCAAGTACTATTACATGTACTACTGCAATACTACTGCAATACTACTGCACGTACTACTGCAAGTACTACTGCAATACTACTGCAAGTACTATTGCAAGTACTACAGTACTACTACTGCAAGTACTACTGCAAGTACTACTACAAGTACTACTACAAGTACTACTGCAAGTACTACTGCAATACTACTGCAAGTACTACTGCAAGTATTACTGCAATACTACTGCAAGTACTACTACAAGTACTACTGCAATACTACTGCAAGTACTACTACAAGTACTACTGCAAGTACTACTGCAATACTACTGTAAGTACTACTACAAGTACTACTGCAATACTACTGCAAGTACTACTACATGTACTACTGCAATACTACTGCAAGTACTACTGCAATACTTCTGCAATACTACTGCAATACTACTGCAATACTACTGCAAGTACTACTGCAAGTACTACTGCAATACTGCTGCAAGTACTACTACAAGTACTACTGCAATACTACTGCAATACTACTGCAAGTACTACTGCAATACTACTGCAAGTACTACTACAAGTACTACTGCAAGTACTACTGCAAGTACTACTGCAATACTACTGCAAGTACTACTGCAAATACTACTGCAATACTACTGAAAGTAATACTACAAGTACTACTGCAATACTACTGCAAGTACTACTACAAGTACTACTGCAAGTACTACTGCAATACCACTGCAAGTACTACTACTAGTACTACTGCAATACTACTGCAAGTACTACTACAAATACTACTGCAATACTACTGCAAGTACTAATACAAGTACTACTGCAATACTACTGCAATACTACTCCAAGTACTACTGCAAGTACTACTGCAATACTACTGCAATACTACTGCAGTACTACTGCAAGTACTACTGCAATACTACTGCAATACTACTGCAAGTACTACTGCAATACTACTGCAAGTACTACTGCAATACTACTGCAAGTACTAAAGCAAGTACTACAGTACTACTACTGCAAGTACTACTGCAAGTACTACTACAAGTACTACTACAAGTACTACTGCAAGTACTACTGCAATACTACTGAAAGTACTACTGCAAGTATTACTGCAATACTACTGCAAGTACTACTGCAAGTACTACTGCAATACTACTGCAAGTACTACTGCAAGTACTACAGTACTACTACTACTACAAGTACTACTGCAAGTACTACAGTACTACTACTGCAATACTACAGTACTACTACTGCAATACTACTGCAAGTACTACTGCAATACTACTGCAAGTACTACTACAAGTACTACTGATATACTACTGCAAGAACTACTACAAGTAGTACTGCACGTACTACTGCATTACTACTGCATGTACTACTACAAGTACTACTGCAATACTACTGCAAGTACTACTACAAGTACTACTACAATACTACTGCAAGTACTACTGCAATACTACTGCAATACTACTGCAATACTACTACAAGTACTACTGCAAGTACTACTGCAATACTACTGCAAGTACTACTACAAGTACTACTGCAATACTACTGCAATACTACTGCAATACTACTGCAAGTACTACTGCAAGTATTACTGCAATACTACTGCAAGTACTCCTGCAAGTACTACTAAAAGTACTACTGCAAGTACTACTGCAATACTACTGCAAGTACTACTGCACGTACTGCTGCAATACTACTGCAAGTACTACTACAAGTACTACTGCAATACTACTGCAAGTACTACTACAAGTACTACTGCAATACAACTGCAAGTACTACTGCAATACTACTGCAAGTACTACTGCAATACTACTACAAGTACTACTACAAGTACTACTGCAAGTACTACTGCAATACTACTGCAAGTACTACTGCAAGTACTACTGCAATACTACTGCAAGTACTACTACAAGTACTACTGCAATACTACTGCAAATACTACTACAAGTACTACTGCAATACTACTGCAATACTACTGCAATACTACTGCAAGTACTACTGCAAGTACTACTGCAATACTACTGCAAGTACTACTGCAAGTTCTACAGTACTACTACTGCAAGTAGTACTGCAAGTACTACTGCAATACTACTGCACGTACTACTGCAAGTACTACTGCAATACTACTGCAAGTACTACTGCAAGTACTACAGTACTACTACTGCAAGTACTACTGCAAGTACTACTACAAGTACTACTAAAAGTACTACTGCAAGTACTACTGCAAGTACTACTGCAATACTACTGAAAGTACTACTGCAAATATTACTGCAATACTACTGCAAGTACTACTACAAGTACTACTGCAATACTACTGCAAGTACTATTACAAATACTACTGCAAGTACTACTGCAATACTACTGCAAGTACTACCACAAGTACTACTGCAATACTACTGCAAGTACTACTACAAGTACTACTGCAATACTACTGCAATACTACTGCAAGTACTACTGCAAGTACTACTGCAATACTACTGCAAGTACTACTGCAAGTACTACTACAAGTACTACTGCAAGTACTACAGCAAATACTATTGCAATACTACTGCAAGTACTACTGCAAGTACTACTGCAATACTACTGCAAGTACTACTGCAAGTACTACTGCAAGTACTATTGCAAGTACTACTACAAGTACTACTACAAGTACTACTGCAAGTACTACTGCAATACTACTGCAATACTACTGCAATACTACTGCAATACTACTACAAGTACTACTGCAAGTACTACTGCAATACTACTGCAAGTACTACTACAAGTACTACTGCAATACTACTGCAATACTACTGCAATACTACTGCAAGTACTACTGCAAGTATTACTGCAATACTACTGCAAGTACTCCTGCAAGTACTACTACAAGTACTACTGCAAGTACTACTGCAATACTACTGCAAGTACTACTGCAAGTACTACTGCAATACTACTGCAAGTACTACTACAAGTACTACTGCAATACTACTGCAAGTACTACTACAAGTACTACTGCAAGTACTACTGCAATACTACTGCAAGTACTACTACAAGTACTACTGCAATACAACTGCAAGTACTACTGCAATACTACTGCAATACTACTGCAAGTACTACTGCAAATACTACTGCAATACTACTGCAAGTACTACTACAAGTACTACTGCAATACTACTGCAAGTACTACTACAAGTACTACTGCAAGTACTACTGCAATACCACTGCAAGTACTACTACAAGTACTACTGCAATACTACTGCAAGTACTACTACAAATACTACTGCAATACTACTGCAAGTACTAATACAAGTACTACTGCAATACTACTGCAATACTACTGCAAGTACTACTGCAAGTACTACTGCAATACTACTGCAATAATACTGCAGTACTACTGCAAGTACTACTGCAATACTACTGCAAGTACTACTGCAATACTACTGCAAGTACTACTGCAAGTACTACTGCAATACTACTGCAAGTACTAAAGCAAGTACGACAGTACTACTACTGCAAGTACTACTGCAAGTACTACTACAAGTACTACTACAAGTACTACTGCAAGTACTACTGCAATACTACTGAAAGTACTACTGCAAGTACTACTGCAATACTACTGCAAGTACTACTACAGGTACTACTGCAAGTACTACTGCAATACCACTGCAAGTACTAATACAAGTACTACTGCAATACTACTGCAATACTACTGCAAGTACTACTGCAAGTACTACTGCAATACTACTGCAATATTACTACAGTACTACTGCAAGTACTACTGCAATACTACTGCAATACTACTGCAAGTACTACTGCAATACTACTGCAAGTACTACTGCAAGTACTACTGCAATACTACTGCAAGTACTAAAGCAAGTACTACAGTACTACTACTGCAAGTACTACTGCAAGTACTACTACAAGTACTACTACAAGTACTACTGCAAGTACTACTGCAATACTACTGAAAGTACTACTGCAAGTATTACTGCAATACTACTGCAAGTACTACTACAAGTACTACTGCAATACTACTGCAAGTACTACTACAAGTACTACTGCAAGTACTACTGCAATACTACTGCAAGTACTACTACAAGTACTACTGCAATACTACTGCAAGTACTACTACAAGTACTACTGCAATACTACTGCAATACTACTGCAATACTACTGCAAGTACTACTGCAATACTACTGCAAGTACTACTACAAGTACTACTGCAATACTACTGCAAGTACTACTACAAGTACTACTGCAATACTACTGCAAGTACTACTGCAATACTACTGCAATACTACTGCAATACTACTGCAGTACTACTGCAAGTACTACTGCAATACTACTGCAATACTACTGCAAGTACTACTCCAATACTACTGCAATACTACTGCAAGTAACTACTGCAAGTACTACTGCAAGTACTACTGCAATACTACTGCAAGTACTACTACAAGTACTACTGCAAGTACTACTGCAATACCACTGCAAGTACTACTACTAGTACTACTGCAATACTACAGCAAGTACTACTACAAATACTACTGCAATACTACTGCAAGTACTAATACAAGTACTACTGCAATACTACTGCAATACTACTGCAAGTACTACTGCAAGTACTACTGCAATACTACTGCAATACTACTGCAGTACTACTGCAAGTACTACTGCAATACTACTGCAATACTACTGCAAGTACTACTGCAATACTACTGCAAGTACTACTGCAATACTACTGCAAGTACTAAAGCAAGTACTACAGTACTACTACTGCAAGTACTACTGCAAGTACTACTACAAGTACTACTACAAGTACTACTGCAAGTACTACTGCAATACTACTGAAAGTACTACTGCAAGTATTACTGCAATACTACTGCAAGTACTACTGCAAGTACTACTGCAATACTACTGCAAGTACTACTGCAAGTACTACAGTACTACTACTACTACAAGTACTACTGCAAGTACTACAGTACTACTACTGCAATACTACAATACTACTACTGCAATACTACTCAAAGTACTACTGCAATACTACTGCAAGTACTACTACAAGTACTACTGATATACTACTGCAAGTACTTCTACAAGTAGTACTGCAAGTACTACTGCATGTACTACTACAAGTACTACTGCAATACTACTGCAAGTACTACTACAAGTACTACTACAATACTACTGCAAGTACTACTGCAATACTACTGCAATACTACTGCAATACTACTGCAATACTACTACAAGTACTACTGCAAGTACTACTGCAATACTACTGCAAGTACTACTACAAGTACTACTGCAATACTACTGCAATACTACTGCAATACTACTGCAAGTACTACTGCAAGTATTACTGCATTACTACTGCAAGTACTCCTGCAAGTACTACTAAAAGTACTACTGCAAGTACTACTGCAATACTACTGCAAGTACTACTGCACGTACTGCTGCAATACTACTGCAAGTACTACAACAAGTACTACTGCAATACTACTGCAAGTACTACTACAAGTACTACTGCAATACAACTGCAAGTACTACTGCAATACTACTGCAAGTACTACTGCAATACTACTACAAGTACTACTACAAGTACTACTGCAAGTACTACTGCAATACTACTGCAAGTACTACTGCAAGTACTACTGCAATACTACTGCAAGTACTACTACAAGTACTACTGCAATACTACTGCAAGTACTACTACAAGTACTACTGCAATACTACTGCAATACTACTGCAATACTACTGCATGTACTACTGCAAGTACTACTGCAATACTACTGCAAGTACTACTGCAAGTTCTACAGTACTACTACTGCAAGTACTACTGCAATACTACTGCACGTACTACTGCAAGTACTACTGCAATACTACTGCAAGTACTACTGCAAGTACTACAGTACTACTACTGCAAGTACTACTGCAAGTACTACTACAAGTACTACTACAAGTACTACTGCAAGTACTACTGCAATACTACTGAAAGTACTACTGCAAATATTATTGCAATACTACTGCAAGTACTACTACAAGTACTACTGCAATACTACTGCAAGTACTATTACAAATACTACTGCAAGTACTACTGCAATACTACTGCAAGTACTACTGCAATACTACTGCAAGTACTACTACAAGTACTACTGCAATACTACTGCAAGTACTACTACAAGTACTACTGCAATACTACTGCAATACTACTGCAATACTACTGCAAGTACTACTGCAAGTACTACTGCAATACTACTGCAAGTACTACTGCAAGTACTACTACAAGTACTACTGCAAGTACTACTGCAAGTACTACTGCAATACTACTGCAAGTACTACTGCAAGTACTACTGCAATACTACTGCAAGTACTACTGCAAGTACTACTGCAAGTACTATTGCAAGTACTACTACAAGTACTACTACAAGTACTACTGCAAGTACTACTGCAATACTACTGCAATACTACTGCAATACTACTGCAATACTTCTACAAGTACTACTGCAAGTACTACTGCAATACTACTGCAAGTACTACTACAAGTACTACTGCAATACTACTGCAATACTACTGCAATACTACTGCAAGTACTACTGCAAGTATTACTGCAATACTACTGCAAGTACTCCTGCAAGTACTACTAAAAGTACTACTGCAAGTACTACTGCAATACTACTGCAAGTACTACTGCAAGTACTACTGCAATACTACTGCAAGTACTACTACAAGTACTACTGCAATACTACTGCAAGTACTAAAGCAAGTACTACAGTACTACTACTGCAAGTACTACTGCAAGTACTACTACAAGTACTACTACAAGTACTACTGCAAGTACTACTGCAATACTACTGAAAGTACTACTGCAAGTATTACTGCAATACTACTGCAAGTACTACTACAAGTACTACTGCAATACTACTGCAAGTACTACTACAAGTACTACTGCAAGTACTACTGCAATACTACTGCAAGTACTACTACAGGTACTACTGCAATACTACTGCAAGTACTACTACAAGTACTACTGCAATACTACTGCAATACTACTGCAATACTACTGCAAGTACTACTGCAATACTACTGCAAGTACTACTACAAGTACTACTGCAATACTACTGCAAGTACTACTACAAGTACTACTGCAATACTACTGCAAGTACTACTGCAATACTACTGCAATACTACTGCAATACTACTGCAGTACTACTGCAAGTACTACTGCAATACTACTGCAATACTACTGCAAGTACTACTCCAATACTACTGCAATACTACTGCAAGTAACTACTGCAAGTACTACTGCAAGTACTACTGCAATACTACTGCAAGTACTACTGCAAGTACTACAGTACTACTACTACTACAAGTACTACTGCAATACTACTGCAAGTACTACTACAAATACTACTGTAATACTACTGCAAGTACTAATACAAGTACTCCTGCAATACTACTGCAATACTACTGCAAGTACTACTGCAAGTACTACTGCAATACTACTGCAATACTACTACAGTACTACTGCAAGTACTACTGCAATACTACTGCAATACTACTGCAAGTACTACTGCAATACTACTGCAAGTACTACTGCAAGTACTACTGCAATACTACTGCAAGTACTAAAGCAAGTACTACAGTACTACTACTGCAAGTACTACTGCAAGTACTACTACAAGTACTACTACAAGTACTACTGCAAGTACTACTGCAATCCTACTGAAAGTACTACTGCAAGTATTACTGCAATACTACTGCAAGTACTACTACAAGTACTACTGCAATACTACTGCAAGTACTACTACAAGTACTACTGCAAGTACTACTGCAATACTACTGCAAGTACTACTACAAGTACTACTGCAATACTACTGCAAGTACTACTACAAGTACTACTGCAATACTACTGCAATACTACTGCAATACTACTGCAAGTACTACTGCAATACTACTGCAAGTATTACTACAAGTACTACTGCAATACTACTGCAAGTACTACTACAAGTACTACTGCAATACTACTGCAAGTACTACTGCAATACTACTGCAATACTACTGCAATACTACTGCAGTACTACTGCAAGTACTACTGCAATACTACTGCAATACTACTGCAAGTACTACTCCAATACTACTGCAATACTACTGCAAGTAACTACTGCAAGTACTACTGCAAGTACTACTGCAATACTACTGCAAGTACTACTACAAGTACTACTGCAAGTACTACTGCAATACCACTGCAAGTACTACTACTAGTACTACTGCAATACTACAGCAAGTACTACTACAAATACTACTGCAATACTACTGCAAGTACTAATACAAGTACTACTGCAATACTACTGCAATACTACTGCAAGTACTACTGCAAGTACTACTGCAATACTACTGCAATACTACTGCAGTACTACTGCAAGTACTACTGCAATACTACTGCAATACTACTGCAAGTACTACTGCAATACTACTGCAAGTACTACTGCAATACTACTGCAAGTACTAAAGCAAGTACTACAGTACTACTACTGCAAGTACTACTGCAAGTACTACTACAAGTACTACTACAAGTACTACTGCAAGTACTACTGCAATACTACTGAAAGTACTACTGCAAGTATTACTGCAATACTACTGCAAGTACTACTGCAAGTACTACTGCAATACTACTGCAAGTACTACTGCAAGTACTACAGTACTACTACTACTACAAGTACTACTGCAAGTACTACAGTACTACTACTGCAATACTACAGTACTACTACTGCAATACTACTCAAAGTACTACTGCAATACTACTGCAAGTACTACTACAAGTACTACTGATATACTACTGCAAGTACTACTACAAGTAGTACTGCAAGTACTACTGCATGTACTACTACAAGTACTACTGCAATACTACTGCAAGTACTACTACAAGTACTACTACAATACTACTGCAAGTACTACTGCAATACTACTGCAATACTACTGCAATACTACTGCAATACTACTACAAGTACTACTGCAAGTACTACTGCAATACTACTGCAAGTACTACTACAAGTACTACTGCAATACTACTGCAATACTACTGCAATACTACTGCAAGTACTACTGCAAGTATTACTGCATTACTACTGCAAGTACTCCTGCAAGTACTACTAAAAGTACTACTGCAAGTACTACTGCAATACTACTGCAAGTACTACTGCACGTACTGCTGCAATACTACTGCAAGTACTACTACAAGTACTACTGCAATACTACTGCAAGTACTACTACAAGTACTACTGCAATACAACTGCAAGTACTACTGCAATACTACTGCAAGTACTACTGCAATACTACTACAAGTACTACTGCAAGTACTACTGCAATACTACTGCAAGTACTACTGCAAGTACTACTGCAATACTACTGCAAGTACTACTACAAGTACTACTGCAATACTACTGCAAGTACTACTACAAGTACTACTGCAATACTACTGCAATACTACTGCATGTACTACTGCAAGTACTACTGCAATACTACTGCAAGTACTACTGCAAGTTCTACAGTACTACTACTGCAAGTACTACTGCAAGTACTACTGCAATACTACTGCACATACTACTGCAAGTACTACTGCAATACTACTGCAAGTACTACTGCAAGTACTACAGTACTACTACTGCAAGTACTACTGCAAGTACTACTACAAGTACTACTACAAGTACTACTGCAAGTACTACTGCAATACTACTGAAAGTACTACTGCAAATATTATTGCAATACTACTGCAAGTACTACTACAAGTACTACTGCAATACTACTGCAAGTACTATTACAAATACTACTGCAAGTACTACTGCAATACTACTGCAAGTACTACTGCAATACTACTGCAAGTACTACTACAAGTACTACTGCAATACTACTGCAAGTACTACTACAAGTACTACTGCAATACTACTGCAATACTACTGCAATACTACTGCAAGTAATACTGCAAGTACTACTGCAATACTACTGCAAGTACTACTGCAAGTACTACTACAAGTACTACTGCAAGTACTACTGCAAGTACTACTGCAATACTACTGCAAGTACTACTGCAAGTACTACTGCAATACTACTGCAAGTACTACTGCAAGTACTACTGCAAGTACTATTGCAAGTACTACTACAAGTACTACTACAAGTACTACTGCAAGTACTACTGCAATACTACTGCAATACTACTGCAATACTACTGCAATACTACTACAAGTACTACTGCAAGTACTACTGCAATACTACTGCAAGTACTACTACAAGTACTACTGCAATACTACTGCAATACTACTGCAATACTACTGCAAGTACTACTGCAAGTATTACTGCAATACTACTGCAAGTACTCCTGCAAGTACTACTAAAAGTACTACTGCAAGTACTACTGCAATACTACTGCAAGTACTACTGCAAGTACTACTGCAATACTACTGCAAGTACTACTACAAGTACTACTGCAATACTACTGCAAGTACTACTACAAGTACTACTGCAATACTACTGCAATACTACTGCAATACTACTGCAAGTACTACTGCAATACTACTGCAAGTATTACTACAAGTACTACTGCAATACTACTGCAAGTACTACTACAAGTACTACTGCAATACTACTGCAAGTACTACTGCAATACTACTGCAATACTACTGCAATACTACTGCAGTACTACTGCAAGTACTACTGCAATACTACTGCAATACTACTGCAAGTACTACTCCAATACTACTGCAATACTACTGCAAGTAACTACTGCAAGTACTACTGCAAGTACTACTGCAATACTACTGCAAGTACTACTACAAGTACTACTGCAAGTACTACTGCAATACCACTGCAAGTACTACTACTAGTACTACTGCAATACTACAGCAAGTACTACTACAAATACTACTGCAATACTACTGCAAGTACTAATACAAGTACTACTGCAATACTACTGCAATACTACTGCAAGTACTACTGCAAGTACTACTGCAATACTACTGCAATACTACTGCAGTACTACTGCAAGTACTACTGCAATACTACTGCAATACTACTGCAAGTACTACTGCAATACTACTGCAAGTACTACTGCAATACTACTGCAAGTACTAATGCAAGTACTACAGTACTACTACTGCAAGTACTACTGCAAGTACTACTACAAGTACTACTACAAGTACTACTGCAAGTACTACTGCAATACTACTGAAAGTACTACTGCAAGTATTACTGCAATACTACTGCAAGTACTACTGCAAGTACTACTGCAATACTACTGCAAGTACTACTGCAAGTACTACAGTACTACTACTACTACAAGTACTACTGCAAGTACTACAGTACTACTACTGCAATACTACAGTACTACTACTGCAATACTACTCAAAGTACTACTGCAATACTACTGCAAGTACTACTACAAGTACTACTGATATACTACTGCAAGTACTACTACAAGTAGTACTGCAAGTACTACTGCATGTACTACTACAAGTACTACTGCAATACTACTGCAAGTACTACTACAAGTACTACTGCAATACTACTGCAAGTACTACTACAAGTACTACTGCAATACTACTGCAATACTACTGCAATACTACTGCAAGTACTACTGCAATACTACTGCAAGTATTACTACAAGTACTACTGCAATACTACTGCAAGTACTACTACAAGTACTACTGCAATACTACTGCAAGTACTACTGCAAGTACTACTGCAATACCACTGCAAGTACTACTACTAGTACTACTGCAATACTACAGCAAGTACTACTACAAATACTACTGCAATACTACTGCAAGTACTAATACAAGTACTACTGCAATACTACTGCAATACTACTGCAAGTACTACTGCAAGTACTACTGCAATACTACTGCAATACTACTGCAGTACTACTGCAAGTACTACTGCAATACTACTGCAATACTACTGCAAGTACTACTGCAATACTACTGCAAGTACTACTGCAATACTACTGCAAGTACTAATGCAAGTACTACAGTACTACTACTGCAAGTACTACTGCAAGTACTACTACAAGTACTACTACAAGTACTACTGCAAGTACTACTGCAATACTACTGAAAGTACTACTGCAAGTATTACTGCAATACTACTGCAAGTACTACTGCAAGTACTACTGCAATACTACTGCAAGTACTACTGCAAGTACTACAGTACTACTACTACTACAAGTACTACTGCAAGTACTACAGTACTACTACTGCAATACTACAGTACTACTACTGCAATACTACTCAAAGTACTACTGCAATACTACTGCAAGTACTACTACAAGTACTACTGATATACTACTGCAAGTACTACTACAAGTAGTACTGCAAGTACTACTGCATGTACTACTACAAGTACTACTGCAATACTACTGCAAGTACTACTACAAGTACTACTGCAATACTACTGCAAGTACTACTACAAGTACTACTGCAATACTACTGCAATACTACTGCAATACTACTGCAAGTACTACTGCAATACTACTGCAAGTATTACTACAAGTACTACTGCAATACTACTGCAAGTACTACTACAAGTACTACTGCAATACTACTGCAAGTACTACTGCAATACTACTGCAATACTACTGCAATACTACTGCAGTACTACTGCAAGTACTACTGCAATACTACTGCAATACTACTGCAAGTACTACTCCAATACTACTGCAATACTACTGCAAGTAACTACTGCAAGTACTACTGCAAGTACTACTGCAATACTACTGCAAGTACTACTACAAGTACTACTGCAAGTACTACTGCAATACCACTGCAAGTACTACTACTAGTACTACTGCAATACTACAGCAAGTACTACTACAAATACTACTGCAATACTACTGCAAGTACTAATACAAGTACTACTGCAATACTACTGCAATACTACTGCAAGTACTACTGCAAGTACTACTGCAATACTACTGCAATACTACTGCAGTACTACTGCAAGTACTACTGCAATACTACTGCAATACTACTGCAAGTACTACTGCAATACTACTGCAAGTACTACTGCAATACTACTGCAAGTACTAAAGCAAGTACTACAGTACTACTACTGCAAGTACTACTGCAAGTACTACTACAAGTACTACTACAAGTACTACTGCAAGTACTACTGCAATACTACTGAAAGTACTACTGCAAGTATTACTGCAATACTACTGCAAGTGCTACTGCAAGTACTACTGCAATACTACTGCAAGTACTACTGCAAGTACTACAGTACTACTACTACTACAAGTACTACTGCAAGTACTACAGTACTACTACTGCAATACTACAGTACTACTACTGCAATACTACTCAAAGTACTACTGCAATACTACTGCAAGTACTACTACAAGTACTACTGATATACTACTGCAAGTACTACTACAAGTAGTACTGCAAGTACTACTGCATGTACTACTACAAGTACTACTGCAATACTACTGCAAGTACTACTACAAGTACTACTACAATACTACTGCAAGTACTACTGCAATACTACTGCAATACTACTGCAATACTACTGCAATACTACTACAAGTACTACTGCAAGTACTACTGCAATACTACTGCAAGTACTACTACAAGTACTACTGCAATACTACTGCAATACTACTGCAATACTACTGCAAGTACTACTGCAAGTATTACTGCATTACTACTGCAAGTACTCCTGCAAGTACTACTAAAAGTACTACTGCAAGTACTACTGCAATACTACTGCAAGTACTACTGCACGTACTGCTGCAATACTACTGCAAGTACTACTACAAGTACTACTGCAATACTACTGCAAGTACTACTACAAGTACTACTGCAATACAACTGCAAGTACTACTGCAATACTACTGCAAGTACTACTGCAATACTACTACAAGTACTACTGCAAGTACTACTGCAATACTACTGCAAGTACTACTGCAAGTACTACTGCAATACTACTGCAAGTACTACTACAAGTACTACTGCAATACTACTGCAAGTACTACTACAAGTACTACTGCAATACTACTGCAATACTACTGCATGTACTACTGCAAGTACTACTGCAATACTACTGCAAGTACTACTGCAAGTTCTACAGTACTACTACTGCAAGTACTACTGCAAGTACTACTGCAATACTACTGCACATACTACTGCAAGTACTACTGCAATACTACTGCAAGTACTACTGCAAGTACTACAGTACTACTACTGCAAGTACTACTGCAAGTACTACTACAAGTACTACTACAAGTACTACTGCAAGTACTACTGCAATACTACTGAAAGTACTACTGCAAATATTATTGCAATACTACTGCAAGTACTACTACAAGTACTACTGCAATACTACTGCAAGTACTATTACAAATACTACTGCAAGTACTACTGCAATACTACTGCAAGTACTACTGCAATACTACTGCAAGTACTACTACAAGTACTACTGCAATACTACTGCAAGTACTACTACAAGTACTACTGCAATACTACTGCAATACTACTGCAATACTACTGCAAGTAATACTGCAAGTACTACTGCAATACTACTGCAAGTACTACTGCAAGTACTACTACAAGTACTACTGCAAGTACTACTGCAAGTACTACTGCAATACTACTGCAAGTACTACTGCAAGTACTACTGCAATACTACTGCAAGTACTACTGCAAGTACTACTGCAAGTACTATTGCAAGTACTACTACAAGTACTACTACAAGTACTACTGCAAGTACTACTGCAATACTACTGCAATACTACTGCAATACTACTGCAATACTACTACAAGTACTACTGCAAGTACTACTGCAATACTACTGCAAGTACTACTACAAGTACTACTGCAATACTACTGCAATACTACTGCAATACTACTGCAAGTACTACTGCAAGTATTACTGCAATACTACTGCAAGTACTCCTGCAAGTACTACTAAAAGTACTACTGCAAGTACTACTGCAATACTACTGCAAGTACTACTGCAAGTACTACTGCAATACTACTGCAAGTACTACTACAAGTACTACTGCAATACTACTGCAAGTACTACTACAAGTACTACTGCAATACTACTGCAATACTACTGCAATACTACTGCAAGTACTACTGCAATACTACTGCAAGTATTACTACAAGTACTACTGCAATACTACTGCAAGTACTACTACAAGTACTACTGCAATACTACTGCAAGTACTACTGCAATACTACTGCAATACTACTGCAATACTACTGCAGTACTACTGCAAGTACTACTGCAATACTACTGCAATACTACTGCAAGTACTACTCCAATACTACTGCAATACTACTGCAAGTAACTACTGCAAGTACTACTGCAAGTACTACTGCAATACTACTGCAAGTACTACTACAAGTACTACTGCAAGTACTACTGCAATACCACTGCAAGTACTACTACTAGTACTACTGCAATACTACAGCAAGTACTACTACAAATACTACTGCAATACTACTGCAAGTACTAATACAAGTACTACTGCAATACTACTGCAATACTACTGCAAGTACTACTGCAAGTACTACTGCAATACTACTGCAATACTACTGCAGTACTACTGCAAGTACTACTGCAATACTACTGCAATACTACTGCAAGTACTACTGCAATACTACTGCAAGTACTACTGCAATACTACTGCAAGTACTAATGCAAGTACTACAGTACTACTACTGCAAGTACTACTGCAAGTACTACTACAAGTACTACTACAAGTACTACTGCAAGTACTACTGCAATACTACTGAAAGTACTACTGCAAGTATTACTGCAATACTACTGCAAGTACTACTGCAAGTACTACTGCAATACTACTGCAAGTACTACTGCAAGTACTACAGTACTACTACTACTACAAGTACTACTGCAAGTACTACAGTACTACTACTGCAATACTACAGTACTACTACTGCAATACTACTCAAAGTACTACTGCAATACTACTGCAAGTACTACTACAAGTACTACTGATATACTACTGCAAGTACTACTACAAGTAGTACTGCAAGTACTACTGCATGTACTACTACAAGTACTACTGCAATACTACTGCAAGTACTACTACAAGTACTACTACAATACTACTGCAAGTACTACTGCAATACTACTGCAATACTACTGCAATACTACTGCAATACTACTACAAGTACTACTGCAAGTACTACTGCAATACTACTGCAAGTACTACTACAAGTACTACTGCAATACTACTGCAATACTACTGCAATACTACTGCAAGTACTACTGCAAGTATTACTGCATTACTACTGCAAGTACTCCTGCAAGTACTACAGCAAGTACTACTGCAAGTACTACTGCAATACTACTGCAAGTACTACTGCACGTACTGCTGCAATACTACTGCAAGTACTACTACAAGTATTACTGCAATACTACTGCAAGTACTACTACAAGTACTACTGCAATACAACTGCAAGTACTACTGCAATACTACTGCAAGTACTACTGCAATACTACTACAAGTACTACTGCAAGTACTACTGCAATACTACTGCAAGTACTACTGCAAGTACTACTGCAATACTACTGCAAGTACTACTACAAGTACTACTGCAATACTACTGCAAGTACTACTACAAGTACTACTGCAATACTACTGCAATACTACTGCATGTACTACTGCAAGTACTACTGCAATACTACTGCAAGTACTACTGCAAGTTCTACAGTACTACTACTGCAAGTACTACTGCAAGTACTACTGCAATACTACTGCACGTACTACTGCAAGTACTACTGCAATACTACTGCAAGTACTACTGCAAGTACTACAGTACTACTACTGCAAGTACTACTGCAAGTACTACTACAAGTACTACTACAAGTACTACTGCAAGTACTACTGCAATACTACTGAAAGTACTACTGCAAATATTATTGCAATACTACTGCAAGTACTACTACAAGTACTACTGCAATACTACTGCAAGTACTATTACAAATACTACTGCAAGTACTACTGCAATACTACTGCAAGTACTACTGCAATACTACTGCAAGTACTACTACAAGTACTACTGCAATACTACTGCAAGTACTACTACAAGTAATACTGCAATACTACTGCAATACTACTGCAATACTACTGCAAGTACTACTGCAAGTACTACTGCAATACTACTGCAAGTACTACTGCAAGTATTACTACAAGTACTACTGCAAGTACTACTGCAAGTACTACTGCAATACTACTGCAAGTACTACTGCAAGTACTACTGCAATACTACTGCAAGTACTACTGCAAGTACTACTGCAAGTACTATTGCAAGTACTACTACAAGTACTACTACAAGTACTACTGCAAGTACTACTGCAATACTACTGCAATACTACTGCAATACTACTGCAATACTACTACAAGTACTACTGCAAGTACTACTGCAATGCTACTGCAAGTACTACTACAAGTACTACTGCAATACTACTGCAATACTACTGCAATACTACTGCAAGTACTACTGCAAGTATTACTGCAATACTACTGCAAGTACTCCTGCAAGTACTACTAAAAGTACTACTGCAAGTACTACTGCAATACTACTGCAAGTACTACTGCAAGTACTACTGCAATACTACTGCAAGTACTACTACAAGTACTACTGCAATACTACTGCAAGTACTACTACAAGTACTACTGCAAGTACTACTGCAATACTGCTGCAAGTACTACTACAAGTACTACTGCAATACAACTGCAAGTACTACTGCAATACTACTGCAATACTACTGCAAGTACTACTGCAAATACTACTGCAATACTACTGCAAGTACTACTACAAGTACTACTGCAATACTACTGCAAGTACTACTACAAGTACTACTGCAAGTACTACTGCAATACCACTGCAAGTACTACTACAAGTACTACTGCAATACTACTGCAAGTACTACTACAAATACTACTGCAATACTACTGCAAGTACTAATACAAGTACTACTGCAATACTACTGCAATACTACTGCAAGTACTACTGCAAGTACTACTGCAATACTACTGCAATACTACTGCAGTACTACTGCAAGTACTACTGCAATACTACTGCAAGTACTACTGCAATACTACTGCAAGTACTACTGCAAGTACTACTGCAATACTACTGCAAGTACTAAAGCAAGTACTACAGTACTACTACTGCAAGTACTACTGCAAGTACTACTACAAGTACTACTACAAGTACTACTGCAAGTACTACTGCAATACTACTGAAAGTACTACTGCAAGTACTACTGCAATACTACTGCAAGTACTACTACAAGTACTACTGCAAGTACTACTGCAATACCACTGCAAGTACTACTACAAGTACTACTGCAATACTACTGCAAGTACTACTACAAATACTACTGTAATACTACTGCAAGTACTAATACAAGTACTACTGCAATACTACTGCAATACTACTGCAAGTACTACTGCAAGTACTACTGCAATACTACTGCAATACTACTGCAGTACTACTGCAAGTACTACTGCAATACTACTGCAAGTACTAAAGCAAGTACTATAGTACTACTAATGCAAGTACTACTGCAAGTACTACTACAAGTACTACTACAAGTACTACTGCAATACTACTGCAAGTACTACTACAAGTACTACTGCAATACTACTGCAAGTACTACTACAAGTACTACTGCAATACTACTGCAATACTACTGCAATACTACTGCAAGTAATACTGCAAGTACTACTGCAATACTACTGCAAGTACTACTGCAAGTACTACTACAAGTACTACTGCAAGTACTACTGCAAGTACTACTGCAATACTACTGCAAGTACTACTGCAAGTACTACTGCAATACTACTGCAAGTACTACTGCAAGTACTACTGCAAGTACTATTGCAAGTACTACTACAAGTACTACTACAAGTACTACTGCAAGTACTACTGCAATACTACTGCAATACTACTGCAATACTACTGCAATACTACTACAAGTACTACTGCAAGTACTACTGCAATACTACTGCAAGTACTACTACAAGTACTACTGCAATACTACTGCAATACTACTGCAATACTACTGCAAGTACTACTGCAAGTATTACTGCAATACTACTGCAAGTACTCCTGCAAGTACTACTAAAAGTACTACTGCAAGTACTACTGCAATACTACTGCAAATACTACTGCAAGTACTACTGCAATACTACTGCAAGTACTACTACAAGTACTACTGCAATACTACTGCAAGTACTACTACAAGTACTACTGCAATACTACTGCAATACTACTGCAATACTACTGCAAGTACTACTGCAATACTACTGCAAGTATTACTACAAGTACTACTGCAATACTACTGCAAGTACTACTACAAGTACTACTGCAATACTACTGCAAGTACTACTGCAATACTACTGCAATACTACTGCAATACTACTGCAGTACTACTGCAAGTACTACTGCAATACTACTGCAATACTACTGCAAGTACTACTCCAATACTACTGCAATACTACTGCAAGTAACTACTGCAAGTACTACTGCAAGTACTACTGCAATACTACTGCAAGTACTACTACAAGTACTACTGCAAGTACTACTGCAATACCACTGCAAGTACTACTACTAGTACTACTGCAATACTACAGCAAGTACTACTACAAATACTACTGCAATACTACTGCAAGTACTAATACAAGTACTACTGCAATACTACTGCAATACTACTGCAAGTACTACTGCAAGTACTACTGCAATACTACTGCAATACTACTGCAGTACTACTGCAAGTACTACTGCAATACTACTGCAATACTACTGCAAGTACTACTGCAATACTACTGCAAGTACTACTGCAATACTACTGCAAGTACTAATGCAAGTACTACAGTACTACTACTGCAAGTACTACTGCAAGTACTA
Source organism: Eucyclogobius newberryi (assembly GCF_026437365.1). Lineage (NCBI taxonomy): Eukaryota > Metazoa > Chordata > Actinopteri > Gobiiformes > Gobiidae > Eucyclogobius > Eucyclogobius newberryi. The sequence goes on along the minus strand of NW_027316245.1, from coordinate 358,215 downwards.
CTACAAGTACTACTACAAGTACTACTGCAAGTACTACTGCAATACTACTGAAAGTACTACTGCAAGTATTACTGCAATACTACTGCAAGTACTACTGCAAGTACTACTGCAATACTACTGCAAGTACTACTGCAAGTACTACAGTACTACTACTACTACAAGTACTACTGCAAGTACTACAGTACTACTACTGCAATACTACAGTACTACTACTGCAATACTACTCAAAGTACTACTGCAATACTACTGCAAGTACTACTACAAGTACTACTGATATACTACTGCAAGTACTACTACAAGTAGTACTGCAAGTACTACTGCATGTACTACTACAAGTACTACTGCAATACTACTGCAAGTACTACTACAAGTACTACTACAATACTACTGCAAGTACTACTGCAATACTACTGCAATACTACTGCAATACTACTGCAATACTACTACAAGTACTACTGCAAGTACTACTGCAATACTACTGCAAGTACTACTACAAGTACTACTGCAATACTACTGCAATACTACTGCAATACTACTGCAAGTACTACTGCAAGTATTACTGCATTACTACTGCAAGTACTCCTGCAAGTACTACTGCAAGTACTACTGCAAGTATTACTGCAATACTACTGCAAGTACTACTACAAGTACTACTGCAATACTACTGCAAGTACTACTACAAGTACTACTGCAAGTACTACTGCAATACTACTGCAAGTACTACTACAAGTACTACTGCAATACTACTGCAAGTACTACTACAAGTACTACTGCAATACTACTGCAATACTACTGCAATACTACTGCAAGTACTACTGCAATACTACTGCAAGTACTACTACAAGTACTACTGCAATACTACTGCAAGTACTACTACAAGTACTACTGCAATACTACTGCAAGTACTACTGCAATACTACTGCAATACTACTGCAATACTACTGCAGTACTACTGCAAGTACTACTGCAATACTACTGCAATACTACTGCAAGTATTACTCCAATACTACTGCAATACTACTGCAAGTAACTACTGCAAGTACTACTGCAAGTACTACTGCAATACTACTGCAAGTACTACTGCAAGTACTACAGTACTACTACTACTACAAGTACTACTGCAAGTACTACAGTACTACTACTGCAATAGTACAGTACTACTACTGCAATACTACTCAAAGTACTACTGCAATACTACTGCAAGTACTACTGCAATACTACTGCAAGTACTACTACAAGTACTACTGCAATACTACTGCAAGTACTACTACAAGTAGTACTGCAAGTACTACTGCATTACTACTGCATGTACTACTACAAGTACTACTGCAATACTACTGCAAGTACTACTACAAGTACTACTGCAATACTACTGCAAGTACTACTGCAATACTACTGCAATACTACTGCAATACTACTGCAATACTACTACAAGTACTACTGCAAGTACTACTGCAATACTACTGCAAGTACTACTACAAGTACTACTGCAATACTACTGCAATACTACTGCAATACTACTGCAAGTACTACTGCAAGTATTACTGCAATACTACTGCAAGTACTCCTGCAAGTACTACTAAAAGTACTACTGCAAGTACTACTGCAATACTACTGCAAGTATTACTGCACGTACTACTGCAATACTACTGCAAGTACTACTACAAGTACTACTGCAATACTACTGCAAGTACGACTACAAGTACTACTGCAAGTACTACTGCAATACTACTGCAAGTACTACTACAAGTACTACTGCAATACTACTGCAAGTACTACTACAAGTACTACTGCAATACTACTGCAAGTACTACTACAAGTACTACTGCAATACTACTGCAATACTACTGCATTACTACTGCAAGTACTACTGCAATACTCCTGCAAGTACTACAGTACTACTACTGCAATACTACTCAAAGTACTATTGCTATAATACTGCAAGTACTACTGCAATACTACTGCAAGTACTACTACAAGTATTACTGCAATACTACTGCAAGTACTACTACAAGTACTACTGCAAGTACTACTGCAATACTCCTGCAAGTACTACTACAAGTACTACTGCAATACTACTGCAAGTACTACTACAAGTACTACTGCAATACTACTGCAATACTACTGCAATACTACAGTACTACTACTGCAATACTACTCAAAGCACTACTGCAATACTACCGCAAGTACTACAGCAATACTACTCCAAGTACTACTAAAAGTACTACTGCAATACTACTGCAAGTACTACTACAAGTACTACTGCAAGTACTACTGCAATACTACTGCAAGTACTACTACAAGTACTACTGCAATACTACTGCAAGTACTACTACAAGTACTACTGCAATACTACTACAAGTACTACTGCAATACTACTGCAAGTACTACTAAAAGTACTACTGCAATACTACTGCAAAACTACTGCAAGTACTACTGCAAGTACTACTGCAAGTACTACTGCAATACTACTGCAAGTACTACTGCAAGTACTACACTACTACTACTACAAGTACTACTGCAAGTACTACAGTACTACTACTGTAATACTACTCAAAGTACTACTGCAATACTACTGCAAGTACTACTACAAGTACTACTGCAAGTACTACTGCAATACTACTGCAAGTACTACTACAAGTACTACTGCAAGTACTACTACAAGTACTACTGCAATACTATTGCAAGTACTACTGCAATACTACTGCAATACTACTGCAATACTACTGCAATACTACTGCAAGTACTAGTGCAAGTACTACTGCAATACTACTGCAAGTACTATTACAAGTACTACTGCAATACTACTGCAATACTACTGCAATACTACTGCAAGTACTACTGCAAGTACTACAGTACTACTACTGCAAGTACTACTGCAAGTACTGCTGCAATACTACTGCATGTACTACTGCAAGTACTACTGCAATACTACTGCAAGTACTACTACAAGTACTACTGCAATACTACTGCAAGTACTACTACAAGTACTACTGCAAGTACTACTGCAATACTACTGCAAGTACTACTACAAGTACTACTGCAATACTACTGCAAGTACTACTACAAGTACTACTGCAATACTACTGCAAGTACTACTACAAATACTACTGCAATACTACTGCAAGTAATACTGCAATACTACTGCAATACTACTGCAAGTACTACTGCAAGTACTACTGCAATACTACTGCAAGTACTACTGCAAGTACTACAGTACTACTGCTACAAGTACTACTGCAAGTACTACAGTACTACTACTGCAATACTACAGTACTACTACTGCAATACTACTCAAAGTACTACTGCAATACTACTGCAAGTACTACTGCAATACTACTGCAAGTACTACTGCAAGTACTACTACAAGTACTAGTGCAATACTACTACAAGTACTACTGCAATACTACTGCAAGTACTACTACAAGTACTACTGCAATACTACTGCAAGTACTACTACAAGTACTACTGCAATACTACTGCAAGTACTACTACAAGTACTACTGCAATATTACTGCAAGTACTACTACAAGTACTACTGCAAGTACTACTGCAATACTACTGCAATACTACTGCAAGTACTACTGCAAGTACTACTGCAATACTACTGTAAGTACTACTGCAAGTACTACTGCAATACTACTGCAAGTACTACTGCAAGTACTACAGTACTACTACTGCAAGTACTACTGCAAGTACTGCTGCAATACTACTGCATGTACTACTGCAAGTACTACTGCAATACTACTGCAAGTACTACTGCAAGTACTACTGCAAGTACTACTGCAATACTACTGCAATACTACTGCAGTACTACTGCAAGTACTACTGCAATACTACTGCAAGTACTACTGCAAGTACTACTGCAATACTACTGCAAGTACTAAAGCAAGTACTACAGTACTACTACTGCAAGTACTACTGCAATACTACTGCAAGTACTACTACAAGTACTACTGCAATACTACTGCAAGTACTACTGCAATACTACTGCAATACTACTGCAATACTACTGCAGTACTACTGCAAGTACTACTGCAATACTACTGCAATACTACTGCAAGTACTACTCCAATACTACTGCAATACTACTGCAAGTAACTACTGCAAGTACTACTGCAAGTACTACTGCAATACTACTGCAAGTACTACTGCAAGTACTACAGTACTACTACTACTACAAGTACTACTGCAAGTACTACAGTACTACTACTGCAATAGTACAGTACTACTACTGCAATACTACTCAAAGTACTACTGCAATACTACTGCAAGTACTACTGCAATACTACTGCAAGTACTACTACAAGTACTACTGCAATACTACTGCAAGTACTACTACAAGTAGTACTGCAAGTACTACTGCATTACTACTGCATGTACTACTACAAGTACTACTGCAATACTACTGCAAGTACTACTACAAGTACTACTGCAATACTACTGCAAGTACTACTGCAATACTACTGCAATACTACTGCAATACTACTGCAATACTACTGCAAGTACTACTACAAGTACTACTGCAATACTACTGCAAGTACTACTACAAATACTACTGCAATACTACTGCAAGTAATACTGCAATACTACTGCAATACTACTGCAAGTACTACTGCAAGTACTACTGCAATACTACTGCAAGTACTACTGCAAGTACTACAGTACTACTGCTACAAGTACTACTGCAAGTACTACAGTACTACTACTGCAATACTACAGTACTACTACTGCAATACTACTCAAAGTACTACTGCAATACTACTGCAAGTACTACTGCAATACTACTGCAAGTACTACTGCAAGTACTACTACAAGTACTACTGCAATACTACTACAAGTACTACTGCAATACTACTGCAAGTACTACTACAAGTACTACTGCAATACTACTGCAAGTACTACTACAAGTACTACTGCAATACTACTGCAAGTACTACTACAAGTACTACTGCAATATTACTGCAAGTACTACTACAAGTACTACTGCAAGTACTACTGCAATACTACTGCAATACTACTGCAAGTACTACTGCAAGTACTACTGCAATACTACTGTAAGTACTACTGCAAGTACTACTGCAATACTACTGCAAGTACTACTGCAAGTACTACAGTACTACTACTGCAAGTACTACTGCAAGTACTGCTGCAATACTACTGCATGTACTACTGCAAGTACTACTGCAATACTACTGCAAGTACTACTGCAAGTACTACTGCAAGTACTACTGCAATACTACTGCAATACTACTGCAGTACTACTGCAAGTACTACTGCAATACTACTGCAAGTACTACTGCAAGTACTACTGCAATACTACTGCAAGTACTAAAGCAAGTACTACAGTACTACTACTGCAAGTACTACTGCAAGTACTACTACAAGTACTACTACAAGTACTACTGCAAGTACTACTGCAATACTACTGAAAGTACTACTGCAAGTATTACTGTAATACTACTGCAAGTACTACTACAAGTACTACTGCAATACTACTGCAAGTACTACTACAAGTACTACTGCAAGTACTACTGCAATACTACTGCAAGTACTACTACAAGTACTACTGCAATACTACTGCAAGTACTACTACAAGTACTACTGCAATACTACTGCAATACTACTGCAATACTACTGCAAGTACTACTGCAATACTACTGCAAGTACTACTACAAGTACTACTGCAATACTACTGCAAGTACTACTACAAGTACTACTGCAATACTACTGCAAGTACTACTGCAATACTACTGCAATACTACTGCAATACTACTGCAGTACTACTGCAAGTACTACTGCAATACTACTGCAATACTACTGCAAGTACTACTCCAATACTACTGCAATACTACTGCAAGTAACTACTGCAAGTACTACTGCAAGTACTACTGCAATACTACTGCAAGTACTACTGCAAGTACTACAGTACTACTACTACTACAAGTACTACTGCAAGTACTACAGTACTACTACTGCAATAGTACAGTACTACTACTGCAATACTACTCAAAGTACTACTGCAATACTACTGCAAGTACTACTGCAATACTACTGCAAGTACTACTACAAGTACTACTGCAATACTACTGCAAGTACTACTACAAGTAGTACTGCAAGTACTACTGCATTACTACTGCATGTACTACTACAAGTACTACTGCAATACTACTGCAAGTACTACTACAAGTACTACTGCAATACTACTGTGAGTACTACTGCAATACTACTGCAATACTACTGCAATACTACTGCAATACTACTACAAGTACTACTGCAAGTACTACTGCAATACTACTGCAAGTACTACTACAAGTACTACTGCAATACTACTGCAATACTACTGCAAGTACTACTGCAAGTATTACTGCAATACTACTGCAAGTACTCCTGCAAGTACTACTAAAAGTACTACTGCAAGTACTACTGCAATACTACTGCAAGTATTACTGCACGTACTACTGCAATACTACTGCAAGTACTACTACAAGTACTACTGCAATACTACTGCAAGTACGACTACAAGTACTACTGCAAGTACTACTGCAATACTACTGCAAGTACTACTACAAGTACTACTGCAATACTACTGCAAGTACTACTACAAGTACTACTGCAATACTACTGCAAGTACTACTACAAGTACTACTGCAATACTACTGCAATACTACTGCATTACTACTGCAAGTACTACTGCAATACTCCTGCAAGTACTACAGTACTACTACTGCAATACTACTCAAAGTACTATTGCTATACTACTGCAAGTACTACTGCAATACTACTGCAAGTACTACTACAAGTATTACTGCAATACTACTGCAAGTACTACTACAAGTACTACTGCAAGTACTACTGCAATACTCCTGCAAGTACTACTACAAGTACTACTGCAATACTACTGCAATTACTACTACAAGTACTACTGCAATACTACTGCAATACTACTGCAATACTACAGTACTACTACTGCAATACTACTCAAAGTACTACTGCAATACTACCGCAAGTACTACTGCAATACTACTCCAAGTACTACTACAAGTACTACTGCAATACTACTGCAAGTACTACTACAAGTACTACTGCAAGTACTACTGCAATACTACTGCAAGTACTACTACAAGTACTACTGCAATACTACTGCAAGTACTACTACAAGTACTACTGCAATACTACTACAAGTACTACTGCAATACTACTGCAAGTACTACTAAAAGTACTACTGCAATACTACTGCAAAACTACTGCAAGTACTACTGCAAGTACTACTGCAATACTACTGCAAGTACTACTGCAAGTACTACACTACTACTACTACAAGTACTACTGCAAGTACTACAGTACTACTACTGTAATACTACTCAAAGTACTACTGCAATACTAGTGCAAGTACTACTACAAGTACTACTGCAAGTACTACTGCAATACTACTGCAAGTACTACTACAAGTACTACTGCAAGTACTACTACAAGTACTACTGCAATACTATTGCAAGTACTACTGCAATACTACTGCAATACTACTGCAATACTACTGCAAGTACTAGTGCAAGTACTACTGCAATACTACTGCAAGTACTATTACAAGTACTACTGCAATACTACTGCAATACTACTGCACGTACTACTGCAAGTACTACTGCAATACTACTGCAAGTACTATTGCAAGTACTACAGTACTACTACTGCAAGTATTACTGCAAGTACTACTACAAGTACTACTACAAGTACTACTGCAAGTACTACTGCAATACTACTGCAAGTACTACTGCAAGTATTACTGCAATACTACTGCAAGTACTACTACAAGTACTACTGCAATACTACTGCAAGTACTACTACAAGTACTACTGCAATACTACTGCAAGTACTACTACAAGTACTACTGCAATACTACTGCAATACTACTGCAATACTACTGCAAGTACTACTGCAAGTACTACAGTACTACTACTGCAAGTACTACTGCAAGTACTGCTGCAATACTACTGCATGTACTACTGCAAGTACTACTGCAATACTACTGCAAGTACTACTACAAGTACTACTGCAATACTACTGCAAGTACTACTACAAGTACTACTGCAAGTACTACTGCAATACTACTGCAAGTACTACTACAAGTACTACTGCAATACTACTGCAAGTACTACTACAAGTACTACTGCAATACTACTGCAAGTACTACTACAAATACTACTGCAATACTACTGCAAGTAATACTGCAATACTACTGCAATACTATTGCAAGTACTACTGCAAGTACTACTGCAATACTACTGCAAGTACTACTGCAAGTACTACAGTACTACTGCTACAAGTACTACTGCAAGTACTACAGTACTACTACTGCAATACTACAGTACTACTACTGCAATACTACTCAAACTACTACTGCAATACTACTGCAAGTACTACTGCAATACTACTGCAAGTACTACTGCAAGTACTACTACAAGTACTACTGCAATACTACTACAAGTACTACTGCAATACTACTGCAAGTACTACTACAAGTACTACTGCAATACTACTGCAAGTACTACTACAAGTACTACTGCAATACTACTGCAAGTACTACTACAAGTACTACTGCAATACTACTGCAAGTACTACTACAAATACTACTGCAATACTACTGCAAGTAATACTGCAATACTACTGCAATACTACTGCAAGTACTACTGCAAGTACTACTGCAATACTACTGCAAGTACTACTGCAAGTACTACAGTACTACTGCTACAAGTACTACTGCAAGTACTACAGTACTACTACTGCAATACTACAGTACTACTACTGCAATACTACTCAAAGTACTACTGCAATACTACTGCAAGTACTACTGCAATACTACTGCAAGTACTACTGCAAGTACTACTACAAGTACTACTGCAATACTACTACAAGTACTACTGCAATACTACTGCAAGTACTACTACAAGTACTACTGCAATACTACTGCAAGTACTACTACAAGTACTACTGCAATACTACTGCAAGTACTACTACAAGTACTACTGCAATATTACTGCAAGTACTACTACAAGTACTACTGCAAGTACTACTGCAATACTACTGCAATACTACTGCAAGTACTACTGCAAGTACTACTGCAATACTACTGTAAGTACTACTGCAAGTACTACTGCAATACTACTGCAAGTACTACTGCAAGTACTACAGTACTACTACTGCAAGTACTACTGCAAGTACTGCTGCAATACTACTGCATGTACTACTGCAAGTACTACTGCAATACTACTGCAAGTACTACTGCAAGTACTACTGCAAGTACTACTGCAATACTACTGCAATACTACTGCAGTACTACTGCAAGTACTACTGCAATACTACTGCAAGTACTACTGCAAGTACTACTGCAATACTACTGCAAGTACTAAAGCAAGTACTACAGTACTACTACTGCAAGTACTACTGCAATACTACTGCAAGTACTACTACAAGTACTACTGCAATACTACTGCAAGTACTACTGCAATACTACTGCAATACTACTGCAATACTACTGCAGTACTACTGCAAGTACTACTGCAATACTACTGCAATACTACTGCAAGTACTACTCCAATACTACTGCAATACTACTGCAAGTAACTACTGCAAGTACTACTGCAAGTACTACTGCAATACTACTGCAAGTACTACTGCAAGTACTACAGTACTACTACTACTACAAGTACTACTGCAAGTACTACAGTACTACTACTGCAATAGTACAGTACTACTACTGCAATACTACTCAAAGTACTACTGCAATACTACTGCAAGTACTACTGCAATACTACTGCAAGTACTACTACAAGTACTACTGCAATACTACTGCAAGTACTACTACAAGTAGTACTGCAAGTACTACTGCATTACTACTGCATGTACTACTACAAGTACTACTGCAATACTACTGCAAGTACTACTACAAGTACTACTGCAATACTACTGCAAGTACTACTGCAATACTACTGCAATACTACTGCAATACTACTGCAATACTACTGCAAGTACTACTACAAGTACTACTGCAATACTACTGCAAGTACTACTACAAATACTACTGCAATACTACTGCAAGTAATACTGCAATACTACTGCAATACTACTGCAAGTACTACTGCAAGTACTACTGCAATACTACTGCAAGTACTACTGCAAGTACTACAGTACTACTGCTACAAGTACTACTGCAAGTACTACAGTACTACTACTGCAATACTACAGTACTACTACTGCAATACTACTCAAAGTACTACTGCAATACTACTGCAAGTACTACTGCAATACTACTGCAAGTACTACTGCAAGTACTACTACAAGTACTACTGCAATACTACTACAAGTACTACTGCAATACTACTGCAAGTACTACTACAAGTACTACTGCAATACTACTGCAAGTACTACTACAAGTACTACTGCAATACTACTGCAAGTACTACTACAAGTACTACTGCAATATTACTGCAAGTACTACTACAAGTACTACTGCAAGTACTACTGCAATACTACTGCAATACTACTGCAAGTACTACTGCAAGTACTACTGCAATACTACTGTAAGTACTACTGCAAGTACTACTGCAATACTACTGCAAGTACTACTGCAAGTACTACAGTACTACTACTGCAAGTACTACTGCAAGTACTGCTGCAATACTACTGCATGTACTACTGCAAGTACTACTGCAATACTACTGCAAGTACTACTGCAAGTACTACTGCAAGTACTACTGCAATACTACTGCAATACTACTGCAGTACTACTGCAAGTACTACTGCAATACTACTGCAAGTACTACTGCAAGTACTACTGCAATACTACTGCAAGTACTAAAGCAAGTACTACAGTACTACTACTGCAAGTACTACTGCAAGTACTACTACAAGTACTACTACAAGTACTACTGCAAGTACTACTGCAATACTACTGAAAGTACTACTGCAAGTATTACTGTAATACTACTGCAAGTACTACTACAAGTACTACTGCAATACTACTGCAAGTACTACTACAAGTACTACTGCAAGTACTACTGCAATACTACTGCAAGTACTACTACAAGTACTACTGCAATACTACTGCAAGTACTACTACAAGTACTACTGCAATACTACTGCAAGTACTACTACAAATACTACTGCAATACTACTGCAAGTAATACTGCAATACTACTGCAATACTATTGCAAGTACTACTGCAAGTACTACTGCAATACTACTGCAAGTACTACTGCAAGTACTACAGTACTACTGCTACAAGTACTACTGCAAGTACTACAGTACTACTACTGCAATACTACAGTACTACTACTGCAATACTACTGCAATACTACTGCAATACTACTGCAAGTACTACTGCAAGTACTACAGTACTACTACTGCAAGTACTACTGCAAGTACTGCTGCAATACTACTGCATGTACTACTGCAAGTACTACTGCAATACTACTGCAAGTACTACTACAAGTACTACTGCAATACTACTGCAAGTACTACTACAAGTACTACTGCAAGTACTACTGCAATACTACTGCAAGTACTACTACAAGTACTACTGCAATACTACTGCAAGTACTACTACAAGTACTACTGCAATACTACTGCAAGTACTACTACAAATACTACTGCAATACTACTGCAAGTAATACTGCAATACTACTGCAATACTACTGCAAGTACTACTGCAAGTACTACTGCAATACTACTGCAAGTACTACTGCAAGTACTACAGTACTACTGCTACAAGTACTACTGCAAGTACTACAGTACTACTACTGCAATACTACAGTACTACTACTGCAATACTACTCAAAGTACTACTGCAATACTACTGCAAGTACTACTGCAATACTACTGCAAGTACTACTGCAAGTACTACTACAAGTACTACTGCAATACTACTACAAGTACTACTGCAATACTACTGCAAGTACTACTACAAGTACTACTGCAATACTACTGCAAGTACTACTACAAGTACTACTGCAATACTACTGCAAGTACTACTACAAGTACTACTGCAATATTACTGCAAGTACTACTACAAGTACTACTGCAAGTACTACTGCAATACTACTGCAATACTACTGCAAGTACTACTGCAAGTACTACTGCAATACTACTGTAAGTACTACTGCAAGTACTACTGCAATACTACTGCAAGTACTACTGCAAGTACTACAGTACTACTACTGCAAGTACTACTGCAAGTACTGCTGCAATACTACTGCATGTACTACTGCAAGTACTACTGCAATACTACTGCAAGTACTACTGCAAGTACTACTGCAAGTACTACTGCAATACTACTGCAATACTACTGCAGTACTACTGCAAGTACTACTGCAATACTACTGCAAGTACTACTGCAAGTACTACTGCAATACTACTGCAAGTACTAAAGCAAGTACTACAGTACTACTACTGCAAGTACTACTGCAATACTACTGCAAGTACTACTACAAGTACTACTGCAATACTACTGCAAGTACTACTGCAATACTACTGCAATACTACTGCAATACTACTGCAGTACTACTGCAAGTACTACTGCAATACTACTGCAATACTACTGCAAGTACTACTCCAATACTACTGCAATACTACTGCAAGTAACTACTGCAAGTACTACTGCAAGTACTACTGCAATACTACTGCAAGTACTACTGCAAGTACTACAGTACTACTACTACTACAAGTACTACTGCAAGTACTACAGTACTACTACTGCAATAGTACAGTACTACTACTGCAATACTACTCAAAGTACTACTGCAATACTACTGCAAGTACTACTGCAATACTACTGCAAGTACTACTACAAGTACTACTGCAATACTACTGCAAGTACTACTACAAGTAGTACTGCAAGTACTACTGCATTACTACTGCATGTACTACTACAAGTACTACTGCAATACTACTGCAAGTACTACTACAAGTACTACTGCAATACTACTGCAAGTACTACTGCAATACTACTGCAATACTACTGCAATACTACTGCAATACTACTGCAAGTACTACTACAAGTACTACTGCAATACTACTGCAAGTACTACTACAAATACTACTGCAATACTACTGCAAGTAATACTGCAATACTACTGCAATACTACTGCAAGTACTACTGCAAGTACTACTGCAATACTACTGCAAGTACTACTGCAAGTACTACTGCAATACTACTGTAAGTACTACTGCAAGTACTACTGCAATACTACTGCAAGTACTACTGCAAGTACTACAGTACTACTACTGCAAGTACTACTGCAAGTACTGCTGCAATACTACTGCATGTACTACTGCAAGTACTACTGCAATACTACTGCAAGTACTACTGCAAGTACTACTGCAAGTACTACTACAAGTACTACTGCAAGTACTACTGCAATACTACTGCAATACTACTGCAAGTACTACTGCAAGTACTACTGCAATACTACTGTAAGTACTACTGCAAGTACTACTGCAATACTACTGCAAGTACTACTGCAAGTACTACAGTACTACTACTGCAAGTACTACTGCAAGTACTGCTGCAATACTACTGCATGTACTACTGCAAGTACTACTGCAATACTACTGCAAGTACTACTGCAAGTACTACTGCAAGTACTACTGCAATACTACTGCAATACTACTGCAGTACTACTGCAAGTACTACTGCAATACTACTGCAAGTACTACTGCAAGTACTACTGCAATACTACTGCAAGTACTAAAGCAAGTACTACAGTACTACTACTGCAAGTACTACTGCAAGTACTACTACAAGTACTACTACAAGTACTACTGCAAGTACTACTGCAATACTACTGAAAGTACTACTGCAAGTATTACTGTAATACTACTGCAAGTACTACTACAAGTACTACTGCAATACTACTGCAAGTACTACTACAAGTACTACTGCAAGTACTACTGCAATACTACTGCAAGTACTACTACAAGTACTACTGCAATACTACTGCAAGTACTACTACAAGTACTACTGCAATACTACTGCAAGTACTACTACAAATACTACTGCAATACTACTGCAAGTAATACTGCAATACTACTGCAATACTATTGCAAGTACTACTGCAAGTACTACTGCAATACTACTGCAAGTACTACTGCAAGTACTACAGTACTACTGCTACAAGTACTACTGCAAGTACTACAGTACTACTACTGCAATACTACAGTACTACTACTGCAATACTACTGCAATACTACTGCAATACTACTGCAAGTACTACTGCAAGTACTACAGTACTACTACTGCAAGTACTACTGCAAGTACTGCTGCAATACTACTGCATGTACTACTGCAAGTACTACTGCAATACTACTGCAAGTACTACTACAAGTACTACTGCAATACTACTGCAAGTACTACTACAAGTACTACTGCAAGTACTACTGCAATACTACTGCAAGTACTACTACAAGTACTACTGCAATACTACTGCAAGTACTACTACAAGTACTACTGCAATACTACTGCAAGTACTACTACAAATACTACTGCAATACTACTGCAAGTAATACTGCAATACTACTGCAATACTACTGCAAGTACTACTGCAAGTACTACTGCAATACTACTGCAAGTACTACTGCAAGTACTACAGTACTACTGCTACAAGTACTACTGCAAGTACTATAGTACTACTACTGCAATACTACAGTACTACTACTGCAATACTACTCAAAGTACTACTGCAATACTACTGCAAGTACTACTGCAATACTACTGCAAGTACTACTGCAAGTACTACTACAAGTACTACTGCAATACTACTACAAGTACTACTGCAATACTACTGCAAGTACTACTACAAGTACTACTGCAATACTACTGCAAGTACTACTACAAGTACTACTGCAATACTACTGCAAGTACTACTACAAGTACTACTGCAATATTACTGCAAGTACTACTACAAGTACTACTGCAAGTACTACTGCAATACTACTGCAATACTACTGCAAGTACTACTGCAAGTACTACTGCAATACTACTGTAAGTACTACTGCAAGTACTACTGCAATACTACTGCAAGTACTACTGCAAGTACTACAGTACTACTACTGCAAGTACTACTGCAAGTACTGCTGCAATACTACTGCATGTACTACTGCAAGTACTACTGCAATACTACTGCAAGTACTACTGCAAGTACTACTGCAAGTACTACTGCAATACTACTGCAATACTACTGCAGTACTACTGCAAGTACTACTGCAATACTACTGCAAGTACTACTGCAAGTACTACTGCAATACTACTGCAAGTACTAAAGCAAGTACTACAGTACTACTACTGCAAGTACTACTGCAATACTACTGCAAGTACTACTACAAGTACTACTGCAATACTACTGCAAGTACTACTGCAATACTACTGCAATACTACTGCAATACTACTGCAGTACTACTGCAAGTACTACTGCAATACTACTGCAATACTACTGCAAGTACTACTCCAATACTACTGCAATACTACTGCAAGTAACTACTGCAAGTACTACTGCAAGTACTACTGCAATACTACTGCAAGTACTACTGCAAGTACTACAGTACTACTACTACTACAAGTACTACTGCAAGTACTACAGTACTACTACTGCAATAGTACAGTACTACTACTGCAATACTACTCAAAGTACTACTGCAATACTACTGCAAGTACTACTGCAATACTACTGCAAGTACTACTACAAGTACTACTGCAATACTACTGCAAGTACTACTACAAGTAGTACTGCAAGTACTACTGCATTACTACTGCATGTACTACTACAAGTACTACTGCAATACTACTGCAAGTACTACTACAAGTACTACTGCAATACTACTGCAAGTACTACTGCAATACTACTGCAATACTACTGCAATACTACTGCAATACTACTGCAAGTACTACTACAAGTACTACTGCAATACTACTGCAAGTACTACTACAAATACTACTGCAATACTACTGCAAGTAATACTGCAATACTACTGCAATACTACTGCAAGTACTACTGCAAGTACTACTGCAATACTACTGCAAGTACTACTGCAAGTACTACAGTACTACTGCTACAAGTACTACTGCAAGTACTACAGTACTACTACTGCAATACTACAGTACTACTACTGCAATACTACTCAAAGTACTACTGCAATACTACTGCAAGTACTACTGCAATACTACTGCAAGTACTACTGCAAGTACTACTACAAGTACTACTGCAATACTACTACAAGTACTACTGCAATACTACTGCAAGTACTACTACAAGTACTACTGCAATACTACTGCAAGTACTACTACAAGTACTACTGCAATACTACTGCAAGTACTACTACAAGTACTACTGCAATATTACTGCAAGTACTACTACAAGTACTACTGCAAGTACTACTGCAATACTACTGCAATACTACTGCAAGTACTACTGCAAGTACTACTGCAATACTACTGTAAGTACTACTGCAAGTACTACTGCAATACTACTGCAAGTACTACTGCAAGTACTACAGTACTACTACTGCAAGTACTACTGCAAGTACTGCTGCAATACTACTGCATGTACTACTGCAAGTACTACTGCAATACTACTGCAAGTACTACTGCAAGTACTACTGCAAGTACTACTGCAATACTACTGCAATACTACTGCAGTACTACTGCAAGTACTACTGCAATACTACTGCAAGTACTACTGCAAGTACTACTGCAATACTACTGCAAGTACTAAAGCAAGTACTACAGTACTACTACTGCAAGTACTACTGCAAGTACTACTACAAGTACTACTACAAGTACTACTGCAAGTACTACTGCAATACTACTGAAAGTACTACTGCAAGTATTACTGTAATACTACTGCAAGTACTACTACAAGTACTACTGCAATACTACTGCAAGTACTACTACAAGTACTACTGCAAGTACTACTGCAATACTACTGCAAGTACTACTACAAGTACTACTGCAATACTACTGCAAGTACTACTACAAGTACTACTGCAATACTACTGCAATACTACTGCAATACTACTGCAAGTACTACTGCAATACTACTGCAAGTACTACTACAAGTACTACTGCAATACTACTGCAAGTACTACTACAAGTACTACTGCAATACTACTGCAAGTACTACTGCAATACTACTGCAATACTACTGCAATACTACTGCAGTACTACTGCAAGTACTACTGCAATACTACTGCAATACTACTGCAAGTACTACTCCAATACTACTGCAATACTACTGCAAGTAACTACTGCAAGTACTACTGCAAGTACTACTGCAATACTACTGCAAGTACTACTGCAAGTACTACAGTACTACTACTACTACAAGTACTACTGCAAGTACTACAGTACTACTACTGCAATAGTACAGTACTACTACTGCAATACTACTCAAAGTACTACTGCAATACTACTGCAAGTACTACTGCAATACTACTGCAAGTACTACTACAAGTACTACTGCAATACTACTGCAAGTACTACTACAAGTAGTACTGCAAGTACTACTGCATTACTACTGCATGTACTACTACAAGTACTACTGCAATACTACTGCAAGTACTACTACAAGTACTACTGCAATACTACTGTGAGTACTACTGCAATACTACTGCAATACTACTGCAATACTACTGCAATACTACTACAAGTACTACTGCAAGTACTACTGCAATACTACTGCAAGTACTACTACAAGTACTACTGCAATACTACTGCAATACTACTGCAAGTACTACTGCAAGTATTACTGCAATACTACTGCAAGTACTCCTGCAAGTACTACTAAAAGTACCACTGCAAGTACTACTGCAATACTACTGCAAGTATTACTGCACGTACTACTGCAATACTACTGCAAGTACTACTACAAGTACTACTGCAATACTACTGCAAGTACGACTACAAGTACTACTGCAAGTACTACTGCAATACTACTGCAAGTACTACTACAAGTACTACTGCAATACTACTGCAAGTACTACTACAAGTACTACTGCAATACTACTGCAAGTACTACT
The DNA here is from genome assembly GCF_026437365.1 of Eucyclogobius newberryi. Classification (NCBI taxonomy): domain Eukaryota; kingdom Metazoa; phylum Chordata; class Actinopteri; order Gobiiformes; family Gobiidae; genus Eucyclogobius; species Eucyclogobius newberryi. Next base: position 340,152 of record NW_027316245.1, on the reverse strand, counting down.
ACAAGTACTACTGCAATACTACTGCAATACTACTGCATTACTACTGCAAGTACTACTGCAATACTCCTGCAAGTACTACAGTACTACTACTGCAATACTACTCAAAGTACTATTGCTATACTACTGCAAGTACTACTGCAATACTACTGCAAGTACTACTACAAGTATTACTGCAATACTACTGCAAGTACTACTACAAGTACTACTGCAAGTACTACTGCAATACTCCTGCAAGTACTACTACAAGTACTACTGCAATACTACTGCAATTACTACTACAAGTACTACTGCAATACTACTGCAATACTACTGCAATACTACAGTACTACTACTGCAATACTACTCAAAGTACTACTGCAATACTACCGCAAGTACTACTGCAATACTACTCCAAGTACTACTACAAGTACTACTGCAATACTACTGCAAGTACTACTACAAGTACTACTGCAAGTACTACTGCAATACTACTGCAAGTACTACTACAAGTACTACTGCAATACTACTGCAAGTACTACTACAAGTACTACTGCAATACTACTACAAGTACTACTGCAATACTACTGCAAGTACTACTAAAAGTACTACTGCAATACTACTGCAAAACTACTGCAAGTACTACTGCAAGTACTACTGCAATACTACTGCAAGTACTACTGCAAGTACTACACTACTACTACTACAAGTACTACTGCAAGTACTACAGTACTACTACTGTAATACTACTCAAAGTACTACTGCAATACTACTGCAAGTACTACTACAAGTACTACTGCAAGTACTACTGCAATACTACTGCAAGTACTACTACAAGTACTACTGCAAGTACTACTACAAGTACTACTGCAATACTATTGCAAGTACTACTGCAATACTACTGCAATACTACTGCAATACTACTGCAAGTACTAGTGCAAGTACTACTGCAATACTACTGCAAGTACTATTACAAGTACTACTGCAATACTACTGCAATACTACTGCACGTACTACTGCAAGTACTACTGCAATACTACTGCAAGTACTATTGCAAGTACTACAGTACTACTACTGCAAGTATTACTGCAAGTACTACTACAAGTACTACTACAAGTACTACTGCAAGTACTACTGCAATACTACTGCAAGTACTACTGCAAGTATTACTGCAATACTACTGCAAGTACTACTACAAGTACTACTGCAATACTACTGCAAGTACTACTACAAGTACTACTGCAATACTACTGCAAGTACTACTACAAGTACTACTGCAATACTACTGCAATACTACTGCAATACTACTGCAAGTACTACTGCAAGTACTACAGTACTACTACTGCAAGTACTACTGCAAGTACTGCTGCAATACTACTGCATGTACTACTGCAAGTACTACTGCAATACTACTGCAAGTACTACTACAAGTACTACTGCAATACTACTGCAAGTACTACTACAAGTACTACTGCAAGTACTACTGCAATACTACTGCAAGTACTACTACAAGTACTACTGCAATACTACTGCAAGTACTACTACAAGTACTACTGCAATACTACTGCAAGTACTACTACAAATACTACTGCAATACTACTGCAAGTAATACTGCAATACTACTGCAATACTATTGCAAGTACTACTGCAAGTACTACTGCAATACTACTGCAAGTACTACTGCAAGTACTACAGTACTACTGCTACAAGTACTACTGCAAGTACTACAGTACTACTACTGCAATACTACAGTACTACTACTGCAATACTACTCAAACTACTACTGCAATACTACTGCAAGTACTACTGCAATACTACTGCAAGTACTACTGCAAGTACTACTACAAGTACTACTGCAATACTACTACAAGTACTACTGCAATACTACTGCAAGTACTACTACAAGTACTACTGCAATACTACTGCAAGTACTACTACAAGTACTACTGCAATACTACTGCAAGTACTACTACAAGTACTACTGCAATATTACTGCAAGTACTACTACAAGTACTACTGCAAGTACTACTGCAATACTACTGCAATACTACTGCAAGTACTACTGCAAGTACTACTGCAATACTACTGTAAGTACTACTGCAAGTACTACTGCAATACTACTGCAAGTACTACTGCAAGTACTACAGTACTACTACTGCAAGTACTACTGCAAGTACTGCTGCAATACTACTGCATGTACTACTGCAAGTACTACTGCAATACTACTGCAAGTACTACTGCAAGTACTACAGTACTACTACTGCAAGTACTACTGCAAGTACTACTACAAGTACTACTACAAGTACTACTGCAAGTACTACTGCAATACTACTGAAAGTACTACTGCAAGTATTACTGCAATACTACTGCAAGTACTACTACAAGTACTACTGCAATACTACTGCAATACTACTGCAAGTACTACTGCAATACTACTGCAAGTACTACTACAAGTACTACTGCAATACTACTGCAAGTACTACTACAAGTACTACTGCAATACTACTGCAAGCACTACTGCAATACTACTGCAATACTACTGCAATAGTACTGCAGTACTACTGCAAATACTACTGCAATACTACTGCAATACTACTGCAAGTACTACTCCAATACTACTGCAACACTACTGCAAGTACTACTGCAAGTACTACAGTACTACTACTGCAAGTACTACTGCAAGTACTGCTGCAATACTACTGCATGTACTACTGCAAGTACTACTGCAATACTACTGCAAGTACTACTGCAAGTACTACAGTACTACTACTGCAAGTACTACTGCAAGTACTACTACAAGTACTACTGCAAGTACTACTGCAATACTACTGAAAGTACTTTTGCAAGTATTACTGCAATACTACTGCAAGTACTACTACAAGTACTACTGCAATACTACTGCAATACTACTGCAAGTACTACTGCAATACTACTGCAAGTACTCCTGCAATACTACTGCAAGTACTACTACAAGTACTACTGCAATACTACTGCAAGTACTACTGCAATACTACTGCAATACTACTGCAATACTACTGCAGTACTACTGCAAGTACTACTGCAATACTACTGCAATACTACTGCAAGTACTACTCCAATACTACTGCAATACTACTGCAAGTAACTACTGCAAGTACTACTGCAAGTACTACTGCAATACTACTGCAAGTACTACTGCAAGTACTACAGTACTACTACTACTACAAGTACTACTGCAAGTACTACAGTACTACTACTGCAATACTACAGTACTACTACTGCAATACTACTCAAAGTACTACTGCAATACTACTGCAAGTACTACTGCAATACTACTGCAAGTACTACTGCAATACTACTGCAAGTACTCCTGCAATACTACTGCAAGTACTACTACAAGTACTACTGCAATACTACTGCAATACTACTGCAATACTACAGTACTACTACTGCAATACTACTCAAAGCACTACTGCAATACTACCGCAAGTACTACAGCAATACTACTCCAAGTACTACTAAAAGTACTACTGCAATACTACTGCAAGTACTACTACAAGTACTACTGCAAGTACTACTGCAATACTACTGCAAGTACTACTACAAGTACTACTGCAATACTACTGCAAGTACTACTACAAGTACTACTGCAATACTACTACAAGTACTACTGCAATACTACTGCAAGTACTACTAAAAGTACTACTGCAATACTACTGCAAAACTACTGCAAGTACTACTGCAAGTACTACTGCAAGTACTACTGCAATACTACTGCAAGTACTACTGCAAGTACTACACTACTACTACTACAAGTACTACTGCAAGTACTACAGTACTACTACTGTAATACTACTCAAAGTACTACTGCAATACTACTGCAAGTACTACTACAAGTACTACTGCAAGTACTACTGCAATACTACTGCAAGTACTACTACAAGTACTACTGCAAGTACTACTACAAGTACTACTGCAATACTATTGCAAGTACTACTGCAATATTACTGCAATACTACTGCAATACTACTGCAATACTACTGCAAGTACTAGTGCAAGTACTACTGCAATACTACTGCAAGTACTATTACAAGTACTACTGCAATACTACTGCAATACTACTGCAATACTACTGCAAGTATTACTGCAAGTACTACAGTACTACTACTGCAAGTACTACTGCAAGTACTGCTGCAATACTACTGCATGTACTACTGCAAGTACTACTGCAATACTACTGCAAGTACTACTACAAGTACTACTGCAATACTACTGCAAGTACTACTACAAGTACTACTGCAAGTACTACTGCAATACTACTGCAAGTACTACTACAAGTACTACTGCAATACTACTGCAAGTACTACTACAAGTACTACTGCAATACTACTGCAAGTACTACTACAAATACTACTGCAATACTACTGCAAGTAATACTGCAATACTACTGCAATACTACTGCAAGTACTACTGCAAGTACTACTGCAATACTACTGCAAGTACTACTGCAAGTACTACAGTACTACTGCTACAAGTACTACTGCAAGTACTACAGTACTACTACTGCAATACTACAGTACTACTACTGCAATACTACTCAAAGTACTACTGCAATACTACTGCAAGTACTACTGCAATACTACTGCAAGTACTACTGCAAGTACTACTACAAGTACTACTGCAATACTACTACAAGTACTACTGCAATACTACTGCAAGTACTACTACAAGTACTACTGCAATACTACTGCAAGTACTACTACAAGTACTACTGCAATACTACTGCAAGTACTACTACAAGTACTACTGCAATATTACTGCAAGTACTACTACAAGTACTACTGCAAGTACTACTGCAATACTACTGCAATACTACTGCAAGTACTACTGCAAGTACTACTGCAATACTACTGTAAGTACTACTGCAAGTACTACTGCAATACTACTGCAAGTACTACTGCAAGTACTACAGTACTACTACTGCAAGTACTACTGCAAGTACTGCTGCAATACTACTGCATGTACTACTGCAAGTACTACTGCAATACTACTGCAAGTACTACTGCAAGTACTACTGCAAGTACTACTGCAATACTACTGCAATACTACTGCAGTACTACTGCAAGTACTACTGCAATACTACTGCAAGTACTACTGCAAGTACTACTGCAATACTACTGCAAGTACTAAAGCAAGTACTACAGTACTACTACTGCAAGTACTACTGCAAGTACTACTACAAGTACTACTACAAGTACTACTGCAAGTACTACTGCAATACTACTGAAAGTACTACTGCAAGTATTACTGCAATACTACTGCAAGTACTACTACAAGTACTACTGCAATACTACTGCAAGTACTACTACAAGTACTACTGCAAGTACTACTGCAATACTACTGCAAGTACTACTACAAGTACTACTGCAATACTACTGCAAGTACTACTACAAGTACTACTGCAATACTACTGCAATACTACTGCAATACTACTGCAAGTACTACTGCAATACTACTGCAAGTACTACTACAAGTACTACTGCAATACTACTGCAAGTACTACTACAAGTACTACTGCAATACTACTGCAAGTACTACTGCAATAATACTGCAATACTACTGCAATACTACTGCAGTACTACTGCAAGTACTACTGCAATACTACTGCAATACTACTGCAAGTACTACTCCAATACTACTGCAATACTACTGCAAGTAACTACTGCAAGTACTACTGCAAGTACTACTGCAATACTACTGCAAGTACTACTGCAAGTACTACAGTACTACTACTACTACAAGTACTACTGCAAGTACTACAGTACTACTACTGCAATAGTACAGTACTACTACTGCAATACTACTCAAAGTACTACTGCAATACTACTGCAAGTACTACTGCAATACTACTGCAAGTACTACTACAAGTACTACTGCAATACTACTGCAAGTACTACTACAAGTAGTACTGCAAGTACTACTGCATTACTACTGCATGTACTACTACAAGTACTACTGCAATACTACTGCAAGTACTACTACAAGTACTACTGCAATACTACTGCAAGTACTACTGCAATACTACTGCAATACTACTGCAATACTACTGCAATACTACTGCAAGTACTACTACAAGTACTACTGCAATACTACTGCAAGTACTACTACAAATACTACTGCAATACTACTGCAAGTAATACTGCAATACTACTGCAATACTACTGCAAGTACTACTGCAAGTACTACTGCAATACTACTGCAAGTACTACTGCAAGTACTACAGTACTACTGCTACAAGTACTACTGCAAGTACTACAGTACTACTACTGCAATACTACAGTACTACTACTGCAATACTACTCAAAGTACTACTGCAATACTACTGCAAGTACTACTGCAATACTACTGCAAGTACTACTGCAAGTACTACTACAAGTACTACTGCAATACTACTACAAGTACTACTGCAATACTACTGCAAGTACTACTACAAGTACTACTGCAATACTACTGCAAGTACTACTACAAGTACTACTGCAATACTACTGCAAGTACTACTACAAGTACTACTGCAATATTACTGCAAGTACTACTACAAGTACTACTGCAAGTACTACTGCAATACTACTGCAATACTACTGCAAGTACTACTGCAAGTACTACTGCAATACTACTGTAAGTACTACTGCAAGTACTACTGCAATACTACTGCAAGTACTACTGCAAGTACTACAGTACTACTACTGCAAGTACTACTGCAAGTACTGCTGCAATACTACTGCATGTACTACTGCAAGTACTACTGCAATACTACTGCAAGTACTACTGCAAGTACTACTGCAAGTACTACTGCAATACTACTGCAATACTACTGCAGTACTACTGCAAGTACTACTGCAATACTACTGCAAGTACTACTGCAAGTACTACTGCAATACTACTGCAAGTACTAAAGCAAGTACTACAGTACTACTACTGCAAGTACTACTGCAAGTACTACTGCAAGTACTACTACAAGTACTACTGCAAGTACTACTGCAATACTACTGAAAGTACTACTGCAAGTATTACTGCAATACTACTGCAAGTACTACTACAAGTACTACTGCAATACTACTGCAAGTACTACTACAAGTACTACTGCAAGTACTACTGCAATACTACTGCAAGTACTACTACAAGTACTACTGCAATACTACTGCAAGTACTACTACAAGTACTACTGCAATACTACTGCAATACTACTGCAATACTACTGCAAGTACTACTGCAATACTACTGCAAGTACTACTACAAGTACTACTGCAATACTACTGCAAGTACTACTACAAGTACTACTGCAATACTACTGCAAGTACTACTGCAATACTACTGCAATACTACTGCAATACTACTGCAGTACTACTGCAAGTACTACTGCAATACTACTGCAATACTACTGCAAGTACTACTCCAATACTACTGCAATACTACTGCAAGTAACTACTGCAAGTACTACTGCAAGTACTACTGCAATACTACTGCAAGTACTACTGCAAGTACTACAGTACTACTACTACTACAAGTACTACTGCAAGTACTACAGTACTACTACTGCAATAGTACAGTACTACTACTGCAATACTACTCAAAGTACTACTGCAATACTACTGCAAGTACTACTGCAATACTACTGCAAGTACTACTACAAGTACTACTGCAATACTACTGCAAGTACTACTACAAGTAGTACTGCAAGTACTACTGCATTACTACTGCATGTACTACTACAAGTACTACTGCAATACTACTGCAAGTACTACTACAAGTACTACTGCAATACTACTGCAAGTACTACTGCAATACTACTGCAATACTACTGCAATACTACTGCAATACTACTACAAGTACTACTGCAAGTACTACTGCAATACTACTGCAAGTACTACTACAAGTACTACTGCAATACTACTGCAATACTACTGCAAGTACTACTGCAAGTATTACTGCAATACTACTGCAAGTACTCCTGCAAGTACTACTAAAAGTACTACTGCAAGTACTACTGCAATACTACTGCAAGTATTACTGCACGTACTACTGCAATACTACTGCAAGTACTACTACAAGTACTACTGCAATACTACTGCAAGTACGACTACAAGTACTACTGCAAGTACTACTGCAATACTACTGCAAGTACTACTACAAGTACTACTGCAATACTACTGCAAGTACTACTACAAGTACTACTGCAATACTACTGCAAGTACTACTACAAGTACTACTGCAATACTACTGCAATACTACTGCATTACTACTGCAAGTACTACTGCAATACTCCTGCAAGTACTACAGTACTACTACTGCAATACTACTCAAAGTACTATTGCTATACTACTGCAAGTACTACTGCAATACTACTGCAAGTACTACTACAAGTATTACTGCAATACTACTGCAAGTACTACTACAAGTACTACTGCAAGTACTACTGCAATACTCCTGCAAGTACTACTACAAGTACTACTGCAATACTACTGCAATTACTACTACAAGTACTACTGCAATACTACTGCAATACTACTGCAATACTACAGTACTACTACTGCAATACTACTCAAAGTACTACTGCAATACTACCGCAAGTACTACTGCAATACTACTCCAAGTACTACTACAAGTACTACTGCAATACTACTGCAAGTACTACTACAAGTACTACTGCAAGTACTACTGCAATACTACTGCAAGTACTACTACAAGTACTACTGCAATACTACTGCAAGTACTACTACAAGTACTACTGCAATACTACTACAATACTACTGCAATACTACTGCAAGTACTACTAAAAGTACTACTGCAATACTACTGCAAAACTACTGCAAGTACTACTGCAAGTACTACTGCAATACTACTGCAAGTACTACTGCAAGTACTACACTACTACTACTACAAGTACTACTGCAAGTACTACAGTACTACTACTGTAATACTACTCAAAGTACTACTGCAATACTACTGCAAGTACTACTACAAGTACTACTGCAAGTACTACTGCAATACTACTGCAAGTACTACTACAAGTACTACTGCAAGTACTACTACAAGTACTACTGCAATACTATTGCAAGTACTACTGCAATACTACTGCAATACTACTGCAATACTACTGCAAGTACTAGTGCAAGTACTACTGCAATACTACTGCAAGTACTATTACAAGTACTACTGCAATACTACTGCAATACTACTGCACGTACTACTGCAAGTACTACTGCAATACTACTGCAAGTACTATTGCAAGTACTACAGTACTACTACTGCAAGTATTACTGCAAGTACTACTACAAGTACTACTACAAGTACTACTGCAAGTACTACTGCAATACTACTGCAAGTACTACTGCAAGTATTACTGCAATACTACTGCAAGTACTACTACAAGTACTACTGCAATACTACTGCAAGTACTACTACAAGTACTACTGCAATACTACTGCAAGTACTACTACAAGTACTACTGCAATACTACTGCAATACTACTGCAATACTACTGCAAGTACTACTGCAAGTACTACAGTACTACTACTGCAAGTACTACTGCAAGTACTGCTGCAATACTACTGCATGTACTACTGCAAGTACTACTGCAATACTACTGCAAGTACTACTACAAGTACTACTGCAATACTACTGCAAGTACTACTACAAGTACTACTGCAAGTACTACTGCAATACTACTGCAAGTACTACTACAAGTACTACTGCAAGTACTACTGCAATACTACTGCAAGTACTACTACAAGTACTACTGCAATACTACTGCAAGTACTACTACAAGTACTACTGCAATACTACTGCAAGTACTACTACAAATACTACTGCAATACTACTGCAAGTAATACTGCAATACTACTGCAATACTATTGCAAGTACTACTGCAAGTACTACTGCAATACTACTGCAAGTACTACTGCAAGTACTACAGTACTACTGCTACAAGTACTACTGCAAGTACTACAGTACTACTACTGCAATACTACAGTACTACTACTGCAATACTACTCAAACTACTACTGCAATACTACTGCAAGTACTACTGCAATACTACTGCAAGTACTACTGCAAGTACTACTACAAGTACTACTGCAATACTACTACAAGTACTACTGCAATACTACTGCAAGTACTACTACAAGTACTACTGCAATACTACTGCAAGTACTACTACAAGTACTACTGCAATACTACTGCAAGTACTACTACAAGTACTACTGCAATATTACTGCAAGTACTACTACAAGTACTACTGCAAGTACTACTGCAATACTACTGCAATACTACTGCAAGTACTACTGCAAGTACTACTGCAATACTACTGTAAGTACTACTGCAAGTACTACTGCAATACTACTGCAAGTACTACTGCAAGTACTACAGTACTACTACTGCAAGTACTACTGCAAGTACTGCTGCAATACTACTGCATGTACTACTGCAAGTACTACTGCAATACTACTGCAAGTACTACTGCAAGTACTACAGTACTACTACTGCAAGTACTACTGCAAGTACTACTACAAGTACTACTACAAGTACTACTGCAAGTACTACTGCAATACTACTGAAAGTACTACTGCAAGTATTACTGCAATACTACTGCAAGTACTACTACAAGTACTACTGCAATACTACTGCAATACTACTGCAAGTACTACTGCAATACTACTGCAAGTACTACTACAAGTACTACTGCAATACTACTGCAAGTACTACTACAAGTACTACTGCAATACTACTGCAAGTACTACTGCAATACTACTGCAATACTACTGCAATAGTACTGCAGTACTACTGCAAATACTACTGCAATACTACTGCAATACTACTGCAAGTACTACTCCAATACTACTGCAACACTACTGCAAGTACTACTGCAAGTACTACAGTACTACTACTGCAAGTACTACTGCAAGTACTGCTGCAATACTACTGCATGTACTACTGCAAGTACTACTGCAATACTACTGCAAGTACTACTGCAAGTACTACAGTACTACTACTGCAAGTACTACTGCAAGTACTACTACAAGTACTACTGCAAGTACTACTGCAATACTACTGAAAGTACTTTTGCAAGTATTACTGCAATACTACTGCAAGTACTACTACAAGTACTACTGCAATACTACTGCAATACTACTGCAAGTACTACTGCAATACTACTGCAAGTACTCCTGCAATACTACTGCAAGTACTACTACAAGTACTACTGCAATACTACTGCAAGTACTACTGCAATACTACTGCAATACTACTGCAATACTACTGCAGTACTACTGCAAGTACTACTGCAATACTACTGCAATACTACTGCAAGTACTACTCCAATACTACTGCAATACTACTGCAAGTAACTACTGCAAGTACTACTGCAAGTACTACTGCAATACTACTGCAAGTACTACTGCAAGTACTACAGTACTACTACTACTACAAGTACTACTGCAAGTACTACAGTACTACTACTGCAATACTACAGTACTACTACTGCAATACTACTCAAAGTACTACTGCAATACTACTGCAAGTACTACTGCAATACTACTGCAAGTACTACTGCAAGTACTACTGCAATACTACTGCAAGTACTCCTGCAATACTACTGCAAGTACTACTACAAGTACTACTGCAATACTACTGCAAGTACTACTGCAATACTACTGCAATACTACTGCAATACTACTGCAGTACTACTGCAAGTACTACTGCAATACTACTGCAATACTACTGCAAGTACTACTCCAATACTACTGCAATACTACTGCAAGTAACTACTGCAAGTACTACTGCAAGTACTACTGCAATACTACTGCAAGTACTACTGCAAGTACTACAGTACTACTACTACTACAAGTACTACTGCAAGTACTACAGTACTACTACTGCAATACTACAGTACTACTACTGCAATACTACTCAAATTACTACTGCAATACTACTGCAAGTACTACTGCAATACTACTGCAAGTACTACTACAAGTACTACTGCAATACTACTGCAAGTACTACTACAAGTAGTACTGCAAGTACTACTGCATTACTACTGCATGTACTACTACAAGTACTACTGCAATACTACTGCAAGTACTACTACAAGTACTACTGCAATACTACTGCAAGTACTACTGCAAGTACTACTGCAATACTACTGCAATACTACTGCAATAATACAGTACTACTACTGCAATAATACTCAAAGTACTACTGCAATACTACCGCAAGTACTACTGCAATACTACTCCAAGTACTACTCCAAGTACTACTGCAATACTACTGCAAGTACTACTCCAAGTACTACTGCAAGTACTACTGCTATACTACTGCAAGTACTACTACAAGTACTACTGCAATACTACTGCAAGTACTACTACAAGTACTACTGCAATACTACTACAAGTACTACTGCAATACTACTACAAGTACTACTAAAAGTACTACTGCAATACTACTGCAAAACTACTGCAAGTACTACTGCAAGTACTACTGCAAGTACTACTGCAATACTACTGCAAGTACTACTGCAAGTACTACAGTACTACTACTACAAGTACTACTGAAAGTACTACTGCAAGTACTACAGTACTACTACTGTAATACTACTCAAAGTACTACTGCAATACTACTGCAAGTACTAGTGCAAGTACTACTGCAATACTACTGCAAGTACTATTACAAGTACTACTGCAATACTACTGCAATACTACTGCACGTACTACTGCAAGTACTACTGCAATACTACTGCAAGTACTATCGCAAGTACTACAGTACTACTACTGCAAGTACTATTGCAAGTACTACAGTACTACTACTGCAAGTACTACTGCAATACTACTGCAAGTACTATTACAAGTACTACTGCAATACTACTGCAATACTACTGCAAGTACTACTGCAAGTACTACTGCAATACTACTGCAATACTACTGCAGTACTACTGCAAGTACTACTGCAATACTACTGCAAGTACTACTGCAATACTACTGCAAGTACTACTGCAAGTACTACTGCAATACTACTGCAAGTACTAAAGCAAGTACGACAGTACTACTACTGCAAGTACTACTGCAAGTACTACTACAAGTACTACTACAAGTACTACTGCAAGTACTACTGCAATACTACTGAAAGTACTACTGCAAGTACTACTGCAATACTACTGCAAGTACTACTACAGGTACTACTGCAAGTACTACTGCAATACCACTGCAAGTACTACTACAAGTACTACTGCAATACTACTGCAAGTACTACTACAAATACTACTGTAATACTACTGCAAGTACTAATACAAGTACTACTGCAATACTACTGCAATACTACTGCAAGTACTACTGCAAGTACTACTGCAATACTACTGCAATACTACTACAGTACTACTGCAAGTACTACTGCAATACTACTGCAATACTACTGCAAGTACTACTGCAATACTACTGCAAGTACTACTGCAAGTACTACTGCAATACTACTGCAAGTACTAAAGCAAGTACTACAGTACTACTACTGCAAGTACTACTGCAAGTACTACTACAAGTACTACTACAAGTACTACTGCAAGTACTACTGCAATACTACTGAAAGTACTACTGCAAGTATTACTGCAATACTACTGCAAGTACTACTACAAGTACTACTGCAATACTACTGCAAGTACTACTACAAGTACTACTGCAAGTACTACTGCAATACTACTGCAAGTACTACTACAAGTACTACTGCAATACTACTGCAAGTACTACTACAAGTACTACTGCAATACTACTGCAATACTACTGCAATACTACTGCAAGTACTACTGCAATACTACTGCAAGTACTACTACAAGTACTACTGCAATACTACTGCAAGTACTACTACAAGTACTACTGCAATACTACTGCAAGTACTACTGCAATACTACTGCAATACTACTGCAATACTACTGCAGTACTACTGCAAGTACTACTGCAATACTACTGCAATACTACTGCAAGTACTACTCCAATACTACTGCAATACTACTGCAAGTAACTACTGCAAGTACTACTGCAAGTACTACTGCAATACTACTGCAAGTACTACTACAAGTACTACTGCAAGTACTACTGCAATACCACTGCAAGTACTACTACTAGTACTACTGCAATACTACAGCAAGTACTACTACAAATACTACTGCAATACTACTGCAAGTACTAATACAAGTACTACTGCAATACTACTGCAATACTACTGCAAGTACTACTGCAAGTACTACTGCAATACTACTGCAATACTACTGCAGTACTACTGCAAGTACTACTGCAATACTACTGCAATACTACTGCAAGTACTACTGCAATACTACTGCAAGTACTACTGCAATACTACTGCAAGTACTAAAGCAAGTACTACAGTACTACTACTGCAAGTACTACTGCAAGTACTACTACAAGTACTACTACAAGTACTACTGCAAGTACTACTGCAATACTACTGAAAGTACTACTGCAAGTATTACTGCAATACTACTGCAAGTACTACTGCAAGTACTACTGCAAGTACTACTACAAGTACTACTACAAGTACTACTGCAAGTACTACTGCAATACTACTGAAAGTACTACTGCAAGTATTACTGCAATACTACTGCAAGTACTACTGCAAGTACTACAGTACTACTACTACTACAAGTACTACTGCAAGTACTACAGTACTACTACTGCAATACTACAGTACTACTACTGCAATACTACTCAAAGTACTACTGCAATACTACTGCAAGTACTACTACAAGTACTACTGATATACTACTGCAAGTACTACTACAAGTAGTACTGCAAGTACTACTGCATGTACTACTACAAGTACTACTGCAATACTACTGCAAGTACTACTACAAGTACTACTACAATACTACTGCAAGTACTACTGCAATACTACTGCAATACTACTGCAATACTACTGCAATACTACTACAAGTACTACTGCAAGTACTACTGCAATACTACTGCAAGTACTACTACAAGTACTACTGCAATACTACTGCAATACTACTGCAATTCTACTGCAAGTACTACTGCAAGTATTACTGCATTACTACTGCAAGTACTCCTGCAAGTACTACTAAAAGTACTACTGCAAGTACTACTGCAATACTACTGCAAGTACTACTGCACGTACTGCTGCAATACTACTGCAAGTACTACTACAAGTACTACTGCAATACTACTGCAAGTACTACTACAAGTACTACTGCAATACAACTGCAAGTACTACTGCAATACTACTGCAAGTACTACTGCAATACTACTACAAGTACTACTACAAGTACTACTGCAAGTACTACTGCAATACTACTGCAAGTACTACTGCAAGTACTACTGCAATACTACTGCAAGTACTACTACAAGTACTACTGCAATACTACTGCAAGTACTACTACAAGTACTACTGCAATACTACTGCAATACTACTGCAAGTACTACTGCAAGTATTACTGCATTACTACTGCAAGTACTCCAGCAAGTACTACTAAAAGTACTACTGCAAGTACTACTGCAATACTACTGCAAGTACTACTGCACGTACTGCTGCAATACTACTGCAAGTACTACTACAAGTACTACTGCAATACTACTGCAAGTACTACTACAAGTACTACTGCAATACAACTGCAAGTACTACTGCAATACTACTGCAAGTACTACTGCAATACTACTACAAGTACTACTACAAGTACTACTGCAAGTACTACTGCAATACTACTGCAAGTACTACTGCAAGTACTACTGCAATACTACTGCAAGTACTACTACAAGTACTACTGCAATACTACTGCAAGTACTACTACAAGTACTACTGCAATACTACTGCAATACTACTGCAATACTACTGCATGTACTACTGCAAGTACTACTGCAATACTACTGCAAGTACTACTGCAAGTTCTACAGTACTACTACTGCAAGTACTACTGCAATACTACTGCACGTACTACTGCAAGTACTACTGCAATACTACTGCAAGTACTACTGCAAGTACTACAGTACTACTACTGCAAGTACTACTGCAAGTACTACTACAAGTACTACTACAAGTACTACTGCAAGTACTACTTCAATACTACTGAAAGTACTACTGCAAATATTATTGCAATACTACTGCAAGTACTACTACAAGTACTACTGCAATACTACTGCAAGTACTATTACAAATACTACTGCAAGTACTACTGCAATACTACTGCAAGTACTACTGCAATACTACTGCAAGTACTACTACAAGTACTACTGCAATACTACTGCAAGTACTACTACAAGTACTACTGCAATACTACTGCAATACTACTGCAATACTACTGCAAGTACTACTGCAAGTACTACTGCAATACTACTGCAAGTACTACTGCAAGTACTACTACAAGTACTACTGCAAGTACTACTGCAAGTACTACTGCAATACTACTGCAAGTACTACTGCAAGTACTACTGCAATACTACTGCAAGTACTACTGCAAGTACTACTGCAAGTACTATTGCAAGTACTACTACAAGTACTACTACAAGTACTACTGCAAGTACTACTGCAATACTACTGCAATACTACTGCAATACTACTGCAATACTTCTACAAGTACTACTGCAAGTACTACTGCAATACTACTGCAAGTACTACTACAAGTACTACTGCAATACTACTGCAATACTACTGCAATACTACTGCAAGTACTACTGCAAGTATTACTGCAATACTACTGCAAGTACTCCTGCAAGTACTACTAAAAGTACTACTGCAAGTACTACTGCAATACTACTGCAAGTACTACTGCAAGTACTACTGCAATACTACTGCAAGTACTACTACAAGTACTACTGCAATACTACTGCAAGTACTAAAGCAAGTACTACAGTACTACTACTGCAAGTACTACTGCAAGTACTACTACAAGTACTACTACAAGTACTACTGCAAGTACTACTGCAATACTACTGAAAGTACTACTGCAAGTATTACTGCAATACTACTGCAAGTACTACTACAAGTACTACTGCAATACTACTGCAAGTACTACTACAAGTACTACTGCAAGTACTACTGCAATACTACTGCAAGTACTACTACAAGTACTACTGCAATACTACTGCAAGTACTACTACAAGTACTACTGCAATACTACTGCAATACTACTGCAATACTACTGCAAGTACTACTGCAATACTACTGCAAGTACTACTACAAGTACTACTGCAATACTACTGCAAGTACTACTACAAGTACTACTGCAATACTACTGCAAGTACTACTGCAATACTACTGCAATACTACTGCAATACTACAGCAGTACTACTGCAAGTACTACTGCAATACTACTGCAATACTACTGCAAGTACTACTCCAATACTACTGCAATACTACTGCAAGTAACTACTGCAAGTACTACTGCAAGTACTACTGCAATACTACTGCAAGTACTACTGCAAGTACTACAGTACTACTACTACTACAAGTACTACTGCAATACTACTGCAATACTTCTACAAGTACTACTGCAAGTACTACTGCAATACTACTGCAAGTACTACTACAAGTACTACTGCAATACTACTGCAATACTACTGCAATACTACTGCAAGTACTACTGCAAGTATTACTGCAATACTACTGCAAGTACTCCTGCAAGTACTACTAAAAGTACTACTGCAAGTACTACTGCAATACTACTGCAAGTACTACTGCAAGTACTACTGCAATACTACTGCAAGTACTACTACAAGTACTACTGCAATACTACTGCAAGTACTAAAGCAAGTACTACAGTACTACTACTGCAAGTACTACTGCAAGTACTACTACAAGTACTACTACAAGTACTACTGCAAGTACTACTGCAATACTACTGAAAGTACTACTGCAAGTATTACTGCAATACTACTGCAAGTACTACTACAAGTACTACTGCAATACTACTGCAAGTACTACTACAAGTACTACTGCAAGTACTACTGCAATACTACTGCAAGTACTACTACAAGTACTACTGCAATACTACTGCAAGTACTACTACAAGTACTACTGCAATACTACTGCAATACTACTGCAATACTACTGCAAGTACTACTGCAATACTACTGCAAGTACTACTACAAGTACTACTGCAATACTACTGCAAGTACTACTACAAGTACTACTGCAATACTACTGCAAGTACTACTGCAATACTACTGCAATACTACTGCAATACTACTGCAGTACTACTGCAAGTACTACTGCAATACTACTGCAATACTACTGCAAGTACTACTCCAATACTACTGCAATACTACTGCAAGTAACTACTGCAAGTACTACTGCAAGTACTACTGCAATACTACTGCAAGTACTACTGCAAGTACTACAGTACTACTACTACTACAAGTACTACTGCAATACTACTGCAAGTACTACTACAAATACTACTGTAATACTACTGCAAGTACTAATACAAGTACTCCTGCAATACTACTGCAATACTACTGCAAGTACTACTGCAAGTACTACTGCAATACTACTGCAATACTACTACAGTACTACTGCAAGTACTACTGCAATACTACTGCAATACTACTGCAAGTACTACTGCAATACTACTGCAAGTACTACTGCAAGTACTACTGCAATACTACTGCAAGTACTAAAGCAAGTACTACAGTACTACTACTGCAAGTACTACTGCAAGTACTACTACAAGTACTACTACAAGTACTACTGCAAGTACTACTGCAATACTACTGAAAGTACTACTGCAAGTATTACTGCAATACTACTGCAAGTACTACTACAAGTACTACTGCAATACTACTGCAAGTACTACTACAAGTACTACTGCAAGTACTACTGCAATACTACTGCAAGTACTACTACAAGTACTACTGCAATACTACTGCAATACTACTGCAAGTACTACTACAAGTACTACTGCAATACTACTTCAATACTACTGCAATACTACTGCAAGTACTACTGCAATACTACTGCAAGTATTACTACAAGTACTACTGCAATACTACTGCAAGTACTACTACAAGTACTACTGCAATACTACTGCAAGTACTACTGCAATACTACTGCAATACTACTGCAATACTACTGCAGTATTACTGCAAGTACTACTGCAATACTACTGCAATACTACTGCAAGTACTACTCCAATACTACTGCAATACTACTGCAAGTAACTACTGCAAGTACTACTGCAAGTACTACTGCAATACTACTGCAAGTACTACTACAAGTACTACTGCAAGTACTACTGCAATACCACTGCAAGTACTACTACTAGTACTACTGCAATACTACAGCAAGTACTACTACAAATACTACTGCAATACTACTGCAAGTACTAATACAAGTACTACTGCAATACTACTGCAATACTACTGCAAGTACTACTGCAAGTACTACTGCAATACTACTGCAATACTACTGCAGTACTACTGCAAGTACTACTGCAATACTACTGCAATACTACTGCAAGTACTACTGCAATACTACTGCAAGTACTACTGCAATACTACTGCAAGTACTAAAGCAAGTACTACAGTACTACTACTGCAAGTACTACTGCAAGTACTACTACAAGTACTACTACAAGTACTACTGCAAGTACTACTGCAATACTACTGAAAGTACTACTGCAAGTATTACTGCAATACTACTGCAAGTACTACTGCAAGTACTACTGCAATACTACTGCAAGTACTACTGCAAGTACTACAGTACTACTACTACTACAAGTACTACTGCAAGTACTACAGTACTACTACTGCAATACTACAGTACTACTACTGCAATACTACTCAAAGTACTACTGCAATACTACTGCAAGTACTACTACAAGTACTACTGATATACTACTGCAAGTACTACTACAAGTAGTACTGCAAGTACTACTGCATGTACTACTACAAGTACTACTGCAATACTACTGCAAGTACTACTACAAGTACTACTACAATACTACTGCAAGTACTACTGCAATACTACTGCAATACTACTGCAATACTACTACAAGTACTACTGCAAGTACTACTGCAATACTACTGCAAGTACTACTACAAGTACTACTGCAATACTACTGCAATACTACTGCAATACTACTGCAAGTACTACTGCAAGTATTACTGCATTACTACTGCAAGTACTCCTGCAAGTACTACTAAAAGTACTACTGCAAGTACTACTGCAATACTACTGCAAGTACTACTGCACGTACTGCTGCAATACTACTGCAAGTACTACTACAAGTACTACTGCAATACTACTGCAAGTACTACTACAAGTACTACTGCAATACAACTGCAAGTACTACTGCAATACTACTGCAAGTACTACTGCAATACTACTACAAGTACTACTGCAAGTACTACTGCAATACTACTCCAAGTACTACTGCAAGTACTACTGCAATACTACTGCAAGTACTACTACAAGTACTACTGCAATACTACTGCAAGTACTACTACAAGTACTACTGCAATACTACTGCAATACTACTGCATGTACTACTGCAAGTACTACTGCAATAATACTGCAAGTACTACTGCAAGTTCTACAGTACTACTACTGCAAGTACTACTGCAAGTACTACTGCAATACTACTGCACGTACTACTGCAAGTACTACTGCAATACTACTGCAAGTACTACTGCAAGTACTACAGTACTACTACTGCAAGTACTACTGCAAGTACTACTACAAGTACTACTACAAGTACTACTGCAAGTACTACTGCAATACTACTGAAAGTACTACTGCAAATATTATTGCAATACTACTGCAAGTACTACTACAAGTACTACTGCAATACTACTGCAAGTACTATTACAAATACTACTGCAAGTACTACTGCAATACTACTGCAAGTACTACTGCAATACTACTGCAAGTACTACTACAAGTACTACTGCAATACTACTGCAAGTACTACTACAAGTACTACTGCAATACTACTGCAATACTACTGCAATACTACTGCAAGTAATACTGCAAGTACTACTGCAATACTACTGCAAGTACTACTGCAAGTACTACTACAAGTACTACTGCAAGTACTACTGCAAGTACTACTGCAATACTACTGCAAGTACTACTGCAAGTACTACTGCAATACTACTGCAAGTACTACTGCAAGTACTACTGCAAGTACTATTGCAAGTACTACTACAAGTACTACTACAAGTACTACTGCAAGTACTACTGCAATACTACTGCAATACTACTGCAATACTACTGCAATACTACTACAAGTACTACTGCAAGTACTACTGCAATACTACTGCAAGTACTACTACAAGTACTACTGCAATACTACTGCAATACTACTGCAAGTACTACTGCAAGTATTACTGCAATACTACTGCAAGTACTACTGCAAGTACTACTAAAAGTACTACTGCAAGTACTACTGCAATACTACTGCAAGTACTACTGCAAGTACTACTGCAATACTACTGCAAGTTCTACTACAAGTACTACTGCAATACTACTGCAAGTACTACTACAAGTACTACTGCAATACTACTGCAATACTACTGCAAGTACTACTGCAATACTACTGCAAGTATAACTACAAGTACTACTGCAATACTACTGCAAGTACTACTACAAGTACTACTGCAATACTACTGCAAGTACTACTGCAATACTACTGCAATACTACTGCAATACTACTGCAGTACTACTGCAAGTACTACTGCAATACTACTGCAATACTACTGCAAGTACTACTCCAATACTACTGCAATACTACTGCAAGTAACTACTGCAAGTACTACTGCAAGTACTACTGCAATACTACTGCAAGTACTACTACAAGTACTACTGCAAGTACTACTGCAATACCACTGCAAGTACTACTACTAGTACTACTGCAATACTACAGCAAGTACTACTACAAATACTACTGCAATACTACTGCAAGTACTAATACAAGTACTACTGCAATACTACTGCAATACTACTGCAAGTACTACTGCAAGTACTACTGCAATACTACTGCAATACTACTGCAGTACTACTGCAAGTACTACTGCAATACTACTGCAATACTACTGCAAGTACTACTGCAATACTACTGCAAGTACTACTGCAATACTACTGCAAGTACTAAAGCAAGTACTACAGTACTACTACTGCAAGTACTACTGCAAGTACTACTACAAGTACTACTACAAGTACTACTGCAAGTACTACTGCAATACTACTGAAAGTACTACTGCAAGTATTACTGCAATACTACTGCAAGTACTACTGCAAGTACTACTGCAATACTACTGCAAGTACTACTGCAAGTACTACAGTACTACTACTACTACAAGTACTACTGCAAGTACTACAGTACTACTACTGCAATACTACAGTACTACTACTGCAATACTACTCAAAGTACTACTGCAATACTACTGCAAGTACTACTACAAGTACTACTGATATACTACTGCAAGTACTACTACAAGTAGTACTGCAAGTACTACTGCATGTACTACTACAAGTACTACTGCAATACTACTGCAAGTACTACTACAAGTACTACTACAATACTACTGCAAGTACTACTGCAATACTACTGCAATACTACTGCAATACTACTGCAATACTACTACAAGTACTACTGCAAGTACTACTGCAATACTACTGCAAGTACTACTACAAGTACTACTGCAATACTACTGCAATACTACTGCAATACTACTGCAAGTACTACTGCAAGTATTACTGCATTACTACTGCAAGTACTCCTGCAAGTACTACTAAAAGTACTACTGCAAGTACTACTGCAATACTACTGCAAGTACTACTGCACGTACTGCTGCAATACTACTGCAAGTACTACTACAAGTACTACTGCAATACTACTGCAAGTACTACTACAAGTACTACTGCAATACAACTGCAAGTACTACTGCAATACTACTGCAAGTACTACTGCAATACTACTACAAGTACTACTGCAAGCACTACTGCAATACTACTGCAAGTACTACTGCAAGTACTACTGCAATACTACTGCAAGTACTACTACAAGTACTACTGCAATACTACTGCAAGTACTACTACAAGTACTACTGCAATACTACTGCAATACTACTGCATGTACTACTGCAAGTACTACTGCAATACTACTGCAAGTACTACTGCAAGTTCTACAGTACTACTACTGCAAGTACTACTGCAAGTACTACTGCAATACTACTGCACGTACTACTGCAAGTACTACTGCAATACTACTGCAAGTACTACTGCAAGTACTACAGTACTACTACTGCAAGTACTACTGCAAGTACTACTACAAGTACTACTACAAGTACTACTGCAAGTACTACTGCAATACTACTGAAAGTACTACTGCAAATATTATTGCAATACTACTGCAAGTACTACTACAAGTACTACTGCAATACTACTGCAAGTACTATTACAAATACTACTGCAAGTACTACTGCAATACTACTGCAAGTACTACTGCAATACTACTGCAAGTACTACTACAAGTACTACTGCAATACTACTGCAAGTACTACTACAAGTACTACTGCAATACTACTGCAATACTACTGCAATACTACTGCAAGTACTACTGCAAGTACTACTGCAATACTACTGCAAGTACTACTGCAAGTACTACTACAAGTACTACTGCAAGTACTACTGCAAGTACTACTGCAAGTACTACTGCAATACTACTGCAAGTACTACTGCAAGTACTACTGCAAGTACTATTGCAAGTACTACTACAAGTACTACTACAAGTACTACTGCAAGTACTACTGCAATACTACTGCAATACTACTGCAATACTACTGCAATACTACTACAAGTACTACTGCAAGTACTACTGCAATACTACTGCAAGTACTACTACAAGTACTACTGCAATACTACTGCAATACTACTGCAATACTACTGCAAGTACTACTGCAAGTATTACTGCAATACTACTGCAAGTACTCCTGCAAGTACTACTAAAAGTACTACTGCAAGTACTACTGCAATACTACTGCAAGTACTACTGCAAGTACTACTGCAATACTACTGCAAGTACTACTACAAGTACTACTGCAATACTACTGCAAGTACTACTACAAGTACTACTGCAAGTACTACTGCAATACTGCTGCAAGTACTACTACAAGTACTACTGCAATACAACTGCAAGTACTACTGCAATACTACTGCAATACTACTGCAAGTACTACTGCAAATACTACTGCAATACTACTGCAAGTACTACTACAAGTACTACTGCAATACTACTGCAAGTACTACTACAAGTACTACTGCAAGTACTACTGCAATACCACTGCAAGTACTACTACAAGTACTACTGCAATACTACTGCAAGTACTACTACAAATACTACTGCAATACTACTGCAAGTACTAATACAAGTACTACTGCAATACTACTGCAATACTACTGCAAGTACTACTGCAAGTACTACTGCAATACTACTGCAATACTACTGCAGTACTACTGCAAGTACTACTGCAATACTACTGCAAGTACTACTGCAATACTACTGCAAGTACTACTGCAAGTACTACTGCAATACTACTGCAAGTACTAAAGCAAGTACTACAGTACTACTACTGCAAGTACTACTGCAAGTACTACTACAAGTACTACTACAAGTACTACTGCAAGTACTACTGCAATACTACTGAAAGTACTACTGCAAGTACTACTGCAATACTACTGCAAGTACTACTACAAGTACTACTGCAAGTACTACTGCAATACCACTGCAAGTACTACTACAAGTACTACTGCAATACTACTGCAAGTACTACTACAAATACTACTGCAAGTACTACTGCAATACCACTGCAAGTACTACTACAAGTACTACTGCAATACTACTGCAAGTACTACTACAAATACTACTGCAATACTACTGCAAGTACTAATACAAGTACTACTGCAATACTACTGCAATACTACTGCAAGTACTACTGCAAGTACTACTGCAATACTACTGCAATACTACTGCAGTACTACTGCAAGTACTACTGCAATACTACTGCAAGTACTACTGCAATACTACTGCAAGTACTACTGCAAGTACTACTGCAATACTACTGCAAGTACTAAAGCAAGTACTACAGTACTACTACTGCAAGTACTACTGCAAGTACTACTACAAGTACTACTACAAGTACTACTGCAAGTACTACTGCAATACTACTGAAAGTACTACTGCAAGTACTACTGCAATACTACTGCAAGTACTACTACAAGTACTACTGCAAGTACTACTGCAATACCACTGCAAGTACTACTACAAGTACTACTGCAATACTACTGCAAGTACTACTACAAATACTACTGTAATACTACTGCAAGTACTAATACAAGTACTACTGCAATACTACTGCAATACTACTGCAAGTACTACTGCAAGTACTACTGCAATACTACTGCAATACTACTGCAGTACTACTGCAAGTACTACTGCAATACTACTGCAAGTACTAAAGCAAGTACTACAGTACTACTAATGCAAGTACTACTGCAAGTACTACTACAAGTACTACTACAAGTACTACTGCAAGTACTACTGCAATACTACTGAAAGTACTACTGCAAGTATTACTGCAATACTACTGCAAGTACTACTACAAGTACTACTGCAATACTACTGCAAGTACTACTACAAGTACTACTGCAAGTACTACTGCAATACTACTGCAAGTACTACTACAAGTACTACTGCAATACTACTGCAAGTACTACTACAAGTACTACTGCAATACTACTGCAATACTACTGCAATACTACTGCAAGTACTACTGCAATACTACTGCAAGTACTACTACAAGTACTACTGCAATACTACTGCAAGTACTACTACAAGTACTACTGCAATACTACTGCAAGTACTACTGCAATACTACTGCAATACTACTGCAATACTACTGCAGTACTACTGCAAGTACTACTGCAATACTACTGCAATACTACTGCAAGTACTACTCCAATACTACTGCAATACTACTGCAAGTAACTACTGCAAGTACTACTGCAAGTACTACTGCAATACTACTGCAAGTACTACTGCAAGTACTACAGTACTACTACTACTACAAGTACTACTGCAAGTACTACAGTACTACTACTGCAATAGTACAGTACTACTACTGCAATACTACTCAAAGTACTACTGCAATACTACTGCAAGTACTACTGCAATACTACTGCAAGTACTACTACAAGTACTACTGCAATACTACTGCAAGTACTACTACAAGTAGTACTGCAAGTACTACTGCATTACTACTGCATGTACTACTACAAGTACTACTGCAATACTACTGCAAGTACTACTACAAGTACTACTGCAATACTACTGCAAGTACTACTGCAATACTACTGCAATACTACTGCAATACTACTGCAATACTACTACAAGTACTACTGCAAGTACTACTGCAATACTACTGCAAGTACTACTACAAGTACTACTGCAATACTACTGCAATACTACTGCAATACTACTGCAAGTACTACTGCAAGTATTACTGCAATACTACTGCAAGTACTCCTGCAAGTACTACTAAAAGTACTATTGCAAGTACTACTGCAATACTACTGCAAGTATTACTGCACGTACTACTGCAATACTACTGCAAGTACTACTACAAGTACTACTGCAATACTACTGCAAGTACGACTACAAGTACTACTGCAAGTACTACTGCAATACTACTGCAAGTACTACTACAAGTACTACTGCAATACTACTGCAAGTACTACTACAAGTACTACTGCAATACTACTGCAAGTACTACTACAAGTACTACTGCAATACTACTGCAATACTACTGCATTACTACTGCAAGTACTACTGCAATACTCCTGCAAGTACTACAGTACTACTACTGCAATACTACTCAAAGTACTATTGCTATAATACTGCAAGTACTACTGCAATACTACTGCAAGTACTACTACAAGTATTACTACAATACTACTGCAAGTACTACTACAAGTACTACTGCAAGTACTACTGCAATACTCCTGCAAGTACTACTACAAGTACTACTGCAATACTACTGCAAGTACTACTACAAGTACTACTGCAATACTACTGCAATACTACTGCAATACTACAGTACTACTACTGCAATACTACTCAAAGCACTACTGCAATACTACCGCAAGTACTACAGCAATACTACTCCAAGTACTACTAAAAGTACTACTGCAATACTACTGCAAGTACTACTACAAGTACTACTGCAAGTACTACTGCAATACTACTGCAAGTACTACTACAAGTACTACTGCAATACTACTACAAGTACTACTGCAATACTACTGCAAGTACTACTAAAAGTACTACTGCAATACTACTGCAAAACTACTGCAAGTACTACTGCAAGTACTACTGAAAGTACTACTGCAATACTACTGCAAGTACTATTGCAAGTACTACACTACTACTACTACAAGTACTACTGCAAGTACTACAGTACTACTACTGTAATACTACTCAAAGTACTACTGCAATACTACTGCAAGTACTACTACAAGTACTACTGCAAGTACTACTGCAATACTACTGCAAGTACTACTACAAGTACTACTGCAAGTACTACTACAAGTACTACTGCAATACTATTGCAAGTACTACTGCAATACTACTGCAATACTACTGCAATACTACTGCAATACTACTGCAAGTACTAGTGCAAGTACTACTGCAATACTACTGCAAGTACTATTACAAGTACTACTGCAATACTACTGCAATACTACTGCAATACTACTGCAAGTACTACTGCAAGTACTACAGTACTACTACTGCAAGTACTACTGCAAGTACTGCTGCAATACTACTGCATGTACTACTGCAAGTACTACTGCAATACTACTGCAAGTACTACTACAAGTACTACTGCAATACTACTGCAAGTACTACTACAAGTACTACTGCAAGTACTACTGCAATACTACTGCAAGTACTACTACAAGTACTACTGCAATACTACTGCAAGTACTACTACAAGTACTACTGCAATACTACTGCAAGTACTACTACAAATACTACTGCAATACTACTGCAAGTAATACTGCAATACTACTGCAATACTACTGCAAGTACTACTGCAAGTACTACTGCAATACTACTGCAAGTACTACTGCAAGTACTACAGTACTACTGCTTCAAGTACTACTGCAAGTACTACAGTACTACTACTGCAATACTACAGTACTACTACTGCAATACTACTCAAAGTACTACTGCAATACTACTGCAAGTACTACTGCAATACTACTGCAAGTACTACTGCAAGTACTACTACAAGTACTACTGCAATACTACTACAAGTACTACTGCAATACTACTGCAAGTACTACTACAAGTACTACTGCAATACTACTGCAAGTACTACTACAAGTACTACTGCAATACTACTGCAAGTACTACTACAAGTACTACTGCAATATTACTGCAAGTACTACTACAAGTACTACTGCAAGTACTACTGCAATACTACTGCAATACTACTGCAAGTACTACTGCAAGTACTACTGCAATACTACTGTAAGTACTACTGCAAGTACTACTGCAATACTACTGCAAGTACTACTGCAAGTACTACAGTACTACTACTGCAAGTACTACTGCAAGTACTGCTGCAATACTACTGCATGTACTACTGCAAGTACTACTGCAATACTACTGCAAGTACTACTGCAAGTACTACTGCAAGTACTACTGCAATACTACTGCAATACTACTGCAGTACTACTGCAAGTACTACTGCAATACTACTGCAAGTACTACTGCAAGTACTACTGCAATACTACTGCAAGTACTAAAGCAAGTACTACAGTACTACTACTGCAAGTACTACTGCAAGTACTACTACAAGTACTACTACAAGTACTACTGCAAGTACTACTGCAATACTACTGAAAGTACTACTGCAAGTATTACTGCAATACTACTGCAAGTACTACTACAAGTACTACTGCAATACTACTGCAAGTACTACTACAAGTACTACTGCAAGTACTACTGCAATACTACTGCAAGTACTACTACAAGTACTACTGCAATACTACTGCAAGTACTACTACAAGTACTACTGCAATACTACTGCAATACTACTGCAATACTACTGCAAGTACTACTGCAATACTACTGCAAGTACTACTACAAGTACTACTGCAATACTACTGCAAGTACTACTACAAGTACTACTGCAATACTACTGCAAGTACTACTGCAATACTACTGCAATACTACTGCAATACTACTGCAGTACTACTGCAAGTACTACTGCAATACTACTGCAATACTACTGCAAGTACTACTCCAATACTACTGCAATACTACTGCAAGTAACTACTGCAAGTACTACTGCAAGTACTACTGCAATACTACTGCAAGTACTACTGCAAGTACTACAGTACTACTACTACTACAAGTACTACTGCAAGTACTACAGTACTACTACTGCAATAGTACAGTACTACTACTGCAATACTACTCAAAGTACTACTGCAATACTACTGCAAGTACTACTGCAATACTACTGCAAGTACTACTACAAGTACTACTGCAATACTACTGCAAGTACTACTACAAGTAGTACTGCAAGTACTACTGCATTACTACTGCATGTACTACTACAAGTACTACTGCAATACTACTGCAAGTACTACTACAAGTACTACTGCAATACTACTGCAAGTACTACTGCAATACTACTGCAATACTACTGCAATACTACTGCAATACTACTACAAGTACTACTGCAAGTACTACTGCAATACTACTCCAAGTACTACTACAAGTACTACTGCAATACTACTGCAATACTACTGCAAGTACTACTGCAAGTATTACTGCAATACTACTGCAAGTACTCCTGCAAGTACTACTAAAAGTACTACTGCAAGTACTACTGCAATACTACTGCAAGTACTACTACAAGTACTACTGCAATACTACTGCAAGTACTACTACAAGTACTACTGCAATACTACTGCAATACTACTGCAATACTACTGCAAGTACTACTGCAATACTACTGCAAGTACTACTACAAGTGCTACTGCAATACTACTGCAAGTACTACTACAAGTACTACTGCAATACTACTGCAAGTACTACTGCAATACTACTGCAAGTACTACTGCAAGTATTACTGCAATACTACTGCAAGTACTCCTGCAAGTACTACTAAAAGTACTATTGCAAGTACTACTGCAATACTACTGCAAGTATTACTGCACGTACTACTGCAATACTACTGCAAGTACTACTACAAGTACTACTGCAATACTACTGCAAGTACGACTACAAGTACTACTGCAAGTACTACTGCAATACTACTGCAAGTACTACTACAAGTACTACTGCAATACTACTGCAAGTACTACTACAAGTACTACTGCAATACTACTGCAAGTACTACTACAAGTACTACTGCAATACTACTGCAATACTACTGCATTACTACTGCAAGTACTACTGCAATACTCCTGCAAGTACTACAGTACTACTACTGCAATACTACTCAAAGTACTATTGCTATAATACTGCAAGTACTACTGCAATACTACTGCAAGTACTACTACAAGTATTACTACAATACTACTGCAAGTACTACTACAAGTACTACTGCAAGTACTACTGCAATACTCCTGCAAGTACTACTACAAGTACTACTGCAATACTACTGCAAGTACTACTACAAGTACTACTGCAATACTACTGCAATACTACTGCAATACTACAGTACTACTACTGCAATACTACTCAAAGCACTACTGCAATACTACCGCAAGTACTACAGCAATACTACTCCAAGTACTACTAAAAGTACTACTGCAATACTACTGCAAGTACTACTACAAGTACTACTGCAAGTACTACTGCAATACTACTGCAAGTACTACTACAAGTACTACTGCAATACTACTACAAGTACTACTGCAATACTACTGCAAGTACTACTAAAAGTACTACTGCAATACTACTGCAAAACTACTGCAAGTACTACTGCAAGTACTACTGAAAGTACTACTGCAATACTACTGCAAGTACTATTGCAAGTACTACACTACTACTACTACAAGTACTACTGCAAGTACTACAGTACTACTACTGTAATACTACTCAAAGTACTACTGCAATACTACTGCAAGTACTACTACAAGTACTACTGCAAGTACTACTGCAATACTACTGCAAGTACTACTACAAGTACTACTGCAAGTACTACTACAAGTACTACTGCAATACTATTGCAAGTACTACTGCAATACTACTGCAATACTACTGCAATACTACTGCAATACTACTGCAAGTACTAGTGCAAGTACTACTGCAATACTACTGCAAGTACTATTACAAGTACTACTGCAATACTACTGCAATACTACTGCAATACTACTGCAAGTACTACTGCAAGTACTACAGTACTACTACTGCAAGTACTACTGCAAGTACTGCTGCAATACTACTGCATGTACTACTGCAAGTACTACTGCAATACTACTGCAAGTACTACTACAAGTACTACTGCAATACTACTGCAAGTACTACTACAAGTACTACTGCAAGTACTACTGCAATACTACTGCAAGTACTACTACAAGTACTACTGCAATACTACTGCAAGTACTACTACAAGTACTACTGCAATACTACTGCAAGTACTACTACAAATACTACTGCAATACTACTGCAAGTAATACTGCAATACTACTGCAATACTACTGCAAGTACTACTGCAAGTACTACTGCAATACTACTGCAAGTACTACTGCAAGTACTACAGTACTACTGCTTCAAGTACTACTGCAAGTACTACAGTACTACTACTGCAATACTACAGTACTACTACTGCAATACTACTCAAAGTACTACTGCAATACTACTGCAAGTACTACTGCAATACTACTGCAAGTACTACTGCAAGTACTACTACAAGTACTACTGCAATACTACTACAAGTACTACTGCAATACTACTGCAAGTACTACTACAAGTACTACTGCAATACTACTGCAAGTACTACTACAAGTACTACTGCAATACTACTGCAAGTACTACTACAAGTACTACTGCAATATTACTGCAAGTACTACTACAAGTACTACTGCAAGTACTACTGCAATACTACTGCAATACTACTGCAAGTACTACTGCAAGTACTACTGCAATACTACTGTAAGTACTACTGCAAGTACTACTGCAATACTACTGCAAGTACTACTGCAAGTACTACAGTACTACTACTGCAAGTACTACTGCAAGTACTGCTGCAATACTACTGCATGTACTACTGCAAGTACTACTGCAATACTACTGCAAGTACTACTGCAAGTACTACTGCAAGTACTACTGCAATACTACTGCAATACTACTGCAGTACTACTGCAAGTACTACTGCAATACTACTGCAAGTACTACTGCAAGTACTACTGCAATACTACTGCAAGTACTAAAGCAAGTACTACAGTACTACTACTGCAAGTACTACTGCAAGTACTACTACAAGTACTACTACAAGTACTACTGCAAGTACTACTGCAATACTACTGAAAGTACTACTGCAAGTATTACTGCAATACTACTGCAAGTACTACTACAAGTACTACTGCAATACTACTGCAAGTACTACTACAAGTACTACTGCAAGTACTACTGCAATACTACTGCAAGTACTACTACAAGTACTACTGCAATACTACTGCAAGTACTACTACAAGTACTACTGCAATACTACTGCAATACTACTGCAATACTACTGCAAGTACTACTGCAATACTACTGCAAGTACTACTACAAGTACTACTGCAATACTACTGCAAGTACTACTACAAGTACTACTGCAATACTACTGCAAGTACTACTGCAATACTACTGCAATACTACTGCAATACTACTGCAGTACTACTGCAAGTACTACTGCAATACTACTGCAATACTACTGCAAGTACTACTCCAATACTACTGCAATACTACTGCAAGTAACTACTGCAAGTACTACTGCAAGTACTACTGCAATACTACTGCAAGTACTACTGCAAGTACTACAGTACTACTACTACTACAAGTACTACTGCAAGTACTACAGTACTACTACTGCAATAGTACAGTACTACTACTGCAATACTACTCAAAGTACTACTGCAATACTACTGCAAGTACTACTGCAATACTACTGCAAGTACTACTACAAGTACTACTGCAATACTACTGCAAGTACTACTACAAGTAGTACTGCAAGTACTACTGCATTACTACTGCATGTACTACTACAAGTACTACTGCAATACTACTGCAAGTACTACTACAAGTACTACTGCAATACTACTGCAAGTACTACTGCAATACTACTGCAATACTACTGCAATACTACTGCAATACTACTACAAGTACTACTGCAAGTACTACTGCAATACTACTCCAAGTACTACTACAAGTACTACTGCAATACTACTGCAATACTACTGCAAGTACTACTGCAAGTATTACTGCAATACTACTGCAAGTACTCCTGCAAGTACTACTAAAAGTACTACTGCAAGTACTACTGCAATACTACTGCAAGTACTACTACAAGTACTACTGCAATACTACTGCAAGTACTACTACAAGTACTACTGCAATACTACTGCAATACTACTGCAATACTACTGCAAGTACTACTGCAATACTACTGCAAGTACTACTACAAGTGCTACTGCAATACTACTGCAAGTACTACTACAAGTACTACTGCAATACTACTGCAAGTACTACTGCAATACTACTGCAATACTACTGCAATACTACTGCAGTACTACTGCAAGTACTACTGCAATACTACTGCAATACTACTGCAATACTACTGCAAGTACTACTCCAATACTACTGCAAGTAACTACTGCAAGTACTACTGCAAGTACTACTGCAATACTACTGCAAGTACTACTACAAGTACTACTGCAAGTACTACTGCAATACCACTGCAAGTACTACTACTAGTACTACTGCAATACTACAGCAAGTACTACTACAAATACTACTGCAATACTACTGCAAGTACTAATACAAGTACTACTGCAATACTACTGCAATACTACTGCAAGTACTACTGCAAGTACTACTGCAATACTACTGCAATACTACTGCAGTACTACTGCAAGTACTACTGCAATACTACTGCAATACTACTGCAAGTACTACTGCAATACTACTGCAAGTACTACTGCAATACTACTGCAAGTACTAAAGCAAGTACTACAGTACTACTACTGCAAGTACTACTGCAAGTACTACTACAAGTACTACTACAAGTACTACTGCAAGTACTACTGCAATACTACTGAAAGTACTACTGCAAGTATTACTGCAATACTACTGCAAGTACTACTGCAAGTACTACTGCAATACTACTGCAAGTACTACTGCAAGTACTACAGTACTACTACTACTACAAGTACTACTGCAAGTACTACAGTACTACTACTGCAATACTACAGTACTACTACTGCAATACTACTCAAAGTACTACTGCAATACTACTGCAAGTACTACTACAAGTACTACTGATATACTACTGCAAGTACTACTACAAGTAGTACTGCAAGTACTACTGCATGTACTACTACAAGTACTACTGCAATACTACTGCAAGTACTACTACAAGTACTACTACAATACTACTGCAAGTACTACTGCAATACTACTGCAATACTACTGCAATACTACTGCAATACTACTACAAGTACTACTGCAAGTACTACTGCAATACTACTGCAAGTACTACTACAAGTACTACTGCAATACTACTGCAATACTACTGCAATACTACTGCAAGTACTACTGCAAGTATTACTGCATTACTACTGCAAGTACTCCTGCAAGTACTACTAAAAGTACTACTGCAAGTACTACTGCAATACTACTGCAAGTACTACTGCACGTACTGCTGCAATACTACTGCAAGTACTACTACAAGTACTACTGCAATACCACTGCAAGTACTACTACAAGTACTACTGCAATACAACTGCAAGTACTACTGCAATACTACTGCAAGTACTACTGCAATACTACTACAAGTACTACTACAAGTACTACTGCAAGTACTACTGCAATACTACTGCAAGTACTACTGCAAGTACTACTGCAATACTACTGCAAGTACTACTACAAGTACTACTGCAATACTACTGCAAGTACTACTACAAGTACTACTGCAATACTACTGCAATACTACTGCAATACTACTGCATGTACTACTGCAAGTACTACTGCAATACTACTGCAAGTACTACTGCAAGTTCTACAGTACTACTACTGCAAGTACTACTGCAATACTACTGCACGTACTACTGCAAGTACTACTGCAATACTACTGCAAGTACTACTGCAAGTACTACAGTACTACTACTGCAAGTACTACTGCAAGTACTACTACAAGTACTACTACAAGTACTACTGCAAGTACTACTGCAATACTACTGAAAGTACTACTGCAAATATTATTGCAATACTACTGCAAGTACTACTACAAGTACTACTGCAATACTACTGCAAGTACTATTACAAATACTACTGCAAGTACTACTGCAATACTACTGCAAGTACTACTGCAATACTACTGCAAGTACTACTACAAGTACTACTGCAATACTACTGCAAGTACTACTACAAGTACTACTGCAATACTACTGCAATACTACTGCAAGTACTACTGCAAGTACTACTGCAATACTACTGCAAGTACTACTGCAAGTACTACTACAAGTACTACTGCAAGTACTACTGCAAGTACTACTGCAATACTACTGCAAGTACTACTGCAAGTACTACTGCAATACTACTGCAAGTACTACTGCAAGTACTACTGCAAGTACTATTGCAAGTACTACTACAAGTACTACTACAAGTACTACTGCAAGTACTACTGCAATACTACTGCAATACTACTGCAATACTACTGCAATACTTCTGCAAGTACTACTACAAGTACTACTGCAATACTACTGCAATACTACTGCAATACTACTGCAAGTACTACTGCAAGTATTACTGCAATACTACTGCAAGTACTCCTGCAAGTACTACTAAAAGTACTACTGCAAGTACTACTGCAATACTACTGCAAGTACTACTGCAAGTACTACTGCAATACTACTGCAAGTACTACTACAAGTACTACTGCAATACTACTGCAAGTACTAAAGCAAGTACTACAGTACTACTACTGCAAGTACTACTGCAAGTACTACTACAAGTACTACTACAAGTACTACTGCAAGTACTACTGCAATACTACTGAAAGTACTACTGCAAGTATTACTGCAATACTACTGCAAGTACTACTACAAGTACTACTGCAATACTACTGCAAGTACTACTACAAGTACTACTGCAAGTACTACTGCAATACTACTGCAAGTACTACTACAAGTACTACTGCAATACTACTGCAAGTACTACTACAAGTACTACTGCAATACTACTGCAATACTACTGCAATACTACTGCAAGTACTACTGCAATACTACTGCAAGTACTACTACAAGTACTACTGCAATACTACTGCAAGTACTACTACAAGTACTACTGCAATACTACTGCAAGTACTACTGCAATACTACTGCAATACTACTGCAATACTACTGCAGTACTACTGCAAGTACTACTGCAATACTACTGCAATACTACTGCAAGTACTACTCCAATACTACTGCAATACTACTGCAAGTAACTACTGCAAGTACTACTGCAAGTACTACTGCAATACTACTGCAAGTACTACTGCAAGTACTACAGTACTACTACTACTACAAGTACTACTGCAATACTACTGCAAGTACTACTACAAATACTACTGTAATACTACTGCAAGTACTAATACAAGTACTCCTGCAATACTACTGCAATACTACTGCAAGTACTAATGCAAGTACTACTGCAATACTACTGCAATACTACTACAGTACTACTGCAAGTACTACTGCAATACTACTGCAATACTACTGCAAGTACTACTGCAATACTACTGCAAGTACTACTGCAAGTACTACTGCAATACTACTGCAAGTACTAAAGCAAGTACTACAGTACTACTACTGCAAGTACTACTGCAAGTACTACTACAAGTACTACTACAAGTACTACTGCAAGTACTACTGCAATACTACTGAAAGTACTACTGCAAGTATTACTGCAATACTACTGCAAGTACTACTACAAGTACTACTGCAATACTACTGCAAGTACTACTACAAGTACTACTGCAAGTACTACTGCAATACTACTGCAAGTACTACTACAAGTACTACTGCAATACTACTGCAAGTACTACTACAAGTACTACTGCAATACTACTTCAATACTACTGCAATACTACTGCAAGTACTACTGCAATACTACTGCAAGTATTACTACAAGTACTACTGCAATACTACTGCAAGTACTACTACAAGTACTACTGCAATACTACTGCAAGTACTACTGCAATACTACTGCAATACTACTGCAATACTACTGCAGTACTACTGCAAGTACTACTGCAATACTACTGCAATACTACTGCAAGTACTACTCCAATACTACTGCAATACTACTGCAAGTAACTACTGCAAGTACTACTGCAAGTACTACTGCAATACTACTGCAAGTACTACTACAAGTACTACTGCAAGTACTACTGCAATACCACTGCACGTACTACTACTAGTACTACTGCAATACTACAGCAAGTACTACTACAAATACTACTGCAATACTACTGCAAGTACTAATACAAGTACTACTGCAATACTACTGCAATACTACTGCAAGTACTACTGCAAGTACTACTGCAATACTACTGCAATACTACTGCAGTACTACTGCAAGTACTACTGCAATACTACTGCAATACTACTGCAAGTACTACTGCAATACTACTGCAAGTACTACTGCAATACTACTGCAAGTACTAAAGCAAGTACTACAGTACTACTACTGCAAGTACTACTGCAAGTACTACTACAAGTACTACTACAAGTACTACTGCAAGTACTACTGCAATACTACTGAAAGTACTACTGCAAGTACTACTGCAATACTACTGCAAGTACTACTGCAAGTACTACAGTACTACTACTACTACAAGTACTACTGCAAGTACTACAGTACTACTACTGCAATACTACAGTACTACTACTGCAATACTACTCAAAGTACTACTGCAATACTACTGCAAGTACTACTACAAGTACTACTGATATACTACTGCAAGTACTACTACAAGTAGTACTGCAAGTACTACTGCATGTACTACTACAAGTACTACTGCAATACTACTGCAAGTACTACTACAAGTACTACTACAATACTACTGCAAGTACTACTGCAATACTACTGCAATACTACTGCAATACTACTACAAGTACTACTGCAAGTACTACTGCAATACTACTGCAAGTACTACTACAGGTACTACTGCAATACTACTGCAATACTACTGCAATACTACTGCAAGTACTACTGCAAGTATTACTGCATTACTACTGCAAGTACTCCTGCAAGTACTACTAAAAGTACTACTGCAAGTACTACTGCAATACTACTGCAAGTACTACTGCACGTACTGCTGCAATACTACTGCAAGTACTACTACAAGTACTACTGCAATACTACTGCAAGTACTACTACAAGTACTACTGCAATACAACTGCAAGTACTACTGCAATACTACTGCAAGTACTACTGCAATACTACTACAAGTACTACTGCAAGTACTACTGCAATACTACTGCAAGTACTACTGCAAGTACTACTGCAATACTACTGCAAGTACTACTACAAGTACTACTGCAATACTACTGCAAGTACTACTACAAGTACTACTGCAATACTACTGCAATACTACTGCATGTACTACTGCAAGTACTACTGCAATACTACTGCAAGTACTACTGCAAGTTCTACAGTACTACTACTGCAAGTACTACTGCAAGTACTACTGCAATACTACTGCACGTACTACTGCAAGTACTACTGCAATACTACTGCAAGTACTACTGCAAGTACTACAGTACTACTACTGCAAGTACTACTGCAAGTACTACTACAAGTACTACTACAAGTACTACTGCAAGTACTACTGCAATACTACTGAAAGTACTACTGCAAATATTATTGCAATACTACTGCAAGTACTACTACAAGTACTACTGCAATACTACTGCAAGTACTATTACAAATACTACTGCAAGTACTACTGCAATACTACTGCAAGTACTACTGCAATACTACTGCAAGTACTACTACAAGTACTACTGCAATACTACTGCAATACTACTGCAATACTACTGCAAGTAATACTGCAAGTACTACTGCAATACTACTGCAAGTACTACTGCAAGTACTACTACAAGTACTACTGCAAGTACTACTGCAAGTACTACTGCAATACTACTGCAAGTACTACTGCAAGTACTACTGCAATACTACTGCAAGTACTACTGCAAGTACTACTGCAAGTACTATTGCAAGTACTACTACAAGTACTACTACAAGTACTACTGCAAGTACTACTGCAATACTACTGCAATACTACTGCAATACTACTGCAATACTACTACAAGTACTACTGCAAGTACTACTGCAATACTACTGCAAGTACTACTGCAATACTACTGCAATACTACTGCAATACTACTGCAAGTACTACTGCAAGTATTACTGCAATACTACTGCAAGTACTCCTGCAAGTACTACTAAAAGTACTACTGCAAGTACTACTGCAATACTACTGCAAGTTCTACTACAAGTACTACTGCAATACTACTGCAAGTACTACTACAAGTACTACTGCAATACTACTGCAATACTACTGCAAGTACTACTGCAATACTACTGCAAGTATTACTACAAGTACTACTGCAATACTACTGCAAGTACTACTACAAGTACTACTGCAATACTACTGCAAGTACTACTGCAATACTACTGCAATACTACTGCAATACTACTGCAGTACTACTGCAAGTACTACTGCAATACTACTGCAATACTACTGCAAGTACTACTCCAATACTACTGCAATACTACTGCAAGTAACTACTGCAAGTACTACTGCAAGTACTACTGCAATACTACTGCAAGTACTACTACAAGTACTACTGCAAGTACTACTGCAATACCACTGCAAGTACTACTACTAGTACTACTGCAATACTACAGCAAGTACTACTACAAATACTACTGCAATACTACTGCAAGTACTAATACAAGTACTACTGCAATACTACTGCAATACTACTGCAAGTACTACTGCAAGTACTACTGCAATACTACTGCAATACTACTGCAGTACTACTGCAAGTACTACTGCAATACTACTGCAATACTACTGCAAGTACTACTGCAATACTACTGCAAGTACTACTGCAATACTACTGCAAGTACTAAAGCAAGTACTACAGTACTACTACTGCAAGTACTACTGCAAGTACTACTACAAGTACTACTACAAGTACTACTGCAAGTACTACTGCAATACTACTGAAAGTACTACTGCAAGTATTACTGCAATACTACTGCAAGTACTACTGCAAGTACTACTGCAATACTACTGCAAGTACTACTGCAAGTACTACAGTACTACTACTACTACAAGTACTACTGCAAGTACTACAGTACTACTACTGCAATACTACAGTACTACTACTGCAATACTACTCAAAGTACTACTGCAATACTACTGCAAGTACTACTACAAGTACTACTGATATACTACTGCAAGTACTACTACAAGTAGTACTGCAAGTACTACTGCATGTACTACTACAAGTACTACTGCAATACTACTGCAAGTACTACTACAAGTACTACTACAATACTACTGCAAGTACTACTGCAATACTACTGCAATACTACTGCAATACTACTGCAATACTACTACAAGTACTACTGCAAGTACTACTGCAATACTACTGCAAGTACTACTACAAGTACTACTGCAATACTACTGCAATACTACTGCAATACTACTGCAAGTACTACTGCAAGTATTACTGCATTACTACTGCAAGTACTCCTGCAAGTACTACTAAAAGTACTACTGCAAGTACTACTGCAATACTACTGCAAGTACTACTGCACGTACTGCTGCAATACTACTGCAAGTACTACTACAAGTACTACTGCAATACTACTGCAAGTACTACTACAAGTACTACTGCAATACAACTGCAAGTACTACTGCAATACTACTGCAAGTACTACTGCAATACTACTACAAGTACTACTGCAAGTACTACTGCAATACTACTGCAAGTACTACTGCAAGTACTACTGCAATACTACTGCAAGTACTACTACAAGTACTACTGCAATACTACTGCAAGTACTACTACAAGTACTACTGCAATACTACTGCAATACTACTGCATGTACTACTGCAAGTACTACTGCAATACTACTGCAAGTACTACTGCAAGTTCTACAGTACTACTACTGCAAGTACTACTGCAAGTACTACTGCAATACTACTGCACGTACTACTGCAAGTACTACTGCAATACTACTGCAAGTACTACTGCAAGTACTACAGTACTACTACTGCAAGTACTACTGCAAGTACTACTACAAGTACTACTACAAGTACTACTGCAAGTACTACTGCAATACTACTGAAAGTACTACTGCAAATATTATTGCAATACTACTGCAAGTACTACTACAAGTACTACTGCAATACTACTGCAAGTACTATTACAAATACTACTGCAAGTACTACTGCAATACTACTGCAAGTACTACTGCAATACTACTGCAAGTACTACTACAAGTACTACTGCAATACTACTGCAAGTACTACTACAAGTACTACTGCAATACTACTGCAATACTACTGCAATACTACTGCAAGTACTACTACAAGTACTACTGCAATACTACTGCAAGTACTACTACAAGTACTACTGCAATACTACTGCAATACTACTGCAATACTACTGCAAGTACTACTGCAAGTACTACTGCAATACTACTGCAAGTACTACTGCAAGTACTACTACAAGTACTACTGCAAGTACTACTGCAAGTACCACTGCAATACTACTGCAAGTACTACTGCAAGTACTACTGCAATACTACTGCAAGTACTACTGCAAGTACTACTGCAAGTACTATTGCAAGTACTACTACAAGTACTACTACAAGTACTACTGCAAGTACTACTGCAATACTACTGCAATACTACTGCAATACTACTGCAATACTACTACAAGTACTACTGCAAGTACTACTGCAATACTACTGCAAGTACTACTACAAGTACTACTGCAATACTACTGCAATACTACTGCAATACTACTGCAAGTACTACTGCAAGTATTACTGCAATACTACTGCAAGTACTCCTGCAAGTACTACTAAAAGTACTACTGCAAGTACTACTGCAATACTACTGCAAGTACTACTGCAAGTACTACTGCAATACTACTGCAAGTACTACTACAAGTACTACTGCAATACTACTGCAAGTACTACTACAAGTACTACTGCAAGTACTACTGCAATACTGCTGCAAGTACTACTACAAGTACTACTGCAATACAACTGCAAGTACTACTGCAATACTACTGCAATACTACTGCAAGTACTACTGCAAATACTACTGCAATACTACTGCAAGTACTACTGCAAATACTACTGCAATACTACTGCAAGTACTACTACAAGTACTACTGCAATACTACTGCAAGTACTACTACAAGTACTACTGCAAGTACTACTGCAAATACTACTGCAATACTACTGCAAGTACTACTGCAAATACTACTGCAATACTACTGCAAGTACTACTACAAGTACTACTGCAATACTACTGCAAGTACTACTACAAGTACTACTGCAATACTACTGCAAGTACTACTACAAGTACTACTGCAAGTACTACTGCAATACCACTGCAAGTACTACTACAAGTACTACTGCAATACTACTGCAAGTACTACTACAAATACTACTGCAATACTACTGCAAGTACTAATACAAGTACTACTGCAATACTACTGCAATACTACTGCAAGTACTACTGCAAGTACTACTGCAATACTACTGCAATACTACTGCAGTACTACTGCAAGTACTACTGCAATACTACTGCAAGTACTACTACAATACTACTGCAAGTACTACTGCAAGTACTACTGCAATACTACTGCAAGTACTAAAGCAAGTACTACAGTACTACTACTGCAAGTACTACTGCAAGTACTACTACAAGTACTACTACAAGTACTACTGCAAGTACTACTGCAATACTACTGAAAGTACTACTGCAAGTACTACTGCAATACTACTGCAAGTACTACTACAAGTACTACTGCAAGTACTACTGCAATACCACTGCAAGTACTACTACAAGTACTACTGCAATACTACTGCAAGTACTACTACAAATACTACTGTAATACTACTGCAAGTACTAATACAAGTACTACTGCAATACTACTGCAATACTACTGCAAGTACTACTGCAAGTACTACTGCAATACTACTGCAATACTACTGCAGTACTACTGCAAGTACTACTGCAATACTACTGCAAGTACTAAAGCAAGTACTACAGTACTACTAATGCAAGTACTACTGCAAGTACTACTACAAGTACTACTACAAGTACTACTGCAAGTACTACTGCAATACTACTGAAAGTACTACTGCAAGTATTACTGCAATACTACTGCAAGTACTACTACAAGTACTACTGCAATACTACTGCAAGTACTACTACAAGTACTACTGCAAGTACTACTGCAATACTACTGCAAGTACTACTACAAGTACTACTGCAATACTACTGCAAGTACTACTACAAGTACTACTGCAATACTACTGCAATACTACTGCAATACTACTGCAAGTACTACTGCAATACTACTGCAAGTACTACTACAAGTACTACTGCAATACTACTGCAAGTACTACTACAAGTACTACTGCAATACTACTGCAAGTACTACTGCAATACTACTGCAATACTACTGCAATACTACTGCAGTACTACTGCAAGTACTACTGCAATACTACTGCAATACTACTGCAAGTACTACTCCAATACTACTGCAAT
This sequence comes from Eucyclogobius newberryi, assembly GCF_026437365.1. Classification (NCBI taxonomy): domain Eukaryota; kingdom Metazoa; phylum Chordata; class Actinopteri; order Gobiiformes; family Gobiidae; genus Eucyclogobius; species Eucyclogobius newberryi. The sequence goes on along the minus strand of NW_027316245.1, from coordinate 296,056 downwards.
ACTACTGCAAGTAACTACTGCAAGTACTACTGCAAGTACTACTGCAATACTACTGCAAGTACTACTGCAAGTACTACAGTACTACTACTACTACAAGTACTACTGCAAGTACTACAGTACTACTACTGCAATAGTACAGTACTACTACTGCAATACTACTCAAAGTACTACTGCAATACTACTGCAAGTACTACTGCAATACTACTGCAAGTACTACTACAAGTACTACTGCAATACTACTGCAAGTACTACTACAAGTAGTACTGCAAGTACTACTGCATTACTACTGCATGTACTACTACAAGTACTACTGCAATACTACTGCAAGTACTACTACAAGTACTACTGCAATACTACTGCAAGTACTACTGCAATACTACTGCAATACTACTGCAATACTACTGCAATACTACTACAAGTACTACTGCAAGTACTACTGCAATACTACTGCAAGTACTACTACAAGTACTACTGCAATACTACTGCAATACTACTGCAATACTACTGCAAGTACTACTGCAAGTATTACTGCAATACTACTGCAAGTACTCCTGCAAGTACTACTAAAAGTACTATTGCAAGTACTACTGCAATACTACTGCAAGTATTACTGCACGTACTACTGCAATACTACTGCAAGTACTACTACAAGTACTACTGCAATACTACTGCAAGTACGACTACAAGTACTACTGCAAGTACTACTGCAATACTACTGCAAGTACTACTACAAGTACTACTGCAATACTACTGCAAGTACTACTACAAGTACTACTGCAATACTACTGCAAGTACTACTACAAGTACTACTGCAATACTACTGCAATACTACTGCATTACTACTGCAAGTACTACTGCAATACTCCTGCAAGTACTACAGTACTACTACTGCAATACTACTCAAAGTACTATTGCTATAATACTGCAAGTACTACTGCAATACTACTGCAAGTACTACTACAAGTATTACTGCAATACTACTGCAAGTACTACTACAAGTACTACTGCAAGTACTACTGCAATACTCCTGCAAGTACTACTACAAGTACTACTGCAATACTACTGCAAGTACTACTACAAGTACTACTGCAATACTACTGCAATACTACAGTACTACTACTGCAATACTACTCAAAGCACTACTGCAATACTACCGCAAGTACTACAGCAATACTACTCCAAGTACTACTAAAAGTACTACTGCAATACTACTGCAAGTACTACTACAAGTACTACTGCAAGTACTACTGCAATACTACTGCAAGTACTACTACAAGTACTACTGCAATACTACTGCAAGTACTACTACAAGTACTACTGCAATACTACTACAAGTACTACTGCAATACTACTGCAAGTACTACTAAAAGTACTACTGCAATACTACTGCAAAACTACTGCAAGTACTACTGCAAGTACTACTGCAATACTACTGCAAGTACTACTGCAAGTACTACACTACTACTACTACAAGTACTACTGCAAGTACTACAGTACTACTACTGTAATACTACTCAAAGTACTACTGCAATACTACTGCAAGTACTACTACAAGTACTACTGCAAGTACTACTGCAATACTACTGCAAGTACTACTACAAGTACTACTGCAAGTACTACTACAAGTACTACTGCAATACTATTGCAAGTACTACTGCAATACTACTGCAATACTACTGCAATACTACTGCAATACTACTGCAAGTACTAGTGCAAGTACTACTGCAATACTACTGCAAGTACTATTACAAGTACTACTGCAATACTACTGCAATACTACTGCAATACTACTGCAAGTACTACTGCAAGTACTACAGTACTACTACTGCAAGTACTACTGCAAGTACTGCTGCAATACTACTGCATGTACTACTGCAAGTACTACTGCAATACTACTGCAAGTACTACTACAAGTACTACTGCAATACTACTACAAGTACTACTACAAGTACTACTGCAAGTACTACTGCAATACTACTGCAAGTACTACTACAAGTACTACTGCAATACTACTGCAAGTACTACTACAAGTACTACTGCAATACTACTGCAAGTACTACTACAAATACTACTGCAATACTACTGCAAGTAATACTGCAATACTACTGCAATACTACTGCAAGTACTACTGCAAGTACTACTGCAATACTACTGCAAGTACTACTGCAAGTACTACAGTACTACTGCTACAAGTACTACTGCAAGTACTACAGTACTACTACTGCAATACTACAGTACTACTACTGCAATACTACTCAAAGTACTACTGCAATACTACTGCAAGTACTACTGCAATACTACTGCAAGTACTACTGCAAGTACTACTACAAGTACTACTGCAATACTACTACAAGTACTACTGCAATACTACTGCAAGTACTACTACAAGTACTACTGCAATACTACTGCAAGTACTACTACAAGTACTACTGCAATACTACTGCAAGTACTACTACAAGTACTACTGCAATATTACTGCAAGTACTACTACAAGTACTACTGCAAGTACTACTGCAATACTACTGCAATACTACTGCAAGTACTACTGCAAGTACTACTGCAATACTACTGTAAGTACTACTGCAAGTACTACTGCAATACTACTGCAAGTACTACTGCAAGTACTACAGTACTACTACTGCAAGTACTACTGCAAGTACTGCTGCAATACTACTGCATGTACTACTGCAAGTACTACTGCAATACTACTGCAAGTACTACTGCAAGTACTACTGCAAGTACTACTGCAATACTACTGCAATACTACTGCAGTACTACTGCAAGTACTACTGCAATACTACTGCAAGTACTACTGCAAGTACTACTGCAATACTACTGCAAGTACTAAAGCAAGTACTACAGTACTACTACTGCAAGTACTACTGCAAGTACTACTACAAGTACTACTACAAGTACTACTGCAAGTACTACTGCAATACTACTGAAAGTACTACTGCAAGTATTACTGCAATACTACTGCAAGTACTACTACAAGTACTACTGCAATACTACTGCAAGTACTACTACAAGTACTACTGCAAGTACTACTGCAATACTACTGCAAGTACTACTACAAGTACTACTGCAATACTACTGCAAGTACTACTACAAGTACTACTGCAATACTACTGCAATACTACTGCAATACTACTGCAAGTACTACTGCAATACTACTGCAAGTACTACTACAAGTACTACTGCAATACTACTGCAAGTACTACTACAAGTACTACTGCAATACTACTGCAAGTACTACTGCAATACTACTGCAATACTACTGCAATACTACTGCAAGTACTACTCCAATACTACTGCAATACTACTGCAAGTAACTACTGCAAGTACTACTGCAAGTACTACTGCAATACTACTGCAAGTACTACTGCAAGTACTACAGTACTACTACTACTACAAGTACTACTGCAAGTACTACAGTACTACTACTGCAATAGTACAGTACTACTACTGCAATACTACTCAAAGTACTACTGCAATACTACTGCAAGTACTACTGCAATACTACTGCAAGTACTACTACAAGTACTACTGCAATACTACTGCAAGTACTACTACAACTAGTACTGCAAGTACTACTGCATTACTACTGCATGTACTACTACAAGTACTACTGCAATACTACTGCAAGTACTACTACAAGTACTACTGCAATACTACTGCAAGTACTACTGCAATACTACTGCAATACTACTGCAATACTACTGCAATACTACTACAAGTACTACTGCAAGTACTACTGCAATACTACTGCAAGTACTACTACAAGTACTACTGCAATACTACTGCAATACTACTGCAAGTACTACTGCAAGTATTACTGCAATACTACTGCAAGTACTCCTGCAAGTACTACTAAAAGTACTACTGCAAGTACTACTGCAATACTACTGCAAGTATTACTGCACGTACTACTGCAATACTACTGCAAGTACTACTACAAGTACTACTGCAATACTACTGCAAGTACGACTACAAGTACTACTGCAAGTACTACTGCAATACTACTGCAAGTACTACTACAAGTACTACTGCAATACTACTGCAAGTACTACTACAAGTACTACTGCAATACTACTGCAAGTACTACTACAAGTACTACTGCAATACTACTGCAATACTACTGCATTACTACTGCAAGTACTACTGCAATACTCCTGCAAGTACTACAGTACTACTACTGCAATACTACTCAAAGTACTATTGCTATACTACTGCAAGTACTACTGCAATACTACTGCAAGTACTACTACAAGTATTACTGCAATACTACTGCAAGTACTACTACAAGTACTACTGCAAGTACTACTGCAATACTCCTGCAAGTACTACTACAAGTACTACTGCAATACTACTGCAAGTACTACTACAAGTACTACTGCAATACTACTGCAATACTACTGCAATACTACAGTACTACTACTGCAATACTACTCAAAGTACTACTGCAATACTACCGCAAGTACTACTGCAATACTACTCCAAGTACTACTACAAGTACTACTGCAATACTACTGCAAGTACTACTACAAGTACTACTGCAAGTACTACTGCAATACTACTGCAAGTACTACTACAAGTACTACTGCAATACTACTGCAAGTACTACTACAAGTACTACTGCAATACTACTACAAGTACTACTGCAATACTACTGCAAGTACTACTAAAAGTACTACTGCAATACTACTGCAAAACTACTGCAAGTACTACTGCAAGTACTACTGCAATACTACTGCAAGTACTACTGCAAGTACTACACTACTACTACTACAAGTACTACTGCAAGTACCACAGTACTACTACTGTAATACTACTCAAAGTACTACTGCAATACTACTGCAAGTACTACTACAAGTACTACTGCAAGTACTACTGCAATACTACTGCAAGTACTACTACAAGTACTACTGCAAGTACTACTACAAGTACTACTGCAATACTATTGCAAGTACTACTGCAATACTACTGCAATACTACTGCAAGTACTAGTGCAAGTACTACTGCAATACTACTGCAAGTACTATTACAAGTACTACTGCAATACTACTGCAATACTACTGCACGTACTACTGCAAGTACTACTGCAATACTACTGCAAGTACTATTGCAAGTACTACAGTACTACTACTGCAAGTATTACTGCAAGTACTACTACAAGTACTACTACAAGTACTACTGCAAGTACTACTGCAATACTACTGCAAGTACTACTGCAAGTATTACTGCAATACTACTGCAAGTACTACTACAAGTACTACTGCAATACTACTGCAAGTACTACTACAAGTACTACTGCAATACTACTGCAAGTACTACTACAAGTACTACTGCAATACTACTGCAATACTACTGCAATACTACTGCAAGTACTACTGCAAGTACTACAGTACTACTACTGCAAGTACTACTGCAAGTACTGCTGCAATACTACTGCATGTACTACTGCAAGTACTACTGCAATACTACTGTAAGTACTACTACAAGTACTACTGCAATACTACTGCAAGTACTACTACAAGTACTACTGCAAGTACTACTGCAATACTACTGCAAGTACTACTACAAGTACTACTGCAATACTACTGCAAGTACTACTACAAGTACTACTGCAATACTACTGCAAGTACTACTACAAATACTACTGCAATACTACTGCAAGTAATACTGCAATACTACTGCAATACTATTGCAAGTACTACTGCAAGTACTACTGCAATACTACTGCAAGTACTACTGCAAGTACTACAGTACTACTGCTACAAGTACTACTGCAAGTACTAAAGTACTACTACTGCAATACTACAGTACTACTACTGCAATACTACTCAAACTACTACTGCAATACTACTGCAAGTACTACTGCAATACTACTGCAAGTACTACTGCAAGTACTACTACAAGTACTACTGCAATACTACTACAAGTACTACTGCAATACTACTGCAAGTACTACTACAAGTACTACTGCAATACTACTGCAAGTACTACTACAAGTACTACTGCAATACTACTGCAAGTACTACTACAAGTACTACTGCAATATTACTGCAAGTACTACTACAAGTACTACTGCAAGTACTACTGCAATACTACTGCAATACTACTGCAAGTACTACTGCAAGTACTACTGCAATACTACTGTAAGTACTACTGCAAGTACTACTGCAATACTACTGCAAGTACTACTGCAAGTACTACAGTACTACTACTGCAAGTACTACTGCAAGTACTGCTGCAATACTACTGCATGTACTACTGCAAGTACTACTGCAATACTACTGCAAGTACTACTGCAAGTACTACAGTACTACTACTGCAAGTACTACTGCAAGTACTACTACAAGTACTACTACAAGTACTACTGCAAGTACTACTGCAATACTACTGAAAGTACTACTGCAAGTATTACTGCAATACTACTGCAAGTACTACTACAAGTACTACTGCAATACTACTGCAATACTACTGCAAGTACTACTGCAATACTACTGCAAGTACTACTACAAGTACTACTGCAATACTACTGCAAGTACTACTACAAGTACTACTGCAATACTACTGCAAGTACTACTGCAATACTACTGCAATACTACTACAATAGTACTGCAGTACTACTGCAAGTACTACTGCAATACTACTGCAATACTACTGCAAGTACTACTCCAATACTACTGCAATACTACTGCAAGTACTACTGCAAGTACTACAGTACTACTACTGCAAGTACTACTGCAAGTACTGCTGCAATACTACTGCATGTACTACTGCAAGTACTACTGCAATACTACTGCAAGTACTACTGCAAGTACTACAGTACTACTACTGCAAGTACTACTGCAAGTACTACTACAAGTACTACTGCAAGTACTACTGCAATACTACTGAAAGTACTTTTGCAAGTATTACTGCAATACTACTGCAAGTACTACTACAAGTACTACTGCAATACTACTGCAATACTACTGCAAGTACTACTGCAATACTACTGCATGTACTCCTGCAATACTACTGCAAGTACTACTACAAGTACTACTGCAATACTACTGCAAGTACTACTGCAATACTACTGCAATACTACTGCAATACTACTGCAGTACTACTGCAAGTACTACTGCAATACTACTGCAATACTACTGCAAGTACTACTCCAATACTACTGCAATACTACTGCAAGTAACTACTGCAAGTACTACTGCAAGTACTACTGCAATACTACTGCAAGTACTACTGCAAGTACTACAGTACTACTACTACTACAAGTACTACTGCAAGTACTACAGTACTACTACTGCAATACTACAGTACTACTACTGCAATACTACTCAAAGTACTACTGCAATACTACTGCAAGTACTACTGCAAGTACTACTGCAATACTACTGCAAGTACTCCTGCAATACTACTGCAAGTACTACTACAAGTACTACTGCAATACTACTGCAAGTACTACTGCAATACTACTGCAATACTACTGCAATACTACTGCAGTACTACTGCAAGTACTACTGCAATACTACTGCAATACTACTGCAAGTACTACTCCAATACTACTGCAATACTACTGCAAGTAACTACTGCAAGTACTACTGCAAGTACTACTGCAATACTACTGCAAGTACTACTGCAAGTACTACAGTACTACTACTACTACAAGTACTACTGCAAGTACTACAGTACTACTACTGCAATACTACAGTACTACTACTGCAATACTACTCAAAGTACTACTGCAATACTACTGCAAGTACTACTGCAATACTACTGCAAGTACTACTACAAGTACTACTGCAATACTACTGCAAGTACTACTACAAGTAGTACTGCAAGTACTACTGCATTACTACTGCATGTACTACTACAAGTACTACTGCAATACTACTGCAAGTACTACTACAAGTACTACTGCAATACTACTGCAAGTACTACTGCAAGTACTACTGCAATACTACTGCAATACTACTGCAATAATACAGTACTACTACTGCAATAATACTCAAAGTACTACTGCAATACTACCGCAAGTACTACTGCAATACTACTCCAAGTACTACTCCAAGTACTACTGCAATACTACTGCAAGTACTACTCCAAGTACTACTGCAAGTACTACTGCAATACTACTGCAAGTACTACTACAAGTACTACTGCAATACTACTGCAAGTACTACTACAAGTACTACTGCAATACTACTACAAGTACTACTGCAATACTACTACAAGTACTACTAAAAGTACTACTGCAATACTACTGCAAAACTACTGCAAGTACTACTGCAAGTACTACTGCAAGTACTACTGCAATACTACTGCAAGTACTACTGCAAGTACTACAGTACTACTACTACAAGTACTACTGAAAGTACTACTGCAAGTACTACAGTACTACTACTGTAATACTACTCAAAGTACTACTGCAATACTACTGCAAGTACTAGTGCAAGTACTACTGCAATACTACTGCAAGTACTATTACAAGTACTACTGCAATACTACTGCAATACTACTGCACGTACTACTGCAAGTACTACTGCAATACTACTGCAAGTACTATTGCAAGTACTACAGTACTACTACTGCAAGTACTACTGCAAGTACTACTACAAGTATTACTGCAATACTACTGCAAGTACTACTACAAGTACTACTGCAATACTACTGCAAGTACTACTACAAGTACTACTGCAAGTACTACTGCAATACTACTGTAAGTACTACTACAAGTACTACTGCAATACTACTGCAAGTACTACTACATGTACTACTGCAATACTACTGCAAGTACTACTGCAATACTTCTGCAATACTACTGCAATACTACTGCAATACTACTGCAAGTACTACTGCAAGTACTACTGCAATACTGCTGCAAGTACTACTACAAGTACTACTGCAATACTACTGCAATACTACTGCAATACTACTGCAAGTACTACTGCAATACTACTGCAAGTACTCCTGCAAGTACTACTACAAGTACTACTGCAAGTACTACTGCAAGTACTACTGCAATACTACTGCAAGTACTACTGCAAATACTACTGCAATACTACTGCAAGTAATAATACAAGTACTACTGCAATACTACTGCAAGTACTACTACAAGTACTACTGCAAGTACTACTGCAATACCACTGCAAGTACTACTACTAGTACTACTGCAATACTACTGCAAGTACTACTACAAATACTACTGCAATACTACTGCAAGTACTAATACAAGTACTACTGCAATACTACTGCAATACTACTGCAAGTACTACTGCAATACTACTGCAATACTACTGCAGTACTACTGCAAGTACTACTGCAATACTACTGCAATACTACTGCAAGTACTACTGCAATACTACTGCAAGTACTACTGCAATACTACTGCAAGTACTAAAGCAAGTACTACAGTACTACTACTGCAAGTACTACTGCAAGTACTACTACAAGTACTACTACAAGTACTACTGCAAGTACTACTGCAATACTACTGCAAGTACTACAGTACTACTACTACTACAAGTACTACTGCAAGTACTACAGTACTACTACTGCAATACTACAGTACTACTACTGCAATACTACTCAAAGTACTACTGCAATACTACTGCAAGTACTACTGCAATACTACTGCAAGTACTACTACAAGTACTACTGATATACTACTGCAAGTACTACTACAAGTAGTACTGCAAGTACTACTGCATTACTACTGCATGTACTACTACAAGTACTACTGCAATACTACTGCAAGTACTACTACAAGTACTACTACAATACTACTGCAAGTACTACTGCAATACTACTGCAATACTACTGCAATACTACTACAAGTACTACTGCAAGTACTACTGCAATACTACTGCAAGTACTACTACAAGTACTACTGCAATACTACTGCAATACTACTGCAATACTACTGCAAGTACTACTGCAAGTATTACTGCAATACTACTGCAAGTACTCCTGCAAGTACTACTAAAAGTACTACTGCAAGTACTACTGCAATACTACTGCAAGTACTACTGCACGTACTGCTGCAATACTACTGCAAGTACTACTACAAGTACTACTGCAATACTACTGCAAGTACTACTACAAGTACTACTGCAATACAACTGCAAGTACTACTGCAATACTACTGCAAGTACTACTGCAATACTACTACAAGTACTACTACAAGTACTACTGCAAGTACTACTGCAATACTACTGCAAGTACTACTGCAAGTACTACTGCAATACTACTGCAAGTACTACTACAAGTACTACTGCAATACTACTGCAAGTACTACTACAAGTACTACTGCAATACTACTGCAATACTACTGCAATACTACTGCAATACTACTGCAAGTACTACTGCAAGTATTACTGCAATACTACTGCAAGTACTCCTGCAAGTACTACTAAAAGTACTACTGCAAGTACTACTGCAATACTACTGCAAGTACTACTGCAAGTACTACTGCAATACTACTGCAAGTACTACTACAAGTACTACTGCAATACTACTGCAAGTACTACTACAAGTACTACTGCAAGTACTACTGCAATACTACTGCAAGTACTACTACAAGTACTACTGCAATACAACTGCAAGTACTACTGCAATACTACTGCAATACTACTGCAAGTACTACTGCAAATACTACTGCAATACTACTGCAAGTACTACTACAAGTACTACTGCAATACTACTGCAAGTACTACTACAAGTACTACTGCAAGTACTACTGCAATACCACTGCAAGTACTACTACAAGTACTACTGCAATACTACTGCAAGTACTACTACAAATACTACTGCAATACTACTGCAAGTACTAATACAAGTACTACTGCAATACTACTGCAATACTACTGCAAGTACTACTGCAAGTACTACTGCAATACTACTGCAATACTACTGCAGTACTACTGCAAGTACTACTGCAATACTACTGCAAGTACTACTCCAATACTACTGCAATACTACTGCAAGTAACTACTGCAAGTACTACTGCAATACTACTGCAAGTACTACTGCAAGTACTACAGTACTACTACTACTACAAGTACTACTGCAAGTACTACAGTACTACTACTGCAAGTACTACTGCAAGTACTACTACAAGTACTACTACAAGTACTACTGCAAGTACTACTGCAATACTACTGAAAGTACTACTGCAAGTACTACTGCAATATTACTGCAAGTACTACTACAAGTACTACTGCAAGTACTACTGCAATACCACTGCAAGTACTACTACAAGTACTACTGCAATACTACTGCAAGTACTACTACAAATACTACTGTAATACTACTGCAAGTACTAATACAAGTACTACTGCAATACTACTGCAATACTACTGCAAGTACTACTGCAAGTACTACTGCAATACTACTGCAATACTACTGCAGTACTACTGCAAGTACTACTGCAATACTACTGCAATACTACTGCAAGTACTACTGCAATACTACTGCAAGTACTACTGCAAGTACTACTGCAATACTACTGCAAGTACTAAAGCAAGTACTACAGTACTACTACTGCAAGTACTACTGCAAGTACTACTACAAGTACTACTACAAGTACTACTGCAATACTACTGAAAGTACTACTGCAAGTATTACTGCAATACTACTGCAAGTACTACTACAAGTACTACTGCAATACTACTGCAAGTACTACTACAAGTACTACTGCAAGTACTACTGCAATACTACTGCAAGTACTACTACAAGTACTACTGCAATACTACTGCAAGTACTACTACAAGTACTACTGCAATACTACTGCAATACTACTGCAATACTACTGCAAGTACTACTACAAGTACTACTGCAATACTACTGCAAGTACTAATACAAGTACTACTGCAATACTACTGCAATACTACTGCAAGTACTACTGCAATACTACTGCAATACTACTGCAGTACTACTGCAAGTACTACTGCAATACTACTGCAATACTACTGCAAGTACTACTGCAATACTACTGCAAGTACTACTGCAATACTACTGCAAGTACTAAAGCAAGTATTACAGTACTACTACTGCAAGTACTACTGCAAGTACTACTACAAGTACTACTACAAGTACTACTGCAAGTACTACTGCAATACTACTGCAAGTACTACAGTACTACTACTACTACAAGTACTACTGCAAGTACTACAGTACTACTACTGCAATACTACAGTACTACTACTGCAATACTACTCAAAGTACTACTGCAATACTACTGCAAGTACTACTGCAATACTACTGCAAGTACTACTACAAGTACTACTGATATACTACTGCAAGTACTACTACAAGTAGTACTGCAAGTACTACTGCATTACTACTGCATGTACTACTACAAGTACTACTGCAATACTACTGCAAGTACTACTACAAGTACTACTACAATACTACTGCAAGTACTACTGCAATACTACTGCAATACTACTGCAATACTACTACAAGTACTACTGCAAGTACTACTGCAATACTACTGCAAGTACTACTACAAGTACTACTGCAATACTACTGCAATACTACTGCAATACTACTGCAAGTACTACTGCAAGTATTACTGCAATACTACTGCAAGTACTCCTGCAAGTACTACTAAAAGTACTACTGCAAGTACTACTGCAATACTACTGCAAGTACTACTGCACGTACTGCTGCAATACTACTGCAAGTACTACTACAAGTACTACTGCAATACTACTGCAAGTACTACTACAAGTACTACTGCAATACAACTGCAAGTACTACTGCAATACTACTGCAAGTACTACTGCAATACTACTACAAGTACTACTACAAGTACTACTGCAAGTACTACTGCAATACTACTGCAAGTACTACTGCAAGTACTACTGCAATACTACTGCAAGTACTACTACAAGTACTACTGCAATACTACTGCAAGTACTACTACAAGTACTACTGCAATACTACTGCAATACTACTGCAATACTACTGCAATACTACTGCAAGTACTACTGCAAGTATTACTGCAATACTACTGCAAGTACTCCTGCAAGTACTACTAAAAGTACTACTGCAAGTACTACTGCAATACTACTGCAAGTACTACTGCAAGTACTACTGCAATACTACTGCAAGTACTACTACAAGTACTACTGCAATACTACTGCAAGTACTACTACAAGTACTACTGCAAGTACTACTGCAATACTACTGCAAGTACTACTACAAGTACTACTGCAATACAACTGCAAGTACTACTGCAATACTACTGCAATACTACTGCAAGTACTACTGCAAATACTACTGCAATACTACTGCAAGTACTACTACAAGTACTACTGCAATACTACTGCAAGTACTACTACAAGTACTACTGCAAGTACTACTGCAATACCACTGCAAGTACTACTACAAGTACTACTGCAATACTACTGCAAGTACTACTACAAATACTACTGCAATACTACTGCAAGTACTAATACAAGTACTACTGCAATACTACTGCAATACTACTGCAAGTACTACTGCAAGTACTACTGCAATACTACTGCAATACTACTGCAGTACTACTGCAAGTACTACTGCAATACTACTGCAAGTACTACTCCAATACTACTGCAATACTACTGCAAGTAACTACTGCAAGTACTACTGCAAGTACTACTGCAATACTACTGCAAGTACTACTGCAAGTACTACAGTACTACTACTACTACAAGTACTACTGCAAGTACTACAGTACTACTACTGCAAGTACTACTGCAAGTACTACTACAAGTACTACTACAAGTACTACTGCAAGTACTACTGCAATACTACTGAAAGTACTACTGCAAGTACTACTGCAATATTACTGCAAGTACTACTACAAGTACTACTGCAAGTACTACTGCAATACCACTGCAAGTACTACTACAAGTACTACTGCAATACTACTGCAAGTACTACTACAAATACTACTGTAATACTACTGCAAGTACTAATACAAGTACTACTGCAATACTACTGCAATACTACTGCAAGTACTACTGCAAGTACTACTGCAATACTACTGCAATACTACTGCAGTACTACTGCAAGTACTACTGCAATACTACTGCAATACTACTGCAAGTACTACTGCAATACTACTGCAAGTACTACTGCAAGTACTACTGCAATACTACTGCAAGTACTAAAGCAAGTACTACAGTACTACTACTGCAAGTACTACTGCAAGTACTACTACAAGTACTACTACAAGTACTACTGCAATACTACTGAAAGTACTACTGCAAGTATTACTGCAATACTACTGCAAGTACTACTACAAGTACTACTGCAATACTACTGCAAGTACTACTACAAGTACTACTGCAAGTACTACTGCAATACTACTGCAAGTACTACTACAAGTACTACTGCAATACTACTGCAAGTACTACTACAAGTACTACTGCAATACTACTGCAATACTACTGCAATACTACTGCAAGTACTACTACAAGTACTACTGCAATACTACTGCAAGTACTACTACAAGTACTACTGCAATACTACTGCAAGTACTACTGCAATACTACTGCAATACTACTGCAATACTACTGCAGTACTACTGCAAGTACTACTGCAATACTACTGCAATACTACTGCAAGTAGTACTCAATACTACTGCAATACTACTGCAAGTAACTACTGCAAGTACTACTGCAAGTACTACTGCAATACTACTGCAAGTACTACTGCAAGTACTACAGTACTACTACTACTACAAGTACTACTGCAAGTACTACAGTACTACTACTGCAATACTACAGTACTACTACTGCAATACTACTCAAAGTACTACTGCAATACTACTGCAAGTACTACTGCAAGTAGTACTGCAAGTACTACTGCATTACTACTGCATGTACTACTACAAGTACTACTGCAATACTACTGCAAGTACTACTACAAGTACTACTGCAATACTACTGCAAGTACTACTGCAATACTACTGCAATACTACTGCAATACTACTGCAATACTACTACAAGTACTACTGCAAGTACTACTGCAATACTACTGCAAGTACTACTACAAGTACTACTGCAATACTACTGCAATACTACTGCAATACTACTGCAAGTACTACTGCAAGTATTACTGCAATACTACTGCAAGTACTCCTGCAAGTACTACTAAAAGTACTACTGCAAGTACTACTGCAATACTACTGCAAGTATTACTGCACGAGACTACTGCAATACTACTGCAAGTACTACTACAAGTACTACTGCAATACTACTGCAAGTACTACTACAAGTACTACTGCAAGTACTACTGCAATACTACTGCAAGTACTACTACAAGTACTACTGCAATACAACTGCAAGTACTACTGCAATACTACTGCAAGTACTACTGCAATACTACTGCAAGTACTACTACAAGTACTACTGCAAGTACTACTGCAATACTACTGCAGGTACTACTACAAGTACTACTGCAATACTACTGCAATACTACTGCATTAATACTGCAAGTACTACTGCAATACTCCTGCAAGTACTACAGTACTACTACTGCAATACTACTCAAAGTACTATTGCTATACTACTGCAAGTACTACTGCAATACTACTGCAAGTACTACTACAAGTATTACTGCAATACTACTGCAAGTACTACTACAAGTACTACTGCAAGTACTACTGCAATACTCCTGCAAGTACTACTACAAGTACTACTGCAATACTACTGCAAGTACTACTACAAGTACTACTGCAATACTACTGCAATACTACTGCAATACTACAGTACTACTACTGCAATACTACTCAAAGTACTACTGCAATACTACCGCAAGTACTACTGCAATACTACTCCAAGTACTACTACAAGTACTACTGCAATACTACTGCAAGTACTACTACAAGTACTACTGCAATACTACTGCAATACTACTGCATTACTACTGCAAGTACTACTGCAATACTCCTGCAAGTACTACAGTACTACTACTGCAATACTACTCAAAGTACTATTGCTATACTACTGCAAGTACTACTGCAATACTACTGCAAGTACTACTACAAGTATTACTGCAATACTACTGCAAGTACTACTACAAGTACTACTGCAAGTACTACTGCAATACTCCTGCAAGTACTACTACAAGTACTACTGCAATACTACTGCAAGTACTACTACAAGTACTACTGCAATACTACTGCAATACTACTGCAATACTACAGTACTACTACTGCAATACTACTCAAAGTACTACTGCAATACTACCGCAAGTACTACTGCAATACTACTCAAAGTACTACTACAAGTACTACTGCAATACTACTGCAAGTACTACTACAAGTACTACTGCAAGTACTACTGCAATACTACTGCAAGTACTACTACAAGTACTACTGCAATACTACTGCAAGTACTACTACAAGTACTACTGCAATACTACTACAAGTACTACTGCAATACTACTGCAAGTACTACTAAAAGTACTACTGCAATACTACTGCAAAACTACTGCAAGTACTACTGCAAGTACTACTGCAAGTACTACTGCAATACTACTGCAAGTACTACTGCAAGTACTACACTACTACTACTACAAGTACTACTGCAATACTACTGCAATACTACTGCAAGTACTACTGCAATACTACTGCAAGTACTACTACAAGTACTACTGCTATACTACTGCAAGTACTACTACAAGTACTACTGCAATACTACTGCAAGTACTACTGCAATACTACTGCAATACTACTGCAGTACTACTGCAAGTACTACTGCAATACTACTGCAATACTACTGCAAGTACTACTCCAATACTACTGCAATACTACTGCAAGTAACTACTGCAAGTACTACTGCAAGTACTACTGCAATACTACTGCAAGTACTACTGCAAGTACTACAGTACTACTACTACTACAAGTACTACTGCAAGTACTACAGTACTACTGCTGCAATACTACAGTACTACTACTGCAATACTACTCAAAGTACTACTGCAATACTACTGCAAGTACTACTGCAATACTACTGCAAGTACTACTACAAGTACTACTGCAATACTACTGCAAGTACTACTACAAGTAGTACTGCAAGTACTACTGCATTACTACTGCATGTACTACTACAAGTACTACTGCAATACTACTGCAAGTACTACTACAAGTACTACTGCAATACTACTGCAAGTACTACTGCAATACTACTGCAATACTACTGCAATACTACTGCAAGTACTACTGCAAGTATTACTGCAATACTACTGCAAGTACTACTACAAGTACTACTGCAATACTACTACAAGTACTACTGCAATACTACTACAAGTACTACTAAAAGTACTACTGCAATACTACTGCAAAACTACTGCAAGTACTACTGCAAGTACTACTGCAAGTACTACTGCAATACTACTGCAAGTACTACTGCAAGTACTACAGTACTACTACTACAAGTACTACTGAAAGTACTACTGCAAGTACTACAGTACTACTACTGTAATACTACTCAAAGTACTACTGCAATACTACTGCAAGTACTAGTGCAAGTACTACTGCAATACTACTGCAAGTACTATTACAAGTACTACTGCAATACTACTGCAATACTACTGCACGTACTACTGCAAGTACTACTGCAATACTACTGCAAGTACTATTGCAAGTACTACAGTACTACTACTGCAAGTACTACTGCAAGTACTACTACAAGTATTACTGCAATACTACTGCAAGTACTACTACAAGTACTACTGCAATACTACTGCAAGTACTACTACAAGTACTACTGCAAGTACTACTGCAATACTACTGTAAGTACTACTACAAGTACTACTGCAATACTACTGCAAGTACTACTACATGTACTACTGCAATACTACTGCAAGTACTACTGCAATACTTCTGCAATACTACTGCAATACTACTGCAATACTACTGCAAGTACTACTGCAAGTACTACTGCAATACTGCTGCAAGTACTACTACAAGTACTACTGCAATACTACTGCAATACTACTGCAATACTACTGCAAGTACTACTGCAATACTACTGCAAGTACTCCTGCAAGTACTACTACAAGTACTACTGCAAGTACTACTGCAAGTACTACTGCAATACTACTGCAAGTACTACTGCAAATACTACTGCAATACCACTGCAAGTAATACTACAAGTACTACTGCAATACTACTGCAAGTACTACTACAAGTACTACTGCAAGTACTACTGCAATACCACTGCAAGTACTACTACTAGTACTACTGCAATACTACTGCAAGTACTACTACAAATACTACTGCAATACTACTGCAAGTACTAATACAAGTACTACTGCAATACTACTGCAATACTACTGCAAGTACTACTGCAATACTACTGCAATACTACTGCAGTACTACTGCAAGTACTACTGCAATACTACTGCAATACTACTGCAAGTACTACTGCAATACTACTGCAAGTACTACTGCAATACTACTGCAAGTACTAAAGCAAGTACTACAGTACTACTACTGCAAGTACTACTGCAAGTACTACTACAAGTACTACTACAAGTACTACTGCAAGTACTACTGCAATACTACTGCAAGTACTACAGTACTACTACTACTACAAGTACTACTGCAAGTACTACAGTACTACTACTGCAATACTACAGTACTACTACTGCAATACTACTCAAAGTACTACTGCAATACTACTGCAAGTACTACTGCAATACTACTGCAAGTACTACTACAAGTACTACTGATATACTACTGCAAGTACTACTACAAGTAGTACTGCAAGTACTACTGCATTACTACTGCATGTACTACTACAAGTACTACTGCAATACTACTGCAAGTACTACTACAAGTACTACTACAATACTACTGCAAGTACTACTGCAATACTACTGCAATACTACTGCAATACTACTACAAGTACTACTGCAAGTACTACTGCAATACTACTGCAAGTACTACTACAAGTACTACTGCAATACTACTGCAATACTACTGCAATACTACTGCAAGTACTACTGCAAGTATTACTGCAATACTACTGCAAGTACTCCTGCAAGTACTACTAAAAGTACTACTGCAAGTACTACTGCAATACTACTGCAAGTACTACTGCACGTACTGCTGCAATACTACTGCAAGTACTACTACAAGTACTACTGCAATACTACTGCAAGTACTACTACAAGTACTACTGCAATACAACTGCAAGTACTACTGCAATACTACTGCAAGTACTACTGCAATACTACTACAAGTACTACTACAAGTACTACTGCAAGTACTACTGCAATACTACTGCAAGTACTACTGCAAGTACTACTCTAATACTACTGCAAGTACTACTACAAGTACTACTGCAATACTACTGCAAGTACTACTACAAGTACTACTGCAATACTACTGCAATACTACTGCAATACTACTGCAATACTACTGCAAGTACTACTGCAAGTATTACTGCAATACTACTGCAAGTACTCCTGCAAGTACTACTAAAAGTACTACTGCAAGTACTACTGCAATACTACTGCAAGTACTACTGCAAGTACTACTGCAATACTACTGCAAGTACTACTACAAGTACTACTGCAATACTACTGCAAGTACTACTACAAGTACTACTGCAAGTACTACTGCAATACTACTGCAAGTACTACTACAAGTACTACGGCAATACAACTGCAAGTACTACTGCAATACTACTGCAATACTACTGCAAGTACTACTGCAAATACTACTGCAATACTACTGCAAGTACTACTACAAGTACTACTGCAATACTACTGCAAGTACTACTACAAGTACTACTGCAAGTACTACTGCAATACCACTGCAAGTACTACTACAAGTACTACTGCAATACTACTGCAAGTACTACTACAAATACTACTGCAATACTACTGCAAGTACTAATACAAGTACTACTGCAATACTACTGCAATACTACTGCAAGTACTACTGCAAGTACTACTGCAATACTACTGCAATACTACTGCAGTACTACTGCAAGTACTACTGCAATACTACTGCAAGTACTACTCCAATACTACTGCAATACTACTGCAAGTAACTACTGCAAGTACTACTGCAAGTACTACTGCAATACTACTGCAAGTACTACTGCAAGTACTACAGTACTACTACTACTACAAGTACTACTGCAAGTACTACAGTACTACTACTGCAAGTACTACTGCAAGTACTACTACAAGTACTACTACAAGTACTACTGCAAGTACTACTGCAATACTACTGAAAGTACTACTGCAAGTACTACTGCAATATTACTGCAAGTACTACTACAAGTACTACTGCAAGTACTACTGCAATACCACTGCAAGTACAACTACAAGTACTACTGCAATACTACTGCAAGTACTACTACAAATACTACTGTAATACTACTGCAAGTACTAATACAAGTACTACTGCAATACTACTGCAATACTACTGCAAGTACTACTGCAAGTACTACTGCAATACTACTGCAATACTACTGCAGTACTACTGCAAGTACTACTGCAATACTACTGCAATACTACTGCAAGTACTACTGCAATACTACTGCAAGTACTACTGCAAGTACTACTGCAATACTACTGCAAGTACTAAAGCAAGTACTACAGTACTACTACTGCAAGTACTACTGCAAGTACTACTACAAGTACTACTACAAGTACTACTGCAAGTACTACTGCAATACTACTGAAAGTACTACTGCAAGTATTACTGCAATACTACTGCAAGTACTACTACAAGTACTACTGCAATACTACTGCAAGTACTACTACAAGTACTACTGCAAGTACTACTGCAATACTACTGCAAGTACTACTACAAGTACTACTGCAATACTACTGCAAGTACTACTACAAGTACTACTGCAATACTACTGCAATACTACTGCAATACTACTGCAAGTACTACTACAAGTACTACTGCAATACTACTGCAAGTACTACTACAAGTACTACTGCAATACTACTGCAAGTACTACTGCAATACTACTGCAATACTACTGCAATACTACTGCAGTACTACTGCAAGTACTACTGCAATACTACTGCAATACTACTGCAAGTAGTACTCCAATACTACTGCAATACTACTGCAAGTAACTACTGCAAGTACTACTGCAAGTACTACTGCAATACTACTGCAAGTACTACTGCAAGTACTACAGTACTACTACTACTACAAGTACTACTGCAAGTACTACAGTACTACTACTGCAATACTACAGTACTACTACTGCAATACTACTCAAAGTACTACTGCAATACTACTGCAAGTACTACTGCAATACTACTGCAAGTACTACTACAAGTACTACTGCAATACTACTGCAAGTACTACTACAAGTAGTACTGCAAGTACTACTGCATTACTACTGCATGTACTACTACAAGTACTACTGCAATACTACTGCAAGTACTACTACAAGTACTACTGCAATACTACTGCAAGTACTACTGCAATACTACTGCAATACTACTGCAATACTACTGCAATACTACTACAAGTACTACTGCAAGTACTACTGCAATACTACTGCAAGTACTACTACAAGTACTACTGCAATACTACTGCAATACTACTGCAATACTACTGCAAGTACTACTGCAAGTATTACTGCAATACTACTGCAAGTACTCCTGCAAGTACTACTAAAAGTACTACTGCAAGTACTACTGCAATACTACTGCAAGTATTACTGCACGAGACTACTGCAATACTACTGCAAGTACTACTACAAGTACTACTGCAATACTACTGCAAGTACTACTACAAGTACTACTGCAAGTACTACTGCAATACTACTGCAAGTACTACTACAAGTACTACTGCAATACAACTGCAAGTACTACTGCAATACTACTGCAAGTACTACTGCAATACTACTGCAAGTACTACTACAAGTACTACTGCAAGTACTACTGCAATACTACTGCAAGTACTACTACAAGTACTACTGCAATACTACTGCAATACTACTGCATTACTACTGCAAGTACTACTGCAATACTCCTGCAAGTACTACAGTACTACTACTGCAATACTACTCAAAGTACTATTGCTATACTACTGCAAGTACTACTGCAATACTACTGCAAGTACTACTACAAGTATTACTGCAATACTACTGCAAGTACTACTACAAGTACTACTGCAAGTACTACTGCAATACTCCTGCAAGTACTACTACAAGTACTACTGCAATACTACTGCAAGTACTACTACAAGTACTACTGCAATACTACTGCAATACTACTGCAATACTACAGTACTACTACTGCAATACTACTCAAAGTACTACTGCAATACTACCGCAAGTACTACTGCAATACTACTCCAAGTACTACTACAAGTACTACTGCAATACTACTGCAAGTACTACTACAAGTACTACTGCAATACTACTGCAATACTACTGCATTACTACTGCAAGTACTACTGCAATACTCCTGCAAGTACTACAGTACTACTACTGCAATACTACTCAAAGTACTATTGCTATACTACTGCAAGTACTACTGCAATACTACTGCAAGTACTACTACAAGTATTACTGCAATACTACTGCAAGTACTACTACAAGTACTACTGCAAGTACTACTGCAATACTCCTGCAAGTACTACTACAAGTACTACTGCAATACTACTGCAAGTACTACTACAAGTACTACTGCAATACTACTGCAATACTACTGCAATACTACAGTACTACTACTGCAATACTACTCAAAGTACTACTGCAATACTACCGCAAGTACTACTGCAATACTACTCAAAGTACTACTACAAGTACTACTGCAATACTACTGCAAGTACTACTACAAGTACTACTGCAAGTACTACTGCAATACTACTGCAAGTACTACTACAAGTACTACTGCAATACTACTGCAAGT
This sequence comes from Eucyclogobius newberryi, assembly GCF_026437365.1. Classification (NCBI taxonomy): domain Eukaryota; kingdom Metazoa; phylum Chordata; class Actinopteri; order Gobiiformes; family Gobiidae; genus Eucyclogobius; species Eucyclogobius newberryi. The sequence goes on along the minus strand of NW_027316245.1, from coordinate 273,154 downwards.
ACTACTACAAGTACTACTGCAATACTACTACAAGTACTACTGCAATACTACTGCAAGTACTACTAAAAGTACTACTGCAATACTACTGCAAAACTACTGCAAGTACTACTGCAAGTACTACTGCAAGTACTACTGCAATACTACTGCAAGTACTACTGCAAGTACTACACTACTACTACTACAAGTACTACTGCAATACTACTGCAATACTACTGCAAGTACTACTGCAATACTACTGCAAGTACTACTACAAGTACTACTGCTATACTACTGCAAGTACTACTACAAGTACTACTGCAATACTACTGCAAGTACTACTGCAATACTACTGCAATACTACTGCAGTACTACTGCAAGTACTACTGCAATACTACTGCAATACTACTGCAAGTACTACTCCAATACTACTGCAATACTACTGCAAGTAACTACTGCAAGTACTACTGCAAGTACTACTGCAATACTACTGCAAGTACTACTGCAAGTACTACAGTACTACTACTACTACAAGTACTACTGCAAGTACTACAGTACTACTACTGCAATACTACAGTACTACTACTGCAATACTACTCAAAGTACTACTGCAATACTACTGCAAGTACTACTGCAATACTACTGCAAGTACTACTACAAGTACTACTGCAATACTACTGCAAGTACTACTACAAGTAGTACTGCAAGTACTACTGCATTACTACTGCATGTACTACTACAAGTACTACTGCAATACTACTGCAAGTACTACTACAAGTACTACTGCAATACTACTGCAAGTACTACTGCAATACTACTGCAATACTACTGCAAGTACTACTGCAATACTACTGCAATACTACTGCAATACTACTGCAATACTACTACAAGTACTACTGCAAGTACTACTGCAATACTACTGCAAGTACTACTACAAGTACTACTGCAATACTACTGCAATACTACTGCAATACTACTGCAAGTACTACTGCAAGTATTACTGCAATACTACTGCAAGTACTCCTGCAAGTACTACTAAAAGTACTACTGCAAGTACTACTGCAATACTACTGCAAGTATTACTACACGTACTACTGCAATACTACTGCAAGTACTACTAAAAGTACTACTGCAATACTACTGCAAGTACTACTACAAGTACTACTGCAAGTACTACTGCAATACTACTGCAAGTACTACTACATGTACTACTGCAATACAACTGCAAGTACTACTGCAATACTACTGCAAGTACTACTGCAATACTACTGCAAGTACTACTACAAGTACTACTGCAAGTACTACTGCAATACTACTGCAAGTACTACTACAAGTACTACTGCAATACTACTGCAAGTACTACTACAAGTACTACTGCAATACTACTGCAAGTACTACTACAAGTACTACTGCAATACTACTGCAATACTACTGCATTACTACTGCAAGTACTACTGCAATACTCCTGCAAGTACTACTGTACTACTACTGCAATACTACTCAAAGTACTATTGCTATACTACTGCAAGTACTACTGCAATACTACTGCAAGTACTACTACAAGTATTACTGCAATACTACTGCAAGTACTACTACAAGTACTACTGCAAGTACTACTGCAATACTCCTGCAAGTACTACTACAAGTACTACTGCAATACTACTGCAAGTACTACTACAAGTACTACTGCAATACTACTGCAATACTACTGCAATACTACAGTACTACTACTGCAATACTACTCAAAGTACTACTGCAATACTACCGCAAGTACTACTGCAATACTACTCCAAGTACTACTACAAGTACTACTGCAATACTACTGCAAGTACTACTACAAGTACTACTGCAAGTACTACTGCAATACTACTGCAAGTACTACTACAAGTACTACTGCAATACTACTGCAAGTACTACTACAAGTACTACTGCAATACTACTACAAGTACTACTGCAATACTACTGCAAGTACTACTAAAAGTACTACTGCAATACTACTGCAAAACTACTGCAAGTACTACTGCAAGTACTACTGCAAGTACTACTGCAATACTACTGCAAGTACTACTGCAAGTACTACAGTACTACTGCTGGTGCCCAGAGTCAGGACAAAACATGGGGAATCTGCGTTTCAGTTTTATGCAGCTAAAATCTGGAACAGTCTTCCTGAAGATGTGAGACAGGCTTCTACTCTGACAATGTTCAAATCTAAGCTAAAAACTGTTTTGTTTAGCTGCGCATATGACTAAAAGGATTTTTTCTTTGCACTCTTCTTTTTCGTTTGTGATTTTATTAGTTTAGAAAATCAGTTGGATTGATAATTTTTAATTTAGTTAATTTTATTGTATTTCTGTAATTTCTTTGTGATTTGAATGCATTTTTCCTGCTGTGAAGCACTTTGAATTGCCTTGTGTATGAAATGTGCTCTACAAATAAACTTGCCTTGCCTTGCCTTACTGCAAGTACTACTGCAAGTACTACAGTACTACTACTGCAATACTACAGTACTACTACTGCAATACTACTCAAAGTACTACTGCAATACTACTGCAAGTACTACTGCAATACTACTGCAAGTACTACTACAAGTACTACTGCAAGTACTACTACAAGTACTACTGCAATACTACTACAAGTACTACTGCAATACTACTGCAAGTACTACAACAAGTACTACTGCGATACTACTGCAAGTACTACTACAAGTACTACTGCAATACTTCTGCAAGTACTACTACAAGTACTACTGCAATATTACTGCAAGTACTACTACAAGTACTACTGCAATACTACTGCAATACTACTGCAATACTACTGCAAGTACTACTGCAAGTACTACTGCAATACTACTGTAAGTACTACTGCAAGTACTACTGCAATACTACTGCAAGTACTACAGTACTACTACTGCAAGTACTACTGCAAGTACTGCTGCAATACTACTGCATGTACTACTGCAAGTACTACTGCAATACTACTGCAAGTACTACTGCAAGTACTACAGTACTTACTGCAAGTACTACTGCAAGTACTACTACAAGTACTACTACAAGTACTACTGCAAGTACTACTAAAATACTACTGAAAGTACTACTGCAAGTATTACTGCAATACTACTGCAAGTACTACTACAAGTACTACTGCAATACTACTGCAATACTACTGCAAGTACTACTGAAATACTACTGCAAGTACTACTACAAGTACTACTGCAATACTACTGCAAGTACTACTACAAGTACTACTGCAATACTACTGCAAGTACTACTGCAATACTACTGCAATACTACTGCAATACTACTGCAGTACTACTGCAAGTACTACTGCAATACTACTGCAAGTACTACTCCAATACTACTGCAATACTACTGCAAGTACTACTGCAAGTACTACAGTACTACTACTGCAAGTACTACTGCAAGTACTGCTGCAATACTACTGCATGTACTACTGCAAGTACTACTGCAATACTACTGCAAGTACTACTGCAAGTACTACAGTACTACTACTGCAAGTACTACTGCAAGTACTACTACAAGTACTACTACAAGTACTACTGCAAGTACTACTGCAATACTACTGAAAGTACTACTGCAAGTATTACTGCAATACTACTGCAAGTACTACTACAAGTACTACTGCAATACTACTGCAATACTACTGCAAGTACTACTGCAATACTACTGCAAGTACTACTACAAGTACTACTGCTATACTACTGCAAGTACTACTGCAATACTACTGCAAGTACTACTGCAATACTACTGCAATACTACTGCAGTACTACTGCAAGTACTACTGCAATACTACTGCAATACTACTGCAAGTACTACTCCAATACTACTGCAATACTACTGCAAGTAACTACTGCAAGTACTACTGCAAGTACTACTGCAATACTACTGCAAGTACTACTGCAAGTACTACAGTACTACTACTACTACAAGTACTACTGCAAGTACTACAGTACTACTACTGCAAAACTACAGTACTACTACTGCAATACTACTCAAAGTACTACTGCAATACTACTGCAAGTACTACTGCAATACTACTGCAAGTACTACTACAAGTACTACTGCAATACTACTGCAAGTACTACTACAAGTAGTACTGCAAGTACTACTGCATTACTACTGCATGTACTACTACAAGTACTACTGCAATACTACTGCAAGTACTACTACAAGTACTACTGCAATACTACTGCAAGTACTACTGCAATACTACTGCAATACTACTGCAATACTACTGCAATACTACTACAAGTACTACTGCAAGTACTACTGCAATACTACTGCAAGTACTACTACAAGTACTACTGCAATACTACTGCAATACTACTGCAATACTACTGCAAGTACTACTGCAAGTATTACTGCAATACTACTGCAAGTACTCCTGCAAGTACTACTAAAAGTACTACTGCAAGTACTACTGCAATACTACTGCAAGTATTACTGCACGTACTACTGCAATACTACTGCAAGTACTACTACAAGTACTACTGCAATACTACTGCAAGTACTACTACAAGTACTACTGCAAGTACTACTGCAATACTACTGCAAGTACTACTACAAGTACTACTGCAATACAACTGCAAGTACTACTGCAATACTACTGCAAGTACTACTGCAATACTACTGCAAGTACTACTACAAGTACTACTGCAAGTACTACTGCAATACTACTGCAAGTACTACTACAAGTACTACTGCAATACTACTGCAAGTACTACTACAAGTACTACTGCAATACTACTGCAAGTACTACTACAAGTACTACTGCAATACTACTGCAATACTACTGCATTACTACTGCAAGTACTACTGCAATACTATTGCAATACTACAGTACTACTACTGCAATACTACTCAAAGTACTACTGCAATACTACCGCAAGTACTACTGCAATACTACTCCAAGTACTACTACAAGTACTACTGCAATACTACTGCAAGTACTACTACAAGTACTACTGCAAGTACTACTGCAATACTACTGCAAGTACTACTGCAAGTATTACTGCAATACTACTGCAAGTACTCCTGCAAGTACTACTAAAAGTACTACTGCAAGTACTACTGCAATACTACTGCAAGTATTACTACACGTACTACTGCAATACTACTGCAAGTACTACTAAAAGTACTACTGCAATACTACTGCAAGTACTACTACAAGTACTACTGCAAGTACTACTGCAATACTACTGCAAGTACTACTACATGTACTACTGCAATACAACTGCAAGTACTACTGCAATACTACTGCAAGTACTACTGCAATACTACTGCAAGTACTACTACAAGTACTACTGCAAGTACTACTGCAATACTACTGCAAGTACTACTACAAGTACTACTGCAATACTACTGCAAGTACTACTACAAGTACTACTGCAATACTACTGCAAGTACTACTACAAGTACTACTGCAATACTACTGCAATACTACTGCATTACTACTGCAAGTACTACTGCAATACTCCTGCAAGTACTACTGTACTACTACTGCAATACTACTCAAAGTACTATTGCTATACTACTGCAAGTACTACTGCAATACTACTGCAAGTACTACTACAAGTATTACTGCAATACTACTGCAAGTACTACTACAAGTACTACTGCAAGTACTACTGCAATACTCCTGCAAGTACTACTACAAGTACTACTGCAATACTACTGCAAGTACTACTACAAGTACTACTGCAATACTACTGCAATACTACTGCAATACTACAGTACTACTACTGCAATACTACTCAAAGTACTACTGCAATACTACCGCAAGTACTACTGCAATACTACTCCAAGTACTACTACAGGTACTACTGCAATACTACTGCAAGTACTACTACAAGTACTACTGCAAGTACTACTGCAATACTACTGCAAGTACTACTACAAGTACTACTGCAATACTACTGCAAGTACTACTACAAGTACTACTGCAATACTACTACAAGTACTACTGCAATACTACTGCAAGTACTACTAAAAGTACTACTGCAATACTACTGCAAAACTACTGCAAGTACTACTGCAAGTACTACTGCAAGTACTACTGCAATACTACTGCAAGTACTACTGCAAGTACTACAGTACTACTGCTGGTGCCCAGAGTCAGGACAAAACATGGGGAATCTGCGTTTCAGTTTTATGCAGCTAAAATCTGGAACAGTCTTCCTGAAGATGTGAGACAGGCTTCTACTCTGACAATGTTCAAATCTAAGCTAAAAACTGTTTTGTTTAGCTGCGCATATGACTAAAAGGATTTTTTCTTTGCACTCTTGTTTTTCGTTTGTGATTTTATTAGTTTAGAAAATCAGTTGGATTGATAATTTTTAATTTAGTTAATTTTATTGTATTTCTGTAATTTCTTTGTGATTTGAATGCATTTTTCCTGCTGTGAAGCACTTTGAATTGCCTTGTGTATGAAATGTGCTCTACAAATAAACTTGCCTTGCCTTGCCTTACTGCAAGTACTACTGCAAGTACTACAGTACTACTACTGCAATACTACAGTACTACTACTGCAATACTACTCAAAGTACTACTGCAATACTACTGCAAGTACTACTGCAATACTACTGCAAGTACTACTACAAGTACTACTGCAAGTACTACTACAAGTACTACTGCAATACTACTACAAGTACTACTGCAATACTACTGCAAGTACTACAACAAGTACTACTGCGATACTACTGCAAGTACTACTACAAGTACTACTGCAATACTTCTGCAAGTACTACTACAAGTACTACTGCAATATTACTGCAAGTACTACTACAAGTACTACTGCAATACTACTGCAATACTACTGCAATACTACTGCAAGTACTACTGCAAGTACTACTGCAATACTACTGTAAGTACTACTGCAAGTACTACTGCAATACTACTGCAAGTACTACAGTACTACTACTGCAAGTACTACTGCAAGTACTGCTGCAATACTACTGCATGTACTACTGCAAGTACTACTGCAATACTACTGCAAGTACTACTGCAAGTACTACAGTACTTACTGCAAGTACTACTGCAAGTACTACTACAAGTACTACTACAAGTACTACTGCAAGTACTACTAAAATACTACTGAAAGTACTACTGCAAGTATTACTGCAATACTACTGCAAGTACTACTACAAGTACTACTGCAATACTACTGCAATACTACTGCAAGTACTACTGAAATACTACTGCAAGTACTACTACAAGTACTACTGCAATACTACTGCAAGTACTACTACAAGTACTACTGCAATACTACTGCAAGTACTACTGCAATACTACTGCAATACTACTGCAATACTACTGCAGTACTACTGCAAGTACTACTGCAATACTACTGCAAGTACTACTCCAATACTACTGCAATACTACTGCAAGTACTACTGCAAGTACTACAGTACTACTACTGCAAGTACTACTGCAAGTACTGCTGCAATACTACTGCATGTACTACTGCAAGTACTACTGCAATACTACTGCAAGTACTACTGCAAGTACTACAGTACTACTACTGCAAGTACTACTGCAAGTACTACTACAAGTACTACTACAAGTACTACTGCAAGTACTACTGCAATACTACTGAAAGTACTACTGCAAGTATTACTGCAATACTACTGCAAGTACTACTACAAGTACTACTGCAATACTACTGCAATACTACTGCAAGTACTACTGCAATACTACTGCAAGTACTACTACAAGTACTACTGCTATACTACTGCAAGTACTACTGCAATACTACTGCAAGTACTACTGCAATACTACTGCAATACTACTGCAGTACTACTGCAAGTACTACTGCAATACTACTGCAATACTACTGCAAGTACTACTCCAATACTACTGCAATACTACTGCAAGTAACTACTGCAAGTACTACTGCAAGTACTACTGCAATACTACTGCAAGTACTACTGCAAGTACTACAGTACTACTACTACTACAAGTACTACTGCAAGTACTACAGTACTACTACTGCAATACTACAGTACTACTACTGCAATACTACTCAAAGTACTACTGCAATACTACTGCAAGTACTACTGCAATACTACTGCAAGTACTACTACAAGTACTACTGCAATACTACTGCAAGTACTACTACAAGTAGTACTGCAAGTACTACTGCATTACTACTGCATGTACTACTACAAGTACTACTGCAATACTACTGCAAGTACTACTACAAGTACTACTGCAATACTACTGCAAGTACTACTGCAATACTACTGCAAGTACTACTACAAGTACTACTGCAATACTACTGCAAGTACTACTACAAGTACTACTACAAGTACTACTGCAATACTACTGCAAGTACTACTACAAGTACTACTGCAATACTACTACAAGTACTACTGCAATACTACTGCAAGTACTACTAAAAGTACTACTGCAATACTACTGCAAAACTACTGCAAGTACTACTGCAAGTACTACTGCAAGTACTACTGCAATACTACTGCAAGTACTACTGCAAGTACTACAGTACTACTACTACAAGTACTACTGCAAGTACTACTGCAAGTACTACAGTACTACTACTGTAATACTATTCAAAGTACTACTGCAATACTACTGCAAGTACTACTACAAGTACTACTGCAAGTACTACTGCAATACTACTGCAAGTACTACTACAAGTACTACTGCAAGTACTACTACAAGTACTACTGCAATACTATTGCAAGTACTACTGCAATACTACTGCAATACTACTGCAATACTACTGCAAGTACTAGTGCAAGTACTACTGCAATACTACTGCAAGTACTATTACAAGTACTACTGCAATACTACTGCAATACTACTGCACGTACTACTGCAAGTACTACTGCAATACTACTGCAAGTACTATTGCAAGTACTACAGTACTACTACTGCAAGTACTACTGCAAGTACTACTACAAGTACTACTACAAGTACTACTGTAAGTACTACTGCAATACTACTGCAAGTACTACTGCAAGTATTACTGCAATACTACTGCAAGTACTACTACAAGTACTACTGCAATACTACTGCAAGTACTACTACAAGTACTACTGCAATACTACTGCAAGTACTACTACAAGTACTACTGCAATACTACTGCAATACTACTGCAATACTACTGCAAGTACTACTGCAAGTACTACAGTACTACTACTGCAAGTACTACTGCAAGTACTGCTGCAATACTACTGCATGTACTACTGCAAGTACTACTGCAATACTACTGCAAGTACTACTGCAAGTACTACAGTACTACTACTGCAAGTACTACTGCAAGTACTACTACAAGTACTACTACAAGTACTACTGCAAGTACTACTGCAATACTACTGAAAGTACTACTGCAAGTATTACTGCAATACTACTGTAAGTACTACTACAAGTACTACTGCAATACTACTGCAAGTACTACTACAAGTACTACTGCAATACTACTGCAAGTACTACTACAAGTACTACTGCAAGTACTACTGCAATACTACTGCAAGTACTACTACAAGTACTACTGCAATACTACTGCAAGTACTACTACAAGTACTACTGCAATACTACTGCAAGTATTACTACAAATACTACTGCAATACTACTGCAAGTAATACTGCAATACTACTGCAAGTACTACTGCAAGTACTACTGCAATTCTACTGCAAGTACTACTGCAAGTACTACAGTACTACTACTGCAATACTACTGCAAGTACTACAGTACTACTACTGCAATACTACAGTACTACTACTGCAATACTACTCAAAGTACTACTGCAATACTACTGCAAGTACTACTGCAATACTACTGCAAGTACTACTACAAGTACTACTGCAAGTACTACTACAAGTACTACTGCAATACTACTACAAGTACTACTGCAATACTACTGCAAGTACTACTACAAGTACTACTGCAATACTACTGCAAGTACTACTACAAGTACTACTGCAATACTACTGCAAGTACTACTACAAGTACTACTGCAATACAACTGCAAGTACTACTGCAATACTACTGCAAGTACTACTGCAATACTACTGCAAGTACTACTACAAGTACTACTGCAAGTACTACTGCAATACTACTGCAAGTACTACTACAAGTACTACTGCAATACTACTGCAAGTACTACTACAAGTACTACTGCAATAATACTGCAAGTACTACTACAAGTACTACTGCAGTACTACTGCAATACTACTGCATTACTACTGCAAGTACTACTGCAATACTCTTGCAAGTACTACAGTACTACTACTGCAATACTACTCAAAGTACTATTGCTATACTACTGCAAGTACTACTGCAATACTACTGCAAGTACTACTACAAGTACTACTGCAAGTACTACTGCAATACTCCTGCAAGTACTACTACAAGTACTACTGCAATACTACTGCAAGTACTACTACAAGTACTACTGCAAGTACTACTGCAATACTACTGCAAGTACTACTGCAAGTATTACTGCAATACTACTGCAAGTACTCCTGCAAGTACTACTAAAAGTACTACTGCAAGTACTACTGCAATACTACTGCAAGTATTACTACACGTACTACTGCAATACTACTGCAAGTACTACTATAAGTACTACTGCAATACTACTGCAAGTACTACTACAAGTACTACTGCAAGTACTACTGCAATACTACTGCAAGTACTACTACATGTACTACTGCAATACAACTGCAAGTACTACTGCAATACTACTGCAAGTACTACTGCAATACTACTGCAAGTACTACTACAAGTACTACTGCAAGTACTACTGCAATACTACTGCAAGTACTACTACAAGTACTACTGCAATACTACTGCAAGTACTACTACAAGTACTACTGCAATACTACTGCAAGTACTACTACAAGTACTACTGCAATACTACTGCAATACTACTGCATTACTACTGCAAGTACTACTGCAATACTCCTGCAAGTACTACTGTACTACTACTGCAATACTACTCAAAGTACTATTGCTATACTACTGCAAGTACTACTGCAATACTACTGCAAGTACTACTACAAGTATTACTGCAATACTACTGCAAGTACTACTACAAGTACTACTGCAAGTACTACTGCAATACTCCTGCAAGTACTACTACAAGTACTACTGCAATACTACTGCAAGTACTACTACAAGTACTACTGCAATACTACTGCAATACTACTGCAATACTACAGTACTACTACTGCAATACTACTCAAAGTACTACTGCAATACTACCGCAAGTACTACTGCAATACTACTCCAAGTACTACTACAAGTACTACTGCAATACTACTGCAAGTACTACTACAAGTACTACTGCAAGTACTACTGCAATACTACTGCAAGTACTACTACAAGTACTACTGCAATACTACTGCAAGTACTACTACAAGTACTACTGCAATACTACTACAAGTACTACTGCAATACTACTGCAAGTACTACTAAAAGTACTACTGCAATACTACTGCAAAACTACTGCAAGTACTACTGCAAGTACTACTGCAAGTACTACTGCAATACTACTGCAAGTACTACTGCAAGTACTACAGTACTACTGCTGGTGCCCAGAGTCAGGACAAAACATGGGGAATCTGCGTTTCAGTTTTATGCAGCTAAAATCTGGAACAGTCTTCCTGAAGATGTGAGACAGGCTTCTACTCTGACAATGTTCAAATCTAAGCTAAAAACTGTTTTGTTTAGCTGCGCATATGACTAAAAGGATTTTTTCTTTGCACTCTTGTTTTTCGTTTGTGATTTTATTAGTTTAGAAAATCAGTTGAATTGATAATTTTTAATTTAGTTAATTTTATTGTATTTCTGTAATTTCTTTGTGATTTGAATGCATTTTTCCTGCTGTGAAGCACTTTGAATTGCCTTGTGTATGAAATGTGCTCTACAAATAAACTTGCCTTGCCTTGCCTTACTGCAAGTACTACTGCAAGTACTACAGTACTACTACTGCAATACTACAGTACTACTACTGCAATACTACTCAAAGTACTACTGCAATACTACTGCAAGTACTACTGCAATACTACTGCAAGTACTACTACAAGTACTACTGCAAGTACTACTACAAGTTCTACTGCAATACTACTACAAGTACTACTGCAATACTACTGCAAGTACTACAACAAGTACTACTGCGATACTACTGCAAGTACTACTACAAGTACTACTGCAATACTTCTGCAAGTACTACTACAAGTACTACTGCAATATTACTGCAAGTACTACTACAAGTACTACTGCAATACTACTGCAATACTACTGCAATACTACTGCAAGTACTACTGCAAGTACTACTGCAATACTACTGTAAGTACTACTGCAAGTACTACTGCAATACTACTGCAAGTACTACAGTACTACTACTGCAAGTACTACTGCAAGTACTGCTGCAATACTACTGCATGTACTACTGCAAGTACTACTGCAATACTACTGCAAGTACTACTGCAAGTACTACAGTACTTACTGCAAGTACTACTGCAAGTACTACTACAAGTACTACTACAAGTACTACTGCAAGTACTACTAAAATACTACTGAAAGTACTACTGCAAGTATTACTGCAATACTACTGCAAGTACTACTACAAGTACTACTGCAATACTACTGCAATACTACTGCAAGTACTACTGAAATACTACTGCAAGTACTACTACAAGTACTACTGCAATACTACTGCAAGTACTACTACAAGTACTACTGCAATACTACTGCAAGTACTACTGCAATACTACTGCAATACTACTGCAATACTACTGCAGTACTACTGCAAGTACTACTGCAATACTACTGCAAGTACTACTCCAATACTACTGCAATACTACTGCAAGTACTACTGCAAGTACTACAGTACTACTACTGCAAGTACTACTGCAAGTACTGCTGCAATACTACTGCATGTACTACTGCAAGTACTACTGCAATACTACTGCAAGTACTACTGCAAGTACTACAGTACTACTACTGCAAGTACTACTGCAAGTACTACTACAAGTACTACTACAAGTACTACTGCAAGTACTACTGCAATACTACTGAAAGTACTACTGCAAGTATTACTGCAATACTACTGCAAGTACTACTACAAGTACTACTGCAATACTACTGCAATACTACTGCAAGTACTACTGCAATACTACTGCAAGTACTACTACAAGTACTACTGCTATACTACTGCAAGTACTACTGCAATACTACTGCAAGTACTACTGCAATACTACTGCAATACTACTGCAGTACTACTGCAAGTACTACTGCAATACTACTGCAATACTACTGCAAGTACTACTCCAATACTACTGCAATACTACTGCAAGTAACTACTGCAAGTACTACTGCAAGTACTACTGCAATACTACTGCAAGTACTACTGCAAGTACTACAGTACTACTACTACTACAAGTACTACTGCAAGTACTACAGTACTACTACTGCAATACTACAGTACTACTACTGCAATACTACTCAAAGTACTACTGCAATACTACTGCAAGTACTACTGCAATACTACTGCAAGTACTACTACAAGTACTACTGCAATACTACTGCAAGTACTACTACAAGTAGTACTGCAAGTACTACTGCATTACTACTGCATGTACTACTACAAGTACTACTGCAATACTACTGCAAGTACTACTACAAGTACTACTGCAATACTACTGCAAGTACTACTGCAATACTACTGCAAGTACTACTACAAGTACTACTGCAATACTACTGCAAGTACTACTACAAGTACTACTACAAGTACTACTGCAATACTACTGCAAGTACTACTACAAGTACTACTGCAATACTACTACAAGTACTACTGCAATACTACTGCAAGTACTACTAAAAGTACTACTGCAATACTACTGCAAAACTACTGCAAGTACTACTGCAAGTACTACTGCAAGTACTACTGCAATACTACTGCAAGTACTACTGCAAGTACTACAGTACTACTACTACAAGTACTACTGCAAGTACTACTGCAAGTACTACAGTACTACTACTGTAATACTATTCAAAGTACTACTGCAATACTACTGCAAGTACTACTACAAGTACTACTGCAAGTACTACTGCAATACTACTGCAAGTACTACTACAAGTACTACTGCAAGTACTACTACAAGTACTACTGCAATACTATTGCAAGTACTACTGCAATACTACTGCAATACTACTGCAATACTACTGCAAGTACTAGTGCAAGTACTACTGCAATACTACTGCAAGTACTATTACAAGTACTACTGCAATACTACTGCAATACTACTGCAAGTACTACTGCAAGTACTACTGCAATACTACTGCAAGTACTATTGCAAGTACTACAGTACTACTACTGCAAGTACTACTGCAAGTACTACTACAAGTACTACTACAAGTACTACTGCAAGTACTACTGCAATACTACTGCAAGTACTACTACAAGTACTACTACAAGTACTACTGCAAGTACTACTGCAATACTACTGCAAGTACTACTGCAAGTATTACTGCAATACTACTGCAAGTACTACTACAAGTACTACTGCAATACTACTGCAAGTACTACTACAAGTACTACTGCAATACTACTGCAAGTACTACTACAAGTACTACTGCAATACTACTGCAATACTACTGCAATACTACTGCAAGTACTACTGCAAGTACTACAGTACTACTACTGCAAGTACTACTGCAAGTACTGCTGCAATACTACTGCATGTACTACTGCAAGTACTACTGCAATACTACTGCAAGTACTACTGCAAGTACTACAGTACTACTACTGCAAGTACTACTGCAAGTACTACTACAAGTACTACTACAAGTACTACTGCAAGTACTACTGCAATACTACTGAAAGTACTACTGCAAGTATTACTGCAATACTACTGTAAGTACTACTACAAGTACTACTGCAATACTACTGCAAGTACTACTACAAGTACTACTGCAATACTACTGCAAGTACTACTACAAGTACTACTGCAAGTACTACTGCAATACTACTGCAAGTACTACTACAAGTACTACTGCAATACTACTGCAAGTACTACTACAAGTACTACTGCAATACTACTGCAAGTATTACTACAAATACTACTGCAATACTACTGCAAGTAATACTGCAATACTACTGCAAGTACTACTGCAAGTACTACTGCAATACTACTGCAAGTACTACTGCAAGTACTACAGTACTACTACTGCAATACTACTGCAAGTACTACAGTACTACTACTGCAATACTACAGTACTACTACTGCAATACTACTCAAAGTACTACTGCAATACTACTGCAAGTACTACTGCAATACTACTGCAAGTACTACTACAAGTACTACTGCAAGTACTACTACAAGTACTACTGCAATACTACTACAAGTACTACTGCAATACTACTGCAAGTACTACTACAAGTACTACTGCAATACTACTGCAAGTACTACTACAAGTACTACTGCAATACTACTGCAAGTACTACTACAAGTACTACTGCAATACAACTGCAAGTACTACTGCAATACTACTGCAAGTACTACTGCAATACTACTGCAAGTACTACTACAAGTACTACTGCAAGTACTACTGCAATACTACTGCAAGTACTACTACAAGTACTACTGCAATACTACTGCAAGTACTACTACAAGTACTACTGCAATAATACTGCAAGTACTACTACAAGTACTACTGCAGTACTACTGCAATACTACTGCATTACTACTGCAAGTACTACTGCAATACTCTTGCAAGTACTACAGTACTACTACTGCAATACTACTCAAAGTACTATTGCTATACTACTGCAAGTACTACTGCAATACTACTGCAAGTACTACTACAAGTACTACTGCAAGTACTACTGCAATACTCCTGCAAGTACTACTACAAGTACTACTGCAATACTACTGCAAGTACTACTACAAGTACTACTGCAATACTACTGCAATACTACAGTACTACTACTGCAATACTACTCAAAGTACTACTGCAATACTACCGCAAGTACTACTGCAATACTACTCCAAGTACTACTACAAGTACTACTGCAATACTACTGCAAGTACTACTACAAGTACTACTGCAAGTACTACTGCAATACTACTGCAAGTACTACTACAAGTACTACTGCAATACTACTGCAAGTACTACTACAAGTACTACTGCAATACTACTACAAGTACTACAGCAATACTACTGCAAGTACTACTAAAAGTACTACTGCAATACTACTGCAAAACTACTGCAAGTACTACTGCAAGTACTACTGCAAGTACTACTGCAATACTACTGCAAGTACTACTGCAAGTACTATAGTACTACTACTACAAGTACTACTGCAAGTACTACTGCAAGTACTACAGTACTACTACTGTAATACTACTCAAAGTACTACTGCAATACTACTGCAAGTACTACTACAAGTACTACTGCAAGTACTACTGCAATACTACTACAAGTACTACTGCAATACTACTGCAAGTACTACTACAAGTACTACTGCAAGTACTACAGTACTACTACTGTAATACTACTCAAAGTACTACTGCAATACTACTGCAAGTACTACTACAAGTACTACTGCAAGTACTACTGCAATACTACTACAAGTACTACTGCAATACTACTGCAAGTACTACTACAAGTACTACTGCAAGTACTACAGTACTACTACTGTAATACTACTCAAAGTACTACTGCAATACTACTGCAAGTACTACTACAAGTACTACTGCAAGTACTACTGCAATACTACTACAAGTACTACTGCAATACTACTGCAATACTACTGCAAGTACTACTGCAAGTACTACAGTACTACTACTGCAAGTACTACTGCAAGTACTACTACAAGTACTACTACAAGTACTACTGCAAGTACTACTGCAATACTACTGCAAGTACTACTGCAAGTATTACTGCAATACTACTGCAAGTACTACTACAAGTACTACTGCAATACTACTGCAAGTACTACTACAAGTACTACTGCAATACTACTGCAAGTACTACTACAAGTACTACTGCAAGTACTACTGCAATACTCCTGCAAGTACTACTACAAGTACTACTGCAATACTACTGCAAGTACTACTACAAGTACTACTGCAATACTACTGCAATACTACAGTACTACTACTGCAATACTACTCAAAGTACTACTGCAATACTACCGCAAGTACTACTGCAATACTACTCCAAGTACTACTACAAGTACTACTGCAATACTACTGCAAGTACTACTACAAGTACTACTGCAAGTACTACTGCAATACTACTGCAAGTACTACTACAAGTACTACTGCAATACTACTGCAAGTACTACTACAAGTACTACTGCAATACTACTACAAGTACTACAGCAATACTACTGCAAGTACTACTAAAAGTACTACTGCAATACTACTGCAAAACTACTGCAAGTACTACTGCAAGTACTACTGCAAGTACTACTGCAATACTACTGCAAGTACTACTGCAAGTACTATAGTACTACTACTACAAGTACTACTGCAAGTACTACTGCAAGTACTACAGTACTACTACTGTAATACTACTCAAAGTACTACTGCAATACTACTGCAAGTACTACTACAAGTACTACTGCAAGTACTACTGCAATACTACTACAAGTACTACTGCAATACTACTGCAAGTACTACTACAAGTACTACTGCAAGTACTACAGTACTACTACTGTAATACTACTCAAAGTACTACTGCAATACTACTGCAAGTACTACTACAAGTACTACTGCAAGTACTACTGCAATACTACTACAAGTACTACTGCAATACTACTGCAAGTACTACTACAAGTACTACTGCAAGTACTACAGTACTACTACTGTAATACTACTCAAAGTACTACTGCAATACTACTGCAAGTACTACTACAAGTACTACTGCAAGTACTACTGCAATACTACTACAAGTACTACTGCAATACTACTGCAAGTACTACTACAAGTACTACTGCAAGTACTACAGTACTACTACTGTAATACTACTCAAAGTACTACTGCAATACTACTGCAAGTACTACTACAAGTACTACTGCAAGTACTACTGCAATACTACTACAAGTACTACTGCAATACTACTGCAAGTACTACTACAAGTACTACTGCAAGTACTACAGTACTACTACTGCAATACTACTGCAAGTACTATTGCAAGTGCTACAGTACTACTACTGCAAGTGCTACTGCAAGTACTACTACAAGTACTACTACAAGTACTACTGCAAGTACTACTGCAATACTACTGCAAGTACTACTGCAAGTATTACTGCAATACTACTGCAAGTACTACTACAAGTACTACTGCAATACTACTGCAAGTACTACTACAAGTACTACTGCAATACTACTGCAAGTACTACTACAAGTACTACTGCAATACTACTGCAATACTACTGCAAGTACTACTGCAAGTACTACAGTACTACTACTGCAAGTACTACTGCAAGTACTGCTGCAATACTACTGCATGTACTACTGCAAGTACTACTGCAATACTACTGCAAGTACTACTGCAAGTACTACAGTACTACTACTGCAAGTACTACTGCAAGTACTACTACAAGTACTACTACAAGTACTACTGCAAGTACTACTGCAATACTACTGAAAGTACTACTGCAAGTGTTACTGCAATACTACTGCAAGTAGTACTACAAGTACTACTGCAATACTACTGCAAGTACTGCTACAAGTACAACTGCAATACTACTGCAAGTACTACTACAAGTACTACTGCAAGTACTACTGCAATACTACTGCAAGTACTACTACAAGTACTACTGCAATACTACTGCAAGTACTACTACAAGTACTACTGCAATACTACTTCAAGTACTACTACAAATACTACTGCAATACTACTGCAAGTAATACTGCAATACTACTGCAATACTACTGCAAGTACTACTGCAAGTACTACTGCAATACTACTGCAAGTACTACTGCAAGTACTACAGTACTACTGCTACAAGTACTACTGCAAGTACTACAGTACTACTACTGCAATACTACAGTACTACTACTGCAATACTACTCAAAGTACTACTGCAATACTACTGCAAGTACTACTGCAATACTACTGCAAGTACTACTACAAGTACTACTGCAAGTGCTACTACAAGTACTACTGCAATACTACTACAAGTACTACTGCAATACTACTGCAAGTACTACTACAAGTACTACTGCAATACTACTGCAAGTACTACTACAAGTACTACAGCAATACTACTGCAAGTACTACTACAAGTACTACTGCAATATTACTGCAAGTACTACTACAAGTACTACTGCAATGCTACTGCAATACTACTGCAATACTACTGCAAGTACTACTGCAAGTACTACTGCAATACTACTGTAAGTACTACTGCAAGTACTACTGCAATACTACTGCAAGTACTACTGCAAGTACTACAGTACTACTACTGCAAGTACTACTGCAAGTACTGCTGCAATACTACTGCATGTACTACTGCAAGTACTACTGCAATACTACTGCAAGTACTACTGCAAGTACTACAGTACTACTACTGCAAGTACTACTGCAAGTACTACTACAAGTACTACTACAAGTACTACTGCAAGTACTACTGCAATACTACTGAAAGTACTACTGCAAGTATTACTGCAATACTACTGCAAGTACTACTACAAGTACTACTGCAATACTACTGCAATACTACTGCAAGTACTACTGCAATACTACTGCAAGTACTACTACAAGTACTACTGCAATACTACTGCAAGTACTACTACAAGTACTACTGCAATACTACTGCAAGTACTACTGCAATACTACTGCAATACTACTGCAATACTACTGCAGTACTACTGCAAGTACTACTGCAATACTACTGCAATACTACTGCAAGTACTACTCCAATACGACTGCAATACTACTGCAAGTAACTACTGCAAGTACTACTGCAAGTACTACTGCAATACTACTGCAAGTACTACTGCAAGTACTACAGTACTACTACTACTACAAGTACTACTGCAAGTACTACAGTACTACTACTGCAATACTACTCAAAGTACTACTGCAATACTACTGCAAGTACTACTGCAATACTACTGCAAGTACTACTACAAGTACTACTGCAATACTACTGCAAGTACTACTACAAGTAGTACTGCAAGTACTACTGCATTACTACTGCATGTACTACTACAAGTACTACTTCAATACTACTGCAAGTACTACTACAAGTACTACTGCAATACTACTGCAAGTACTACTGCAATACTACTGCAATACTACTGCAATACTACTGCAATACTACTACAAGTACTACTGCAAGTACTACTGCAATACTACTGCAAGTACTACTACAAGTAGTACTGCAAGTACTACTGCATTACTACTGCATGTACTACTACAAGTACTACTGCAATACTACTGCAAGTACTACTACAAGTACTACTGCAATACTACTGCAAGTACTACTGCAATACTACTGCAATACTATTGCAATACTACTGCAATACTACTACAAGTACTACTGCAAGTACTACTGCAATACTACTGCAAGTACTACAACAAGTACTACTGCAATACTACTGCAATACTACTGCAAGTACTACTACAAGTACTACTGCAATACAACTGCAAGTACTACTACAAGTACTACTGCAAGTACTACTGCAATACTACTGCAAGTACTACTACAAGTACTACTGCAATACTACTGCAAGTACTACTACAAGTACTACTGCAATACTACTGCAAGTACTACTACAAGTACTACTGCAATACTACTGCAATACTACTGCATTACTACTGCAAGTACTACTGCAATACTCCTACAAGTACTACAGTACTACTACTGCAATACTACTCAAAGTACTATTGCTATACTACTGCAAGTACTACTGCAATACTACTGCAAGTACTACTACAAGTATTACTGCAATACTACTGCAAGTACTACTACAAGTACTACTGCAAGTACTACTGCAATACTCCTGCAAGTACTACTACAAGTACTACTGCTATACTACTGCAAGTACTACTACAAGTACTACTGCAATACTACTGCAATACTACAGTACTACTACTGCAATACTACTCAAAGTACTACTGCAATACTACCGCAAGTACTACTGCAATACTACTCCAAGTACTACTGCAATACTACTGCAAGTACTACTACAAGTACTACTGCAAGTACTACTGCAATACTACTGCAAGTACTACTACAAGTACTACTGCAATACTACTGCAAGTACTACTACAAGTACTACAGTACTACTACTACAAGTACTACTGCAAGTACTACTGCAAGTACTACTAAAAGTACTACTGCAATACTACTGCAAAACTACTGCAAGTACTACTGCAAGTACTACTGCAAGTACTACTGCAATACTACTGCAAGTACTACTGCAAGTACTACAGTACTACTACTACAAGTACTACTGCAAGTACTACTGCAAGTACTACAGTACTACTACTGTAATACTACTCAAAGTACTACTGCAATACTACTGCAAGTACTACTACAAGTACTACTGCAATACTACTGCAAGTACTACTACAAGTACTACTGCAAGTACTTCTACAAGTACTACTGCAATACTATTGCAAGTACTACTGCAATACTACTGCAATACTACTGCAATACTACTGCAATACTACTGCAAGTACTAGTGCAAGTACTACTGCAATACTACTGCAAGTACTATTACAAGTACTACTGCAATACTACTGCAATACTACTGCACGTACTACTGCAAGTACTACTGCAATACTACTGCAAGTACTATTGCAAGTACTACAGTACTACTACTGCAAGTACTACTGCAAGTACTACTACAAGTACTACTACAAGTACTACTACAAGTACTACTGCAATACTACTGCAAGTACTACTGCAAGTATTACTGCAATACTACTGCAAGTACTACTACAAGTACTACTGCAATACTACTGCAAGTACTACTGCAATACTAATGCAAGTACTACTACAAGTACTACTGCAATACTACTGCAATACTACTGCAATACTACTGCAAGTACTACTGCAAGTACTACAGTACTACTACTGCAAGTACTACTGCAAGTACTGCTGCAATACTACTGCATGTACTACTGCAAGTACTACTGCAATACTACTGCAAGTACTACTGCAAGTACTACAGTACTACTACTGCAAGTACTACTGCAAGTACTACTACAAGTACTACTACAAGTACTACTGCAAGTACTACTGCAATACTACTGAAAGTACTACTGCAAGTATTACTGCAATACTACTGCAAGTACTACTACAAGTACTACTGCAATACTACTGCAAGTACTACTAGAAGTACTACTGCAATACTACTGCAAGTACTACTACAAGTACTACTGCAAGTACTACTGCAATACTACTGCAAGTACTACTACAAGTACTACTGCAATACTACTGCAAGTACTACTACAAGTACTACTGCAATACTACTGCAAGTACTACTACAAATACTAATGCAATACTACTGCAAGTAATACTGCAATACTACTGCAATACTACTGCAAGTACTACTGCAATACTACTGCAAGTACTACTGCAAGTACTACAGTACTACTGCTACAAGTACTACTGCAAGTACTACAGTACTACTACTGCAATACTACAGTACTACTACTGCAATACTACTCA
The DNA here is from genome assembly GCF_026437365.1 of Eucyclogobius newberryi. NCBI lineage: Eukaryota > Metazoa > Chordata > Actinopteri > Gobiiformes > Gobiidae > Eucyclogobius > Eucyclogobius newberryi. Next base: position 250,498 of record NW_027316245.1, on the reverse strand, counting down.
AAGTACTACTGCAATACTACTGCAAGTACTACTGCAATACTACTGCAAGTACTACTACAAGTACTACTGCAAGTACTACTACAAGTACTACTGCAATACTACTACAAGTACTACTGCAATACTACTGCAAGTACTACTACAAGTACTACTGCAATACTACTGCAAGTACTACTACAAGTACTACTGCAATACTACTGCAAGTACTACTACAAGTACTACTGCAATATTACTGCAAGTACTACTACAAGTACTACTGCAATACTACTGCAATACTACTGCAATACTACTGCAAGTACTACTGCAAGTACTACTGCAATACTACTGTAAGTACTACTGCAAGTACTACTGCAATACTACTGCAAGTACTACTGCAAGTACTACAGTACTACTACTGCAAGTACTACTGCAAGTACTGCTGCAATACTACTGCATGTACTACTGCAAGTACTACTGCAATACTACTGCAAGTACTACTGCAAGTACTACAGTACTACTACTGCAAGTACTACTGCAAGTACTACTACAAGTACTACTACAAGTACTACTGCAAGTACTACTGCAATACTACTGAAAGTACTACTGCAAGTATTACTGCAATACTACTGCAAGTACTACTACAAGTACTACTGCAATACTACTGCAAGTACTATTACAAGTACTACTGCAATACTACTGCAAGTACTACTACAAGTACTACTGCAATACTACTGCAAGTACTACTACAAGTACTACTGCAATACTTCTGCAAGTACTACTACAAGTAATACTGCAATACTACTGCAATACTACTGCAATACTACTGCAAGTACTACTGCAAGTACTACAGTACTACTACTGCAAGTACTACTGCAAGTACCTCAGTACTACTACTGCAAGTACTACTGCAAGTACTTCTGCAATTCTACTGCAATAATACACTACTACTACTGCAAGCACTACAGTACTACTACTGCAAGTACTACTGCAAGTACTACAGTACTACTACTGCAAGTACTTCTGCAATACTACTGCAAGTAATACTGTACTACTACTGCAAGTACTACTGCAATACTACTGCAATACTACTGCAAGTACTACAGTACTGCTACTGCAAGTACTACTGCAATACTACTGCAATACTACTGCAAGTACTACTGCAAGTACTTCTTGTCCCTCTGTCCAGAGGAGACGTTCTGTCAGAATGTCAGTGTCTCGCCTTAAAATGAAATAAGAAAAGTCAAACTGAGACAAAGTGACTTCATTTCAGATTCTGTCCTGATCCGACTCAGAGAAACTCAAAGCAAAAGAACTTTTATTGTTCAGTGTCTCTGGCAGAGAGGGCGGTGGTCTCTCTGGACTGGCAGAGCGGACGGTGGTCTCTCTGGACTGGCAGAGCGGGCGGTGGTCCCTCTGGACTGGCAGAGCGGGCGGTGGTCCCTCTGGACTGGCAGAGCGGGCGGTGGTCCCTCTGGACTGGCAGAGCGGGCGGTGGTCCCTCTGGACTGGCAGAGCGGGTGGTGGTCCCTCTGGACTGGCAAAGCGGGCGGTGGTCTCTCTGGACTGGCAGAGCGGGTGGTGGTCCCTCTGGATTGGCAGTTCGGGTGGTGGTCCCTCTGGACTGGCAGAGCAGGTGGTGGCAGAGCAGGTTTAGGTCCTGGTGGTGCAACACTGGACCAGCTCTAGGTTCATGGGAGTTTTCCCAACCAGTCCACATGTGCTTTTGACCGTGTCCCTCAGGGTGTCCTTTGGGGGGTGCTCCGGGAGTACGGGGTCCGGGGCCCTTTGCTCAGGGCTGTCCGGTCCCAGAGCAGGAGCTGTGTTCATTGCAATAAGTCAGACCGGTTCCCAGTGAGGGACTCCTCAGGGCTGCGCTTTGTCACCGGTTCTGTTCGTAGTTTTTATGGACAGAATTTCTAGGCGCAGTCAAAGGTCGGAGGGTGTGGTCAGGGATCAGAGGGTGTAGTCAGGGGTTGGAGGGTGTGGTCAGGGGTTGGAGGGTGTCCGGTTTGGGGACCATAGGATCTCATCTCTGCTGTTTGCAGATGGTGTTGTCCAGATGGCTCCATCAAACCCGGACCTGCAACATGCACTTGGACGGTTTACAGCCGAGTGGGAAGCGTCTGGGATAAGAATCAGGAGTCCTTGTTCTCTCCAGGTGGGTGGGGGTCCTTGTCCTCGCCAGGTGGGTGGGGGTCCTTGTCCTCGCCAGGTGGGTGGGGGGTCCTTGTCCTCTCCAGGTGGGTGGGGGTCCTTGTCCTCTCCAGGTGGGTGGGGGGTCCTTGTCCTCGCCAGGTGGGTGGGGGGTCCTTGTCCTCTCCAGGTGGGTGGGGGTCCTTGTCCTCTCCAGGTGGGTGGGGGCAGTGTTGTGCCTGAACGCGTTCATTGAACGAAAGTTCATGAACGCGTTCATAATTTTGTTGAACGTGAACTGAACGAACGGTTTTACTGCTGAAGAACGATAATATGAACACGTTCATTCTGGTGTCTGTGACGACACCTTCATTCTTTTTATTTTCGTTCAATAAAGTGTCAGATTTCTAGAGACTTCCAGGTGAAAAACACCTTTAAGACGCACAAAAAGAGCCTGTGTCTGTCATGAGAGCTCCAGTTGTGGAGGCGATAGATCTTGGAGACAGAGATTTGGCGTGTAGCACCCCCACGGTCGCACCGCACTGCGCATGCGCATCAAAACAAAAAGCAGCATTGACGCGACCGCAACGTGAAGTCAACAGAGCAGCAGGAGTCGCCCTTCTACGAGCAGTTACGTGACTTTTATGATGAGGTCGGTGAGGATGGAACAATCTAACATTTATGTGCAAACTTTGCCCAGCAACTTTTCCCTCATGTTTTTGAGAATATACTACTACTACTACTACTACTACTACTACTACTGCTACTGCTACTACTACTACTGTTACTGCTACTGCTGCTGCTGCTGCTGCTGCTGCTGCTGCTGCTGCTACTACTGCTACTACTACTACTACTACTACTACTGCTGCTGCTGGTGGTGCTGAATGGACAGCAACACATGGGGAAGTCTGTTCCTTCAGTGTGAATGTGACTCTGGAGGATTCAAAACTGGAAGAAGATGAATCTGACACATATTTTCAGCAATAAACTAATGCAATATTTGCTGCTGTGGTTTTATTTGGACTGTGGAAATAATTTAGAACAATTATTGAATAATATTGAAAAAATAACTGAACTAGTTCATTTTTGGAGTGTGAACTTAGTTCAACATTTTACTATGAACTATGAACTATGAACTGAACTAGTTCATGTAGAAAGTGAACTTTCCCAACAGAAAGGGGGGTTCTTGTTCTCTCCAGGTGGGTGGGGGGTCCTTGTCCTCTCCAGGTGGGTGGGGGGTTCTTGTTCTCTCCAGGTGGGTGGGGGGTCCTTGTCCTCTCCAGGTGGGTGGGGGGTTCTTGTTCTCTCCAGGTGGGTGGGGGGTTCTTGTCCTCTCCAGGTGGGTGGGGGGTTCTTGTCCTCTCCAGGTGGGTGGGGGGTTCTTGTTCTCTCCAGGTGGGTGGGGGGTTCTTGTCCTCTGCAGGTGGGTGGGGAGTCCTTGTCCTCTCCAGGTGGGTGGGGGGTTCTTGTTCTCTCCAGGTGGGTGGGGGGTTCTTGTCCTCTGCAGGTGGGTGGGGAGTCCTTGTCCTCTCCAGGTGGGTGGGGGGTTCTTGTCCTCTCCAGGTGGGTGGGGGGTCCCCTATTTACATCAGTTATATGCACATGAATGTGACATTACTGCGTGTGATAACGACAGTATTGCACATGGGTATGACAGTATTGCACATGGGTATGTCAGTATTGCACATGGTATGACAGTATTGCACATGTGTATGTCAGTATTGCACATGGTATGTCAGTATTGCACATGGGTATGTCAGTATTGCACATGGGTATGACAGTATTGCACATGGGTATGTCAGTATTGCACATGGATATGACAGTATTGCACATGGGTATGTCAGTATTGCACATGGGTATGACAGTATTGCACATGGGTATGTCAGTATTGCACATGGGTATGTCAGTATTGCACATGGATATGACAGTATTGCACATGGGTATTACAGTATTGCACATGGGTATGACAGTATTGCACATGGGTGTGACAGTATTGCACATGGGTATGACAGTATTGCACATGGGTATGACAGTATTGCACATGGGTGTGACAGTATTGCACATGGGTATGACAGTATTGCAAATGGGTATGTCAGTATTGCACATGGGTATGACAGTATTGCACATGGGTATTTCAGTATTGCACATGGGTATGACAGTATTGCACATGAGTATGATGTATTGCACATGGGTATATCAGTATTGCACATGGGTGTGACAGTATTGCACATGGGTATGACAGTATTGCACATGGGTATGACAGTATTGCACATGTGTATGACAGTATTGCACATGGGTATGACAGTATTGCACATGGGTGTGACAGTATTGCACATGGGTATGACAGTATTGCACATGTGTATGACAGTATTGCACATGGGTATGACAGTATTGTACATGTGTATGACAGTATTGCACATGGGTGTGACAGTATTGCACATGGGTATGACAGTATTGCACATGTGTATGACAGTATTGCACATGGGTATGACAGTATTGTACATGTGTATGACAGTATTGCACATGGGTGTGACAGTATTGCACATGGGTATGACAGTATTGCACATGGGTATGACAGTATTGCACATGGGTATGACAGTATTGCACATGGGTATGACAGTATTGCACATGTGTATGACAGTATTGCACATGGGTATGACAGTATTGCACATGGGTATGACAGTATTGCACATGGGTGTGACAGTATTGCACATGGGTATATCAGTATTGCACATGTGTATGACAGTATTGCACATGGGTATGACAGTATTGCACATGGGTATGACAGTATTGCACATGTGTATGACAGTATTGCACATGGGTATGACAGTATTGCACATGGGTGTGACAGTATTGCACATGGGTATATCAGTATTGCACATGTGTATGACAGTATTGCACATGGGTGTGACAGTATTGCACATGGGTATATCAGTATTGCACATGTGTATGACAGTATTGCACATGGGTATGACAGTATTGCACATGGGTATGACAGTGTGTGTTGAAGAGTGTGACAGCAGCAGAAGGACAGACTGTGAAACGTCTCCTTCACACAGCGAGGGTGGATCAGTCACTGAAGGTGCTCTCCAGAGTGGACAGAGTGTCCTGCAGGGGGCAGAGTGTCCTGCAGGGGGCGACACTCATGGTCCAGCATAGATGTGAGTTTAGCCAGGACCCTTCTGTCCCCCACCTCCTGCACCGAGTCCAGAGGACAGCCCAGGACGGAGCTTTGTCCAGCTTCTTCCTCTCCCTCTCTGTGATGCTGCTGCTCCAGCAGACCACACCTACAGGAGCTGATGCACCACAGAGTCAGAGAAGGTCTTCAGGAGTGGCCCTGTCAGGAGTGGCCCTGTCACTCCAAAAGACCTGAGTCTCCTCAGGAGGTAGAGCCCACTCTGGCTCTTCCTGTACAGTCTGTGTTATGAGTCCAGTTTGTGGTTCAGATGAACACCCAGGTCCTTGTATGAGTCACTCTCTCAATGTCCCGTCCCTGGATGTTCTCTGGTGAGGGGGGCGTGGCCTCTGTGGAAGTCCACCACCATCTCCTTGGTCTTCCCCGTGTTGATGAGGAGGTGGTTCCGCTGACACCAGTCCACAATGTAAGATAATCCTTTAATATCACACGCAGGGACATGTGGGACATGTTGTCCACACAGGGACATGTGGGACATGTTGTCCACACAGGGACATGTGGGACATGTTGTCCACACAGGGACATGTGGGACATGTTGTCCACACAGGGACATGTGGTTGTTGCAATAGAAACAGAGGAAAAGGACAGATTACAGGAAGTTTCAAAAACACTCTTAATAGAAGAAGAACTCTTAATAGGGAATGGAGGGGGAAATAAAATAAAATAGATAAATAAATATAAAAAGATAAAGATAAAAATAAGATAATAATAAAATAATGAAAACAGAATAAAATAAAAATAAAATAAAGTAAAAATAGCTAGCACAAGACTAGGTAAATACTATTAGCAGGTAAGTAAACAGAATAAAAACAAAGTAGAAGTCCTGCTCCAGTCCTCTGTCCTCCACATCATCGTCGCTGATGAGTCCCATGATGGCAGAGTGGTCAGAGAACTTCTGCAGGACACAGTGTCCATGTCTGAGGTCTGCAGTGTAGAGGGTGAAGAGACAGGGCGCGAGGACAGTGCCCTGGGGCGCCTCACTCACACGGGCCTCAGTCACACGGGCCTCGCTCACACGGGCCTCGCTCACACGGGCCTCGCTCACACGGGCCTCAGTCACACGGGCCTCAGTCACACGGGCCTCAGTCACACGGGCCTGTCACACGGGCCTGTCACACGGGCCTCGCTCACATGGGCCTCGCTCACACGGGCCTCAGTCACACGGGCCTCAGTCACACGGGCCTCAGTCACACGGGCCTCGCTCACACGGGCCTCGCTCACACGGGCCTCAGTCACACGGGCCTCGCTCACACGGGCCTCAGTCACACGGGCCTGTCACACGGGCCTCGCTCACACGGGCCTGTCACACGGGCCTCGCTCACACGGGCCTCGCTCACACGGGCCTCAGTCACACGGGCCTCGCTCACACGGGCCTCACTCACACGGGCCTCAGTCACACGGGCCTCGCTCACACGGGCCTCGCTCACACGGGCCTCAGTCACACGGGCCTCGCTCACACGGGCCTCGCTCACACGGGCCTCGCTCACACGGGCCTCAGTCACACGGGCCTCGCTCACACGGGCCTCGCTCACACGGGCCTCACTTACACGGGCCTCGCTCACACGGGCCTCGCTCACACGGGCCTCGCTCACACGGGCCTCAGTCACACGGGCCTCAGTCACACGGGCCTCAGTCACACGGGCCTCAGTCACACGGGCCTCGCTCACACGGGCCTCAGTCACACGGGCCTCAGTCACACGGGCCTCGCTCACACGGGCCTCAGTCACACGGGCCTCAGTCACACGGGCCTCAGTCACACGGGCCTCGCTCACACGGGCCTCGCTCACACGGGCCTCGCTTACACGGGCCTCGCTCACACGGGCCTCGCTCACACGGGCCTCGCTCACACGGGCCTCAGTCACACGGGCCTCAGTCACACGGGCCTCGCTCACACGGGCCTCAGTCACACGGGCCTCGCTCACACGGGCCTCGCTCACACGGGCCTCAGTCACACGGGCCTCAGTCACACGGGCCTGTCACACGGGCCTCGCTCACACGGGCCTCGCTCACACGGGCCTCAGTCACACGGGCCTCGCTCACACGGGCCTCAGTCACACGGGCCTCAGTCACACGGGCCTGTCACACGGGCCTCAGTCACACGGGCCTCGCTCACACGGGCCTCGCTCACACGGGCCTCAGTCACACGGGCCTCGCTCACACGGGCCTCAGTCACACGGGCCTCAGTCACACTACTGCAATACCACTGCAAGTACTACTACAAGTACTACTGCAATACTACTGCAAGTACTACTACAAATACTACTGCAATACTACTGCAAGTACTAATACAAGTACTACTGCAATACTACTGCAATACTACTGCAAGTACTACTGCAAGTACTACTGCAATACTACTGCAATACTACTGCAGTACTACTGCAAGTACTACTGCAATACTACTGCAAGTACTACTCCAATACTACTGCAATACTACTGCAAGTAACTACTGCAAGTACTACTGCAAGTACTACTGCAATACTACTGCAAGTACTACTGCAAGTACTACAGTACTACTACTACTACAAGTACTACTGCAAGTACTACAGTACTACTACTGCAAGTACTACTGCAAGTACTACTACAAGTACTACTACAAGTACTACTGCAAGTACTACTGCAATACTACTGAAAGTACTACTGCAAGTACTACTGCAATATTACTGCAAGTACTACTACAAGTACTACTGCAAGTACTACTGCAATACCACTGCAAGTACTACTACAAGTACTACTGCAATACTACTGCAAGTACTACTACAAATACTACTGTAATACTACTGCAAGTACTAATACAAGTACTACTGCAATACTACTGCAATACTACTGCAAGTACTACTGCAAGTACTACTGCAATACTACTGCAATACTACTGCAGTACTACTGCAAGTACTACTGCAATACTACTGCAATACTACTGCAAGTACTACTGCAATACTACTGCAAGTACTACTGCAAGTACTACTGCAATACTACTGCAAGTACTAAAGCAAGTACTACAGTACTACTACTGCAAGTACTACTGCAAGTACTACTACAAGTACTACTACAAGTACTACTGCAAGTACTACTGCAATACTACTGAAAGTACTACTGCAAGTATTACTGCAATACTACTGCAAGTACTACTACAAGTACTACTGCAATACTACTGCAAGTACTACTACAAGTACTACTGCAAGTACTACTGCAATACTACTGCAAGTACTACTACAAGTACTACTGCAATACTACTGCAAGTACTACTACAAGTACTACTGCAATACTACTGCAATACTACTGCAATACTACTGCAATACTACTGCAAGTACTACTACAAGTACTACTGCAATACTACTGCAAGTACTACTACAAGTACTACTGCAATACTACTGCAAGTACTACTGCAATACTACTGCAATACTACTGCAATACTACTGCAGTACTACTGCAAGTACTACTGCAATACTACTGCAATACTACTGCAAGTAGTACTCCAATACTACTGCAATACTACTGCAAGTAACTACTGCAAGTACTACTGCAAGTACTACTGCAATACTACTGCAAGTACTACTGCAAGTACTACAGTACTACTACTACTACAAGTACTACTGCAAGTACTACAGTACTACTACTGCAATACTACAGTACTACTACTGCAATACTACTCAAAGTACTACTGCAATACTACTGCAAGTACTACTGCAATACTACTGCAAGTACTACTACAAGTACTACTGCAATACTACTGCAAGTACTACTACAAGTAGTACTGCAAGTACTACTGCATTACTACTGCATGTACTACTACAAGTACTACTGCAATACTACTGCAAGTACTACTACAAGTACTACTGCAAGTACTACTGCAATACTACTGCAATACTACTGCAGTACTACTGCAAGTACTACTGCAATACTACTGCAAGTACTACTCCAATACTACTGCAATACTACTGCAAGTAACTACTGCAAGTACTACTGCAAGTACTACTGCAATACTACTGCAAGTACTACTGCAAGTACTACAGTACTACTACTACTACAAGTACTACTGCAAGTACTACAGTACTACTACTGCAAGTACTACTGCAAGTACTACTACAAGTACTACTACAAGTACTACTGCAAGTACTACTGCAATACTACTGAAAGTACTACTGCAAGTACTACTGCAATATTACTGCAAGTACTACTACAAGTACTACTGCAAGTACTACTGCAATACCACTGCAAGTACTACTACAAGTACTACTGCAATACTACTGCAAGTACTACTACAAATACTACTGTAATACTACTGCAAGTACTAATACAAGTACTACTGCAATACTACTGCAATACTACTGCAAGTACTACTGCAAGTACTACTGCAATACTACTGCAATACTACTGCAGTACTACTGCAAGTACTACTGCAATACTACTGCAATACTACTGCAAGTACTACTGCAATACTACTGCAAGTACTACTGCAAGTACTACTGCAATACTACTGCAAGTACTAAAGCAAGTACTACAGTACTACTACTGCAAGTACTACTGCAAGTACTACTACAAGTACTACTACAAGTACTACTGCAAGTACTACTGCAATACTACTGAAAGTACTACTGCAAGTATTACTGCAATACTACTGCAAGTACTACTACAAGTACTACTGCAATACTACTGCAAGTACTACTACAAGTACTACTGCAAGTACTACTGCAATACTACTGCAAGTACTACTACAAGTACTACTGCAATACTACTGCAAGTACTACTACAAGTACTACTGCAATACTACTGCAATACTACTGCAATACTACTGCAAGTACTACTACAAGTACTACTGCAATACTACTGCAAGTACTACTACAAGTACTACTGCAATACTACTGCAAGTACTACTGCAATACTACTGCAATACTACTGCAATACTACTGCAGTACTACTGCAAGTACTACTGCAATACTACTGCAATACTACTGCAAGTAGTACTCCAATACTACTGCAATACTACTGCAAGTAACTACTGCAAGTACTACTGCAAGTACTACTGCAATACTACTGCAAGTACTACTGCAAGTACTACAGTACTACTACTACTACAAGTACTACTGCAAGTACTACAGTACTACTACTGCAATACTACAGTACTACTACTGCAATACTACTCAAAGTACTACTGCAATACTACTGCAAGTACTACTGCAATACTACTGCAAGTACTACTACAAGTACTACTGCAATACTACTGCAAGTACTACTACAAGTAGTACTGCAAGTACTACTGCATTACTACTGCATGTACTACTACAAGTACTACTGCAATACTACTGCAAGTACTACTACAAGTACTACTGCAATACTACTGCAAGTACTACTGCAATACTACTGCAATACTACTGCAATACTACTGCAATACTACTACAAGTACTACTGCAAGTACTACTGCAATACTACTGCAAATACTACTACAAGTACTACTGCAATACTACTGCAATACTACTGCAATACTACTGCAAGTACTACTGCAAGTATTACTGCAATACTACTGCAAGTACTCCTGCAAGTACTACTAAAAGTACTACTGCAATACTACTGCAAGTACTACTACAAGTACTACTGCAATACTACTGCAATACTACTGCATTACTACTGCAAGTACTACTGCAATACTCCTGCAAGTACTACAGTACTACTACTGCAATACTACTCAAAGTACTATTGCTATACTACTGCAAGTACTACTGCAATACTACTGCAAGTACTACTACAAGTATTACTGCAATACTACTGCAAGTACTACTACAAGTACTACTGCAAGTACTACTGCAATACTCCTGCAAGTACTACTACAAGTACTACTGCAATACTACTGCAAGTACTACTACAAGTACTACTGCAATACTACTGCAATACTACTGCAATACTACAGTACTACTACTGCAATACTACTCAAAGTACTACTGCAATACTACCGCAAGTACTACTGCAATACTACTCCAAGTACTACTACAAGTACTACTGCAATACTACTGCAAGTACTACTACAAGTACTACTGCAAGTACTACTGCAATACTACTGCAAGTACTACTACAAGTACTACTGCAATACTACTGCAAGTACTACTACAAGTACTACTGCAATACTACTACAAGTACTACTGCAATACTACTGCAAGTACTACTAAAAGTACTACTGCAATACTACTGCAAAACTACTGCAAGTACTACTGCAAGTACTACTGCAAGTACTACTGCAATACTACTGCAAGTACTACTGCAAGTACTACACTACTACTACTACAAGTACTACTGCAATACTACTGCAATACTACTGCAAGTACTACTGCAATACTACTGCAAGTACTACTACAAGTACTACTGCTATACTACTGCAAGTACTACTACAAGTACTACTGCAATACTACTGCAAGTACTACTGCAATACTACTGCAATACTACTGCAGTACTACTGCAAGTACTACTGCAATACTACTGCAATACTACTGCAAGTACTACTCCAATACTACTGCAATACTACTGCAAGTAACTACTGCAAGTACTACTGCAAGTACTACTGCAATACTACTGCAAGTACTACTGCAAGTACTACAGTACTACTACTACTACAAGTACTACTGCAAGTACTACAGTACTACTACTGCAATACTACAGTACTACTACTGCAATACTACTCAAAGTACTACTGCAATACTACTGCAAGTACTACTGCAATACTACTGCAAGTACTACTACAAGTACTACTGCAATACTACTGCAAGTACTACTACAAGTAGTACTGCAAGTACTACTGCATTACTACTGCATGTACTACTACAAGTACTACTGCAATACTACTGCAAGTACTACTACAAGTACTACTGCAATACTACTGCAAGTACTACTGCAATACTACTGCAATACTACTGCAAGTACTACTGCAATACTACTGCAATACTACTGCAATACTACTGCAATACTACTACAAGTACTACTGCAAGTACTACTGCAATACTACTGCAAGTACTACTACAAGTACTACTGCAATACTACTGCAATACTACTGCAATACTACTGCAAGTACTACTGCAAGTATTACTGCAATACTACTGCAAGTACTCCTGCAAGTACTACTAAAAGTACTACTGCAAGTACTACTGCAATACTACTGCAAGTATTACTACACGTACTACTGCAATACTACTGCAATACTACTGCAATACTACAGTACTACTACTGCAATACTACTCAAAGTACTACTGCAATACTACCGCAAGTACTACTGCAATACTACTCCAAGTACTACTACAAGTACTACTGCAATACTACTGCAAGTACTACTACAAGTACTACTGCAATACTACTGCAATACTACTGCATTACTACTGCAAGTACTACTGCAATACTCCTGCAAGTACTACAGTACTACTACTGCAATACTACTCAAAGTACTATTGCTATACTACTGCAAGTACTACTGCAATACTACTGCAAGTACTACTACAAGTATTACTGCAATACTACTGCAAGTACTACTACAAGTACTACTGCAAGTACTACTGCAATACTCCTGCAAGTACTACTACAAGTACTACTGCAATACTACTGCAAGTACTACTACAAGTACTACTGCAATACTACTGCAATACTACTGCAATACTACAGTACTACTACTGCAATACTACTCAAAGTACTACTGCAATACTACCGCAAGTACTACTGCAATACTACTCCAAGTACTACTACAAGTACTACTGCAATACTACTGCAAGTACTACTACAAGTACTACTGCAAGTACTACTGCAATACTACTGCAAGTACTACTACAAGTACTACTGCAATACTACTGCAAGTACTACTACAAGTACTACTGCAATACTACTACAAGTACTACTGCAATACTACTGCAAGTACTACTAAAAGTACTACTGCAATACTACTGCAAAACTACTGCAAGTACTACTGCAAGTACTACTGCAAGTACTACTGCAATACTACTGCAAGTACTACTGCAAGTACTACACTACTACTACTACAAGTACTACTGCAATACTACTGCAATACTACTGCAAGTACTACTGCAATACTACTGCAAGTACTACTACAAGTACTACTGCTATACTACTGCAAGTACTACTACAAGTACTACTGCAATACTACTGCAAGTACTACTGCAATACTACTGCAATACTACTGCAGTACTACTGCAAGTACTACTGCAATACTACTGCAATACTACTGCAAGTACTACTCCAATACTACTGCAATACTACTGCAAGTAACTACTGCAAGTACTACTGCAAGTACTACTGCAATACTACTGCAAGTACTACTGCAAGTACTACAGTACTACTACTACTACAAGTACTACTGCAAGTACTACAGTACTACTACTGCAATACTACAGTACTACTACTGCAATACTACTCAAAGTACTACAGCAATACTACTGCAAGTACTACTGCAATACTACTGCAAGTACTACTACAAGTACTACTGCAATACTACTGCAAGTACTACTACAAGTAGTACTGCAAGTACTACTGCATTACTACTGCATGTACTACTACAAGTACTACTGCAATACTACTGCAAGTACTACTACAAGTACTACTGCAATACTACTGCAAGTACTACTGCAATACTACTGCAATACTACTGCAAGTACTACTGCAATACTACTGCAATACTACTGCAATACTACTGCAATACTACTACAAGTACTACTGCAAGTACTACTGCAATACTACTGCAAGTACTACTACAAGTACTACTGCAATACTACTGCAATACTACTGCAATACTACTGCAAGTACTACTGCAAGTATTACTGCAATACTACTGCAAGTACTCCTGCAAGTACTACTAAAAGTACTACTGCAAGTACTACTGCAATACTACTGCAAGTATTACTACACGTACTACTGCAATACTACTGCAAGTACTACTAAAAGTACTACTGCAATACTACTGCAAGTACTACTACAAGTACTACTGCAAGTACTACTGCAATACTACTGCAAGTACTACTACATGTACTACTGCAATACAACTGCAAGTACTACTGCAATACTACTGCAAGTACTACTGCAATACTACTGCAAGTACTACTACAAGTACTACTGCAAGTACTACTGCAATACTACTGCAAGTACTACTACAAGTACTACTGCAATACTACTGCAAGTACTACTACAAGTACTACTGCAATACTACTGCAAGTACTACTACAAGTACTACTGCAATACTACTGCAATACTACTGCATTACTACTGCAAGTACTACTGCAATACTCCTGCAAGTACTACAGTACTACTACTGCAATACTACTCAAAGTACTATTGCTATACTACTGCAAGTACTACTGCAATACTACTGCAAGTACTACTACAAGTATTACTGCAATACTACTGCAAGTACTACTACAAGTACTACTGCAAGTACTACTGCAATACTCCTGCAAGTACTACTACAAGTACTACTGCAATACTACTGCAAGTACTACTACAAGTACTACTGCAATACTACTGCAATACTACTGCAATACTACAGTACTACTACTGCAATACTACTCAAAGTACTACTGCAATACTACCGCAAGTACTACTGCAATACTACTCCAAGTACTACTACAAGTACTACTGCAATACTACTGCAAGTACTACTACAAGTACTACTGCAAGTACTACTGCAATACTACTGCAAGTACTACTACAAGTACTACTGCAATACTACTGCAAGTACTACTACAAGTACTACTGCAATACTACTACAAGTACTACTGCAATACTACTGCAAGTACTACTAAAAGTACTACTGCAATACTACTGCAAAACTACTGCAAGTACTACTGCAAGTACTACTGCAAGTACTACTGCAATACTACTGCAAGTACTACTGCAAGTACTACAGTACTACTGCTGGTGCCCAGAGTCAGGACAAAACATGGGGAATCTGCGTTTCAGTTTTATGCAGCTAAAATCTGGAACAGTCTTCCTGAAGATGTGAGACAGGCTTCTACTCTGACAATGTTCAAATCTAAGCTAAAAACTGTTTTGTTTAGCTGCGCATATGACTAAAAGGATTTTTTCTTTGCACTCTTCTTTTTCGTTTGTGATTTTCTTAGTTTAGAAAATCAGTTGGATTGATAATTTTTAATTTAGTTAATTTTATTGTATTTCTGTAATTTCTTTGTGATTTGAATGCATTTTTCCTGCTGTGAAGCACTTTGAATTGCCTTGTGTATGAAATGTGCTCTACAAATAAACTTGCCTTGCCTTGCCTTACTGCAAGTACTACTGCAAGTACTACAGTACTACTACTGCAATACTACAGTACTACTACTGCAATACTACTCAAAGTACTACTGCAATACTACTGCAAGTACTACTGCAATACTACTGCAAGTACTACTACAAGTACTACTGCAAGTACTACTACAAGTACTACTGCAATACTACTACAAGTACTACTGCAATACTACTGCAAGTACTACAACAAGTACTACTGCGATACTACTGCAAGTACTACTACAAGTACTACTGCAATACTTCTGCAAGTACTACTACAAGTACTACTGCAATATTACTGCAAGTACTACTACAAGTACTACTGCAATACTACTGCAATACTACTGCAATACTACTGCAAGTACTACTGCAAGTACTACTGCAATACTACTGTAAGTACTACTGCAAGTACTACTGCAATACTACTGCAAGTACTACTGCAAGTACTACAGTACTACTACTGCAAGTACTACTGCAAGTACTGCTGCAATACTACTGCATGTACTACTGCAAGTACTACTGCAATACTACTGCAAGTACTACTGCAAGTACTACAGTACTTACTGCAAGTACTACTGCAAGTACTACTACAAGTACTACTACAAGTACTACTGCAAGTACTACTAAAATACTACTGAAAGTACTACTGCAAGTATTACTGCAATACTACTGCAAGTACTACTACAAGTACTACTGCAATACTACTGCAATACTACTGCAAGTACTACTGAAATACTACTGCAAGTACTACTACAAGTACTACTGCAATACTACTGCAAGTACTACTACAAGTACTACTGCAATACTACTGCAAGTACTACTGCAATACTACTGCAATACTACTGCAATACTACTGCAGTACTACTGCAAGTACTACTGCAATACTACTGCAAGTACTACTCCAATACTACTGCAATACTACTGCAAGTACTACTGCAAGTACTACAGTACTACTACTGCAAGTACTACTGCAAGTACTGCTGCAATACTACTGCATGTACTACTGCAAGTACTACTGCAATACTACTGCAAGTACTACTGCAAGTACTACAGTACTACTACTGCAAGTACTACTGCAAGTACTACTACAAGTACTACTACAAGTACTACTGCAAGTACTACTGCAATACTACTGAAAGTACTACTGCAAGTATTACTGCAATACTACTGCAAGTACTACTACAAGTACTACTGCAATACTACTGCAATACTACTGCAAGTACTACTGCAATACTACTGCAAGTACTACTACAAGTACTACTGCTATACTACTGCAAGTACTACTGCAATACTACTGCAAGTACTACTGCAATACTACTGCAATACTACTGCAGTACTACTGCAAGTACTACTGCAATACTACTGCAATACTACTGCAAGTACTACTCCAATACTACTGCAATACTACTGCAAGTAACTACTGCAAGTACTACTGCAAGTACTACTGCAATACTACTGCAAGTACTACTGCAAGTACTACAGTACTACTACTACTACAAGTACTACTGCAAGTACTACAGTACTACTACTGCAATACTACAGTACTACTACTGCAATACTACTCAAAGTACTACTGCAATACTACTGCAAGTACTACTGCAATACTACTGCAAGTACTACTACAAGTACTACTGCAATACTACTGCAAGTACTACTACAAGTAGTACTGCAAGTACTACTGCATTACTACTGCATGTACTACTACAAGTACTACTGCAATACTACTGCAAGTACTACTACAAGTACTACTGCAATACTACTGCAAGTACTACTGCAATACTACTGCAATACTACTGCAATACTACTGCAATACTACTACAAGTACTACTGCAAGTACTACTGCAATACTACTGCAAGTACTACTACAAGTACTACTGCAATACTACTGCAATACTACTGCAATACTACTGCAAGTACTACTGCAAGTATTACTGCAATACTACTGCAAGTACTCCTGCAAGTACTACTAAAAGTACTACTGCAAGTACTACTGCAATACTACTGCAAGTATTACTGCACGTACTACTGCAATACTACTGCAAGTACTACTACAAGTACTACTGCAATACTACTGCAAGTACTACTACAAGTACTACTGCAAGTACTACTGCAATACTACTGCAAGTACTACTACAAGTACTACTGCAATACAACTGCAAGTACTACTGCAATACTACTGCAAGTACTACTGCAATACTACTGCAAGTACTACTACAAGTACTACTGCAAGTACTACTGCAATACTACTGCAAGTACTACTACAAGTACTACTGCAATACTACTGCAAGTACTACTACAAGTACTACTGCAATACTACTGCAAGTACTACTACAAGTACTACTGCAATACTACTGCAATACTACTGCATTACTACTGCAAGTACTACTGCAATACTCCTGCAAGTACTACAGTACTACTACTGCAATACTACTCAAAGTACTATTGCTATACTACTGCAAGTACTACTGCAATACTACTGCAAGTACTACTACAAGTATTACTGCAATACTACTGCAAGTACTACTACAAGTACTACTGCAAGTACTACTGCAATACTCCTGCAAGTACTACTACAAGTACTACTGCAATACTACTGCAAGTACTACTACAAGTACTACTGCAATACTACTGCAATACTATTGCAATACTACAGTACTACTACTGCAATACTACTCAAAGTACTACTGCAATACTACCGCAAGTACTACTGCAATACTACTCCAAGTACTACTACAAGTACTACTGCAATACTACTGCAAGTACTACTACAAGTACTACTGCAAGTACTACTGCAATACTACTGCAAGTACTACTACAAGTACTACTGCAATACTACTGCAAGTACTACTACAAGTACTACTGCAATACTACTACAAGTACTACTGCAATACTACTGCAAGTACTACTAAAAGTACTACTGCAATACTACTGCAAAACTACTGCAAGTACTACTGCAAGTACTACTGCAAGTACTACTGCAATACTACTGCAAGTACTACTGCAAGTACTACAGTACTACTACTACAAGTACTACTGCAAGTACTACTACAAGTACTACTGCAAGTACTACTGCAATACTACTGCAAGTACTACTACAAGTACTACTGCAAGTACTACTACAAGTACTACTGCAATACTATTGCAAGTACTACTGCAATACTACTGCAATACTACTGCAATACTACTGCAAGTACTAGTGCAAGTACTACTGCAATACTACTGCAAGTACTATTACAAGTACTACTGCAATACTACTGCAATACTACTGCACGTACTACTGCAAGTACTACTGCAATACTACTGCAAGTACTATTGCAAGTACTACAGTACTACTACTGCAAGTACTACTGCAAGTACTACTACAAGTACTACTACAAGTACTACTGCAAGTACTACTGCAATACTACTGCAAGTACTACTGCAAGTATTACTGCAATACTACTGCAAGTACTACTACAAGTACTACTGCAATACTACTGCAAGTACTACTACAAGTACTACTGCAATACTACTGCAAGTACTACTACAAGTACTACTGCAATACTACTGCAATACTACTGCAATACTACTGCAAGTACTACTGCAAGTACTACAGTACTACTACTGCAAGTACTACTGCAAGTACTGCTGCAATACTACTGCATGTACTACTGCAAGTACTACTGCAATACTACTGCAAGTACTACTGCAAGTACTACAGTACTACTACTGCAAGTACTACTGCAAGTACTACTACAAGTACTACTACAAGTACTACTGCAAGTACTACTGCAATACTACTGAAAGTACTACTGCAAGTATTACTGCAATACTACTGCAAGTACTACTACAAGTACTACTGCAATACTACTGCAAGTACTACTACAAGTACTACTGCAATACTACTGCAAGTACTACTACAAGTACTACTGCAAGTACTACTGCAATACTACTGCAAGTACTACTACAAGTACTACTGCAATACTACTGCAAGTACTACTACAAGTACTACTGCAATACTACTGCAAGTATTACTACAAATACTACTGCAATACTACTGCAAGTAATACTGCAATACTACTGCAATACTACTGCAAGTACTACTGCAAGTACTACTGCAATACTACTGCAAGTACTACTGCAAGTACTACAGTACTACTGCTACAAGTACTACTGCAAGTACTACAGTACTACTACTGCAATACTACAGTACTACTACTGCAATACTACTCAAAGTACTACTGCAATACTACTGCAAGTACTACTGCAATACTACTGCAAGTACTACTACAAGTACTACTGCAATACTACTACAAGTACTACTGCAATACTACTGCAAGTACTACTACAAGTACTACTGCAATACTACTGCAAGTACTACTACAAGTACTACTGCAATACTACTGCAAGTACTACTACAAGTACTACTGCAATACAACTGCAAGTACTACTGCAAGTACTACTGCAATACTACTGCAAGTACTACTACAAGTACTACTGCAAGTACTACTGCAATACTACTGCAAGTACTACTACAAGTACTACTGCAATACTACTGCAAGTACTACTACAAGTACTACTGCAATACTACTGCAAGTACTACTGCATTACTACTGCAAGAACTACTGCAATACTCCTGCAAGTACTACAGTACTACTACTGCAAAGCTACTCAAAGTACTATTGCTATACTACTGCAAGTACTACTGCAATACTACTGCAAGTACTACTACAAGTATTACTGCAATACTGCTGCAAGTACTACTACAAGTACTACTGCAAGTACTACTGCAATACTCCTGCAAGTACTACTACAAGTACTACTGCAATACTACTGCAAGTACTACTACAAGTACTACTGCAATACTACTGCAATACTACTGCAATACTACAGTACTACTACTGCAATACTACTCAAAGTACTACTGCAATACTACCGCAAGTACTACTGCAATACTACTCCAAGTACTACTACAAGTACTACTGCAATACTACTGCAAGTACTACTACAAGTACTACTGCAATATTACTGCAAGTACTACTACAAGTACTACTGCAATACTACTGCAAGTACTACTACAAGTACTACTGCAATACTACTGCAAGTACTACTACAAGTACTACTGCAATATTACTGCAAGTACTACTACAAGTACTACTGCAATACTACTGCAATACTACTGCAATACTACTGCAAGTACTACTGCAAGTACTACTGCAATACTACTGTAAGTACTACTGCAAGTACTACTGCAATACTACTGCAAGTACTACTGCAAGTACTACAGTACTACTACTGCAAATACTACTGCAAGTACTGCTGCAATACTACTGCATGTACTACTGCAAGTACTACTGCAATACTACTGCAAGTACTACTGCAAGTACTACAGTACTACTACTGCAAGTACTACTGCAAGTACTACTACAAGTACTACTACAAGTACTACTGCAAGTACTACTGCAATACTACTGAAAGTACTACTGCAAGTATTACTGCAATACTACTGCAAGTACTACTACAAGTACTACTGCAATACTACTGCAATACTACTGCAAGTACTACTGCAATACTACTGCAAGTACTACTACAAGTACTACTGCAATACTACTGCAAGTACTACTACAAGTACTACTGCAATACTACTGCAAGTACTACTGCAATACTACTGCAATACTACTGCAATACTACTGCAGTACTACTGCAAGTACTACTGCAATACTACTGCAATACTACTGCAAGTACTACTCCAATACTACTGCAATACTACTGTAAGTACTACTGCAAGTACTACAGTACTACTACTGCAAGTACTACTGCAAGTACTGCTGCAATACTACTGCATGTACTACTGCAAGTACTACTGCAATACTACTGCAAGTACTACTGCAAGTACTACAGTACTACTA
The DNA here is from genome assembly GCF_026437365.1 of Eucyclogobius newberryi. NCBI lineage: Eukaryota > Metazoa > Chordata > Actinopteri > Gobiiformes > Gobiidae > Eucyclogobius > Eucyclogobius newberryi. The sequence continues at coordinate 229,045 of NW_027316245.1, read as the reverse complement.
CTGCAAGTACTACTGCAAGTACTACTACAAGTACTACAACAAGTACTACTGCAAGTACTACTGCAATACTACTGAAAGTACTACTGCAAGTATTACTGCAATACTACTGCAAGTACTACTACAAGTACTACTGCAATACTACTGCAATACTACTGCAAGTACTACTGCAATACTACTGCAAGTACTACTACAAGTACTACTGCAATACTACTGCAAGTACTACTACAAGAACTACTGTAATACTACTGCAAGTACTACTGCAATACTACTGCAATACTACTGCAATACTACTGCAGTACTACTGCAAGTACTACTGCAATACTACTGCAATACTACTGCAAGTACAACTCCAATACTACTGCAATACTACTGCAAGTAACTACTGCAAGTACTACTGCAAGTACTACTGCAAGTACTACTGCAATACTACTGCAAGTACTACTGCAAGTACTACAGTACTACTACTACTACAAGTACTACTGCAAGTACTACAGTACTACTACTGCAATACTACAGTACTACTACTGCAATACTACTCAAAGTACTACTGCAATACTACTGCAAGAACTACTGCAATACTACTGCAAGTACTACTACAAGTACTACTGCAATACTACTGCAAGTACTACTACAAGTAGTACTGCAAGTACTACTGCATTACTACTGCATGTACTACTACAAGTACTACTGCAATACTACTGCAAGTACTACTACAAGTACTACTGCAATACTACTGCAAGTACTACTGCAATACTACTGCAATACTACTGCAATACTACTGCAATACTACTACAAGTACTACTGCAAGTACTACTGCAATACTACTGCAAGTACTACTACAAGTACTACTGCAATACTACTGCAATACTACTGCAATACTACTGCAAGTACTACTGCAAGTATTACTGCAATACTACTGCAAGTACTCCTGCAAGTACTACTAAAAGTACTACTGCAAGTACTACTACAAGTACTACTGCAATACTACTGCAAGTACTACTACAAGTACTACTGCAAGTACTACTGCAATACTACTGCAAGTACTACTACAAGTACTACTGCAAAACAACTGCAAGTACTACTGCAATACTACTGCAAGTACTACTGCAATACTACTGCAAGTACTACTACAAGTACTACTGCAAGTACTACTGCAATACTACTGCAAGTACTACTACAAGTACTACTGCAATACTACTGCAAGTACTTCTACAAGTACTACTGCAATACTACTGCAAGTACTACTACAAGTACTACTGCAATACTACTGCAATACTACTGCATTACTACTGCAAGTACTACTGCAATACTCCTGCAAGTACTACAGTACTACTACTGCAATACTACTCAAAGTACTATTGCTATACTACTGCAAGTACTACTGCAATACTACTGCAAGTACTACTACAAGTATTACTGCAATACTACTGCAAGTACTACTACAAGTACTACTGCAAGTAATACTGCAATACTCCTGCAAGTACTACTACAAGTACTACTGCAATACTACTGCAAGTACTACTACAAGTACTACTGCAATACTACTGCAATACTACTGCAATACTACAGTACTACTACTGCAATACTACTCAAAGTACTACTGCAATACTACCGCAAGTACTACTGCAATACTACTCCAAGTACTACTACAAGTACTACTGCAATACTACTGCAAGTACTACTACAAGTACTACTGCAAGTACTACTGCAATACTACTGTAAGTACTACTACAAGTACTACTGCAATACTACTGCAAGTACTACTACAAGTACTACTGCAATACTACTACAAGTACTACTGCAATACTACTGCAAGTACTACTAAAAGTACTACTGCAATACTACTGCAAAACTACTGCAAGTACTACTGCAAGTACTACTGCAATACTACTGCAAGTACTACTGCAAGTACTACAGTACTACTACTACAAGTACTACTGCAAGTACTACTGCAAGTACTACAGTACTACTACTGTAATACTACTCAAAGTACTACTGCAATACTACTGCAAGTACTACTACAAGTACTACTGCAATACTACTGCAAGTACTACTGCAAGTACTACTGCAATACTATTGCAAGTACTACTGCAATACTACTGCAATACTACTGCAATACTACTGCAATACTACTGCAAGTACTAGTGCAAGTACTACTGCAATACTACTGCAAGTACTATTACAAGTACTACTGCAATACTACTGCAATACTACTGCACGTACTACTGCAAGTACTACTGCAATACTACTGCAAGTACTATTGCAAGTACTACAGTACTACTACTGCAAGTACTACTGCAAGTACTACTACAAGTACTACTACAAGTACTACTGCAAGTACTACTGCAATACTACTGCAAGTACTACTGCAAGTATTACTGCAATACTACTGCAAGTACTACTACAAGTACTACTGCAATACTACTGCAAGTACTACTACAAGTACTACTGCAATACTACTGCAAGTACTACTACAAGTACTACTGCAATACTACTGCAATACTACTGCAATACTACTGCAAGTACTACTGCAAGTACTACAGTACTACTACTGCAAGTACTACTGCAAGTACTGCTGCAATACTACTGCATGTACTACTGCAAGTACTACTGCAATACTACTGCAAGTACTACTGCAAGTACTACAGTACTACTACTGCAAGTACTACTGCAAGTACTACTACAAGTACTACTACAAGTACTACTGCAAGTACTACTGCAATACTACTGCAAGTACTACTGCAAGTATTACTGCAATACTACTGCAAGTACTACTACAAGTACTACTGAAATACTACTGCAAGTACTACTACAAGTACTACTGCAATACTACTGCAAGTACTACTACAAGTACTACTGCAAGTACTACTGCAATACTACTGCAAGTACTACTACAAGTACTACTGCAATACTACTGCAAGTACAACTACAAGTACTACTGCAATACTACTGCAAGTATTACTACAAATACTACTGCAATACTACTGGAAGTAATACTGCAATACTACTGCAATACTACTGCAAGTACTACTGCAAGTACTACTGCAATACTACTGCAAGTACTACTGCAAGTACTACAGTACTACTGCTACAAGTACTACTGCAAGTACTACAGTACTACTACTGCAATACTACAGTACTACTACTGCAATACTACTCAAAGTACTACTGCAATACTACTGCAAGTACTACTGCAATACTACTGCAAGTACTACTACAAGTACTACTGCAAGTACTACTACAAGTACTACTGCAATACTACTACAAGTACTACTGCAATACTATTGCAAGTACTACTACAAGTACTACTGCAATACTACTGCAAGTACTACTACAAGTACTACTGCAATACTACTGCAAGTACTACTACAAGTACTACTGCAATACAACTGCAAGTACTACTGCAATACTACTGCAAGTACTACTACAAGTACTACTGCAATACTACTGCAAGTACTACTACAAGTACTACTGCAATACTACTGCAATACTACTGCAATACTACTGCAAGTACTACTGCAAGTACTACAGTACTACTACTGCAAGTACTACTGCAAGTACTGCTGCAATACTACTGCATGTACTACTGCAAGTACTACTGCAATACTACTGCAAGTACTACTGCAAGTACTACAGTACTACTACTGCAAGTACTACTGCAAGTACTACTACAAGTACTACTACAAGTACTACTGCAAGTACTACTGCAATACTACTGCAAGTACTACTGCAAGTATTACTGCAATACTACTGCAAGTACTACTACAAGTACTACTGCAATACTACTGCAAGTACTACTACAAGTACTACTGCAATACTACTGCAAGTACTACTACAAGTACTACTGCAAGTACTACTGCAATACTACTGCAAGTACTACTACAAGTACTACTGCAATACTACTGCAAGTACAACTACAAGTACTACTGCAATACTACTGCAAGTATTACTACAAATACTACTGCAATACTACTGGAAGTAATACTGCAATACTACTGCAATACTACTGCAAGTACTACTGCAAGTACTACTGCAATACTACTGCAAGTACTACTGCAAGTACTACAGTACTACTGCTACAAGTACTACTGCAAGTACTACAGTACTACTACTGCAATACTACAGTACTACTACTGCAATACTACTCAAAGTACTACTGCAATACTACTGCAAGTACTACTACAAGTACTACTGCAAGTACTACTACAAGTACTACTGCAATACTACTACAAGTACTACTGCAATACTACTGCAAGTACTACTACAAGTACTACTGCAATACTACTGCAAGTACTACTACAAGTACTACTGCAATACTACTGCAAGTACTACTACAAGTACTACTGCAATACAACTGCAAGTACTACTGCAATACTACTGCAAGTACTACTGCAATACTACTGCAAGTACTACTGCAAGTACTACTGCAATACTACTGCAAGTACTACTACAAGTACTACTGCAATACTACTGCAAGTACTACTACAAGTACTACTGCAATAATACTGCAAGTACTACTACAAGTACTACTGCAGTACTACTGCAATACTACTGCAAGTATTACTGCAATACTACTGCAAGTACTACTACAAGTACTACTGCAATACTACTGCAATACTACTGCAAGTACTACTGCAATACTACTGCAAGTACTACTACAAGTACTACTGCAATACTACTGCAAGTACTACTACAAGTACTACTGCAATACTACTGCAAGTACTACTGCAATACTACTGCAATACTACTGCAATACTACTGCAGTACTACTGCAAGTACTACTGCAATACTACTGCAATACTACTGCAAGTACTACTCCAATACTACTGCAATACTACTGTAAGTACTACTGCAAGTACTACAGTACTACTACTGCAAGTACTACTGCAAGTACTGCTGCAATACTACTGCATGTACTACTGCAAGTACTACTGCAATACTACTGCAAGTACTACTGCAAGTACTACAGTACTACTACTGCAAGTACTACTGCAAGTACTACTACAAGTACTACAACAAGTACTACTGCAAGTACTACTGCAATACTACTGAAAGTACTACTGCAAGTATTACTGCAATACTACTGCAAGTACTACTACAAGTACTACTGCAATACTACTGCAATACTACTGCAAGTACTACTGCAATACTACTGCAAGTACTACTACAAGTACTACTGCAATACTACTGCAAGTACTACTACAAGAACTACTGTAATACTACTGCAAGTACTACTGCAATACTACTGCAATACTACTGCAATACTACTGCAGTACTACTGCAAGTACTACTGCAATACTACTGCAATACTACTGCAAGTACAACTCCAATACTACTGCAATACTACTGCAAGTAACTACTGCAAGTACTACTGCAAGTACTACTGCAATACTACTGCAAGTACTACTGCAAGTACTACAGTACTACTACTACTACAAGTACTACTGCAAGTACTACAGTACTACTACTGCAATACTACTCAAAGTACTACTGCAATACTACTGCAAGTACTACTGCAATACTACTGCAAGTACTACTACAAGTACTACTGCAAGTACTACTACAAGTACTACTGCAATACTACTACAAGTACTACTGCAATACTATTGCAAGTACTACTACAAGTACTACTGCAATACTACTGCAAGTACTACTACAAGTACTACTGCAATACTACTGCAAGTACTACTACAAGTACTACTGCAATACAACTGCAAGTACTACTGCAATACTACTGCAAGTACTACTACAAGTACTACTGCAATACTACTGCAAGTACTACTACAAGTACTACTGCAATACTACTGCAATACTACTGCAATACTACTGCAAGTACTACTGCAAGTACTACAGTACTACTACTGCAAGTACTACTGCAAGTACTGCTGCAATACTACTGCATGTACTACTGCAAGTACTACTGCAATACTACTGCAAGTACTACTGCAAGTACTACAGTACTACTACTGCAAGTACTACTGCAAGTACTACTACAAGTACTACTACAAGTACTACTGCAAGTACTACTGCAATACTACTGCAAGTACTACTGCAAGTATTACTGCAATACTACTGCAAGTACTACTACAAGTACTACTGCAATACTACTGCAAGTACTACTACAAGTACTACTGCAATACTACTGCAAGTACTACTACAAGTACTACTGCAAGTACTACTGCAATACTACTGCAAGTACTACTACAAGTACTACTGCAATACTACTGCAAGTACAACTACAAGTACTACTGCAATACTACTGCAAGTATTACTACAAATACTACTGCAATACTACTGGAAGTAATACTGCAATACTACTGCAATACTACTGCAAGTACTACTGCAAGTACTACTGCAATACTACTGCAAGTACTACTGCAAGTACTACAGTACTACTGCTACAAGTACTACTGCAAGTACTACAGTACTACTACTGCAATACTACAGTACTACTACTGCAATACTACTCAAAGTACTACTGCAATACTACTGCAAGTACTACTACAAGTACTACTGCAAGTACTACTACAAGTACTACTGCAATACTACTACAAGTACTACTGCAATACTACTGCAAGTACTACTACAAGTACTACTGCAATACTACTGCAAGTACTACTACAAGTACTACTGCAATACTACTGCAAGTACTACTACAAGTACTACTGCAATACAACTGCAAGTACTACTGCAATACTACTGCAAGTACTACTGCAATACTACTGCAAGTACTACTGCAAGTACTACTGCAATACTACTGCAAGTACTACTACAAGTACTACTGCAATACTACTGCAAGTACTACTACAAGTACTACTGCAATAATACTGCAAGTACTACTACAAGTACTACTGCAGTACTACTGCAATACTACTGCAAGTATTACTGCAATACTACTGCAAGTACTACTACAAGTACTACTGCAATACTACTGCAATACTACTGCAAGTACTACTGCAATACTACTGCAAGTACTACTACAAGTACTACTGCAATACTACTGCAAGTACTACTACAAGTACTACTGCAATACTACTGCAAGTACTACTGCAATACTACTGCAATACTACTGCAATACTACTGCAGTACTACTGCAAGTACTACTGCAATACTACTGCAATACTACTGCAAGTACTACTCCAATACTACTGCAATACTACTGTAAGTACTACTGCAAGTACTACAGTACTACTACTGCAAGTACTACTGCAAGTACTGCTGCAATACTACTGCATGTACTACTGCAAGTACTACTGCAATACTACTGCAAGTACTACTGCAAGTACTACAGTACTACTACTGCAAGTACTACTGCAAGTACTACTACAAGTACTACAACAAGTACTACTGCAAGTACTACTGCAATACTACTGAAAGTACTACTGCAAGTATTACTGCAATACTACTGCAAGTACTACTACAAGTACTACTGCAATACTACTGCAATACTACTGCAAGTACTACTGCAATACTACTGCAAGTACTACTACAAGTACTACTGCAATACTACTGCAAGTACTACTACAAGAACTACTGTAATACTACTGCAAGTACTACTGCAATACTACTGCAATACTACTGCAATACTACTGCAGTACTACTGCAAGTACTACTGCAATACTACTGCAATACTACTGCAAGTACAACTCCAATACTACTGCAATACTACTGCAAGTAACTACTGCAAGTACTACTGCAAGTACTACTGCAATACTACTGCAAGTACTACTGCAAGTACTACAGTACTACTACTACTACAAGTACTACTGCAAGTACTACAGTACTACTACTGCAATACTACAGTACTACTACTGCAATACTACTCAAAGTACTACTGCATTACTACTGCAAGAACTACTGCAATACTACTGCAAGTACTACTACAAGTACTACTGCAATACTACTGCAAGTACTACTACAAGTAGTACTGCAAGTACTACTGCATTACTACTGCATGTACTACTACAAGTACTACTGCAATACTACTGCAAGTACTACTACAAGTACTACTGCAATACTACTGCAAGTACTACTGCAATACTACTGCAATACTACTGCAATACTAGTGCAATACTACTACAAGTACTACTGCAAGTACTACTGCAATACTACTGCAAGTACTACTACAAGTACTACTGCAATACTACTGCAATACTACTGCAATACTACTGCAAGTACTACTGCAAGTATTACTGCAATACTACTGCAAGTACTACTGCAAGTACTACAGTACTACTGCTACAAGTACTACTGCAAGTACTACAGTACTACTACTGCAATACTACAGTACTACTACTGCAATACTACTCAAAGTACTACTGCAATACTACTGCAAGTACTACTACAAGTACTACTGCAAGTACTACTACAAGTACTACTGCAATACTACTACAAGTACTACTGCAATACTACTGCAAGTACTACTACAAGTACTACTGCAATACTACTGCAAGTACTACTACAAGTACTACTGCAATACTACTGCAAGTACTACTACAAGTACTACTGCAATACAACTGCAAGTACTACTGCAATACTACTGCAAGTACTACTGCAATACTACTGCAAGTACTACTGCAAGTACTACTGCAATACTACTGCAAGTACTACTACAAGTACTACTGCAATACTACTGCAAGTACTACTACAAGTACTACTGCAATAATACTGCAAGTACTACTACAAGTACTACTGCAGTACTACTGCAATACTACTGCAAGTATTACTGCAATACTACTGCAAGTACTACTACAAGTACTACTGCAATACTACTGCAATACTACTGCAAGTACTACTGCAATACTACTGCAAGTACTACTACAAGTACTACTGCAATACTACTGCAAGTACTACTACAAGTACTACTGCAATACTACTGCAAGTACTACTGCAATACTACTGCAATACTACTGCAATACTACTGCAGTACTACTGCAAGTACTACTGCAATACTACTGCAATACTACTGCAAGTACTACTCCAATACTACTGCAATACTACTGTAAGTACTACTGCAAGTACTACAGTACTACTACTGCAAGTACTACTGCAAGTACTGCTGCAATACTACTGCATGTACTACTGCAAGTACTACTGCAATACTACTGCAAGTACTACTGCAAGTACTACAGTACTACTACTGCAAGTACTACTGCAAGTACTACTACAAGTACTACAACAAGTACTACTGCAAGTACTACTGCAATACTACTGAAAGTACTACTGCAAGTATTACTGCAATACTACTGCAAGTACTACTACAAGTACTACTGCAATACTACTGCAATACTACTGCAAGTACTACTGCAATACTACTGCAAGTACTACTACAAGTACTACTGCAATACTACTGCAAGTACTACTACAAGAACTACTGTAATACTACTGCAAGTACTACTGCAATACTACTGCAATACTACTGCAATACTACTGCAGTACTACTGCAAGTACTACTGCAATACTACTGCAATACTACTGCAAGTACAACTCCAATACTACTGCAATACTACTGCAAGTAACTACTGCAAGTACTACTGCAAGTACTACTGCAATACTACTGCAAGTACTACTGCAAGTACTACAGTACTACTACTACTACAAGTACTACTGCAAGTACTACAGTACTACTACTGCAATACTACAGTACTACTACTGCAATACTACTCAAAGTACTACTGCAATACTACTGCAAGAACTACTGCAATACTACTGCAAGTACTACTACAAGTACTACTGCAATACTACTGCAAGTACTACTACAAGTAGTACTGCAAGTACTACTGCATTACTACTGCATGTACTACTACAAGTACTACTGCAATACTACTGCAAGTACTACTACAAGTACTACTGCAATACTACTGCAAGTACTACTGCAATACTACTGCAATACTACTGCAATACTACTGCAATACTACTACAAGTACTACTGCAAGTACTACTGCAATACTACTGCAGGTACTACTACAAGTACTACTGCAATACTACTGCAATACTACTGCAATACTACTGCAAGTACTACTGCAAGTATTACTGCAATACTACTGCAAGTACTCCTGCAAGTACTACTAAAAGTACTACTGCAAGTACTACTGCAATACTACTGCAAGTATTACTGCACGTACTACTGCAATACTACTGCAAGTACTACTACAAGTACTACTGCAATACTACTGCAAGTACTACTACAAGTACTACTGCAAGTACTACTGCAATACTACTGCAAGTACTACTACAAGTACTACTGCAAAACAACTGCAAGTACTACTGCAATACTACTGCAAGTACTACTGCAATACTACTGCAAGTACTACTACAAGTACTACTGCAAGTACTACTGCAATACTACTGCAAGTACTACTACAAGTACTACTGCAATACTACTGCAAGTACTTCTACAAGTACTACTGCAATACTACTGCAAGTACTACTACAAGTACTACTGCAATACTACTGCAATACTACTGCATTACTACTGCAAGTACTACTGCAATACTCCTGCAAGTACTACAGTACTACTACTGCAATACTACTCAAAGTACTATTGCTATACTACTGCAAGTACTACTGCAATACTACTGCAAGTACTACTACAAGTATTACTGCAATACTACTGCAAGTACTACTACAAGTACTACTGCAAGTAATACTGCAATACTCCTGCAAGTACTACTACAAGTACTACTGCAATACTACTGCAAGTACTACTACAAGTACTACTGCAATACTACTGCAATACTACTGCAATACTACAGTACTACTACTGCAATACTACTCAAAGTACTACTGCAATACTACCGCAAGTACTACTGCAATACTACTCCAAGTACTACTACAAGTACTACTGCAATACTACTGCAAGTACTACTACAAGTACTACTGCAAGTACTACTGCAATACTACTGCAAGTACTACTACAAGTACTACTGCAATACTACTGCAAGTACTACTACAAGTACTACTGCAATACTACTACAAGTACTACTGCAATACTACTGCAAGTACTACTAAAAGTACTACTGCAATACTACTGCAAAACTACTGCAAGTACTACTGCAAGTACTACTGCAATACTACTGCAAGTACTACTGCAAGTACTACAGTACTACTACTACAAGTACTACTGCAAGTACTACTGCAAGTACTACAGTACTACTACTGTAATACTACTCAAAGTACTACTGCAATACTACTGCAAGTACTACTACAAGTACTACTGCAATACTACTGCAAGTACTACTACAAGTACTACTGCAATACTATTGCAAGTACTACTGCAATACTACTGCAATACTACTGCAATACTACTGCAATACTACTGCAAGTACTAGTGCAAGTACTACTGCAATACTACTGCAAGTACTATTACAAGTACTACTGCAATACTACTGCAATACTACTGCACGTACTACTGCAAGTACTACTGCAATACTACTGCAAGTACTATTGCAAGTACTACAGTACTACTACTGCAAGTACTACTGCAAGTACTACTACAAGTACTACTACAAGTACTACTGCAAGTACTACTGCAATACTACTGCAAGTACTACTGCAAGTATTACTGCAATACTACTGCAAGTACTACTACAAGTACTACTGCAATACTACTGCAAGTACTACTACAAGTACTACTGCAATACTACTGCAAGTACTACTACAAGTACTACTGCAATACTACTGCAATACTACTGCAATACTACTGCAAGTACTACTGCAAGTACTACAGTACTACTACTGCAAGTACTACTGCAAGTACTGCTGCAATACTACTGCATGTACTACTGCAAGTACTACTGCAATACTACTGCAAGTACTACTGCAAGTACTACAGTACTACTACTGCAAGTACTACTGCAAGTACTACTACAAGTACTACTACAAGTACTACTGCAAGTACTACTGCAATACTACTGCAAGTACTACTGCAAGTATTACTGCAATACTACTGCAAGTACTACTACAAGTACTACTGAAATACTACTGCAAGTACTACTACAAGTACTACTGCAATACTACTGCAAGTACTACTACAAGTACTACTGCAAGTACTACTGCAATACTACTGCAAGTACTACTACAAGTACTACTGCAATACTACTGCAAGTACAACTACAAGTACTACTGCAATACTACTGCAAGTATTACTACAAATACTACTGCAATACTACTGGAAGTAATACTGCAATACTACTGCAATACTACTGCAAGTACTACTGCAAGTACTACTGCAATACTACTGCAAGTACTACTGCAAGTACTACAGTACTACTGCTACAAGTACTACTGCAAGTACTACAGTACTACTACTGCAATACTACAGTACTACTACTGCAATACTACTCAAAGTACTACTGCAATACTACTGCAAGTACTACTGCAATACTACTGCAAGTACTACTACAAGTACTACTGCAAGTACTACTACAAGTACTACTGCAATTCTACTACAAGTACTACTGCAATACTATTGCAAGTACTACTACAAGTACTACTGCAATACTACTGCAAGTACTACTACAAGTACTACTGCAATACTACTGCAAGTACTACTACAAGTACTACTGCAATACAACTGCAAGTACTACTGCAATACTACTGCAAGTACTACTACAAGTACTACTGCAATACTACTGCAAGTACTACTACAAGTACTACTGCAATACTACTGCAATACTACTGCAATACTACTGCAAGTACTACTGCAAGTACTACAGTACTACTACTGCAAGTACTACTGCAAGTACTGCTGCAATACTACTGCATGTACTACTGCAAGTACTACTGCAATACTACTGCAAGTACTACTGCAAGTACTACAGTACTACTACTGCAAGTACTACTGCAAGTACTTCTACAAGTACTACTACAAGTACTACTGCAAGTACTACTGCAATACTACTGCAAGTACTACTGCAAGTATTACTGCAATACTACTGCAAGTACTACTACAAGTACTACTGCAATACTACTGCAAGTACTACTACAAGTACTACTGCAATACTACTGCAAGTACTACTACAAGTACTACTGCAAGTACTACTGCAATACTACTGCAAGTACTACTACAAGTACTACTGCAATACTACTGCAAGTACAACTACAAGTACTACTGCAATACTACTGCAAGTATTACTACAAATACTACTGCAATACTACTGGAAGTAATACTGCAATACTACTGCAATACTACTGCAAGTACTACTGCAAGTACTACTGCAATACTACTGCAAGTACTACTGCAAGTACTACAGTACTACTGCTACAAGTACTACTGCAAGTACTACAGTACTACTACTGCAATACTACAGTACTACTACTGCAATACTACTCAAAGTACTACTGCAATACTACTGCAAGTACTACTACAAGTACTACTGCAAGTACTACTACAAGTACTACTGCAATACTACTACAAGTACTACTGCAATACTACTGCAAGTACTACTACAAGTACTACTGCAATACTACTGCAAGTACTACTACAAGTACTACTGCAATACTACTGCAAGTACTACTACAAGTACTACTGCAATACAACTGCAAGTACTACTGCAATACTACTGCAAGTACTACTGCAATACTACTGCAAGTACTACTGCAAGTACTACTGCAATACTACTGCAAGTACTACTACAAGTACTACTGCAATACTACTGCAAGTACTACTACAAGTACTACTGCAATAATACTGCAAGTACTACTACAAGTACTACTGCAGTACTACTGCAATACTACTGCATTACTACTGCAAGTACTACTGCAATACTCTTGCAAGTACTACAGTACTACTACTGCAATACTACTCAAAGTACTATTGCTATACTACTGCAAGTACTACTGCAATACTACTGCAAGTACTACTACAAGTATTACTGCAATACTACTGCAAGTACTACTACAAGTACTACTGCAAGTACTACTGCAATACTCCTGCAAGTACTACTACAAGTACTACTGCAATACTACTGCAAGTACTACTACAAGTACTACTGCAATACTACTGCAATACTACAGTACTACTACTGCAATACTACTCAAAGTACTACTGCAATACTACCGCAAGTACTACTGCAATACTACTCCAAGTACTACTACAAGTACTACTGCAATACTACTGCAAGTACTACTACAAGTACTACTGCAAGTACTACTGCAATACTACTGCAAGTACTACTACAAGTACTACTGCAATACTACTGCAAGTACTACTACAAGTACTACTGCAATACTACTACAAGTACTACAGCAATATTACTGCAAGTACTACTAAAAGTACTACTGCAATACTACTGCAAAACTACTGCAAGTACTACTGCAAGTACTACTGCAAGTACTACTGCAATACTACTGCAAGTACTACTGCAAGTACTATAGTACTACTACTACAAGTACTACTGCAAGTACTACTGCAAGTACTACAGTACTACTACTGTAATACTACTCAAAGTACTACTGCAATACTACTGCAAGTACTACTACAAGTACTACTGCAAGTACTACTGCAATACTACTGCAAGTACTACTACAAGTACTACTGCAAGTACTACTACAAGTACTACTGCAATACTATTGCAAGTACTACTGCAATACTACTGCAACACTACTGCAATACTACTGCAATACTACTGCAAGTACTAGTGCAAGTACTACTGCAATACTACTGCAAGTACTATTACAAGTACTACTGCAATACTACTGCAATACTACTGCACGTACTACTGCAAGTACTACTGCAATACTACTGCAAGTACTATTGCAAGTGCTACAGTACTACTACTGCAAGTGCTACTGCAAGTACTACTACAAGTACTACTACAAGTACTACTGCAAGTACTACTGCAATACTACTGCAAGTACTACTGCAAGTATTACTGCAATACTACTGCAAGTACTACTACAAGTACTACTGCAATACTACTGCAAGTACTACTACAAGTACTACTGCAATACTACTGCAAGTACTACTACAAGTACTACTGCAATACTACTGCAATACTACTGCAAGTACTACTGCAAGTACTACAGTACTACTACTGCAAGTACTACTGCAAGTACTGCTGCAATACTACTGCATGTACTACTGCAAGTACTACTGCAATACTACTGCAAGTACTACTGCAAGTACTACAGTACTACTACTGCAAGTACTACTGCAAGTACTACTACAAGTACTACTACAAGTACTACTGCAAGTACTACTGCAATACTACTGAAAGTACTACTGCAAGTGTTACTGCAATACTACTGCAAGTACTACTACAAGTACTACTGCAATACTACTGCAAGTACTGCTACAAGTACAACTGCAATACTACTGCAAGTACTACTACAAGTACTACTGCAAGTACTACTGCAATACTACTGCAAGTACTACTACAAGTACTACTGCAATACTACTGCAAGTACTACTACAAGTACTACTGCAATACTACTTCAAGTACTAATACAAATACTACTGCAATACTACTGCAAGTAATACTGCAATACTACTGCAATACTACTGCAAGTACTACTGCAAGTACTACTGCAATACTACTGCAAGTACTACTGCAAGTACTACAGTACTACTGCTACAAGTACTACTGCAAGTACTACAGTACTACTACTGCAATACTACAGTACTACTACTGCAATACTACTGCAAGTACTACTGCAATACTACTGCAAGTACTACTGCAATACTACTGCAAGTACTACTACAAGTACTACTGCAAGTGCTACTACAAGTACTACTGCAATACTACTACAAGTACTACTGCAATACTACTGCAAGTACTACTACAAGTACTACTGCAATACTACTGCAAGTACTACTACAAGTACTACAGCAATACTACTGCAAGTACTACTACAAGTACTACTGCAATATTACTGCAAGTACTACTACAAGTACTACTGCAATGCTACTGCAATACTACTGCAATACTACTGCAAGTACTACTGCAAGTACTACTGCAATACTACTGTAAGTACTACTGCAAGTACTACTGCAATACTACTGCAAGTACTACTGCAAGTACTACAGTACTACTACTGCAAGTACTACTGCAAGTACTGCTGCAATACTACTGCATGTACTACTGCAAGTACTACTGCAATACTACTGCAAGTACTACTGCAAGTACTACAGTACTACTACTGCAAGTACTACTGTAAGTACTACTACAAGTACTACTACAAGTACTACTGCAAGTACTACTGCAATACTACTGAAAGTACTACTGCAAGTATTACTGCAATACTACTGCAAGTACTACTACAAGTACTACTGCAATACTACTGCAATACTACTGCAAGTACTACTGCAATACTACTGCAAGTACTACTACAAGTACTACTGCAATACTACTGCAAGTACTACTACAAGTACTACTGCAATACTACTGCAAGTACTACTGCAATACTACTGCAATACTACTGCAATACTACTGCAGTACTACTGCAAGTACTACTGCAATACTACTGCAATACTACTGCAAGTACTACTCCAATACTACTGCAATACTACTGCAAGTAACTACTGCAAGTACTACTGCAAGTACTACTGCAATACTACTGCAAGTACTACTGCAAGTACTACACTACTACTACTACTACAAGTACTACTGCAAGTACTACAGTACTACTACTGCAATACTACAGTACTACTACTGCAATACTACTCAAAGTACTACTGCAATACTACTGCAAGTACTACTGCAATACTACTGCAAGTACTACTACAAGTACTACTGCAATACTACTGCAAGTACTACTACAAGTAGTACTGCAAGTACTACTGCATTACTACTGCATGTACTACTACAAGTACTACTTCAATACTACTGCAAGTACTACTACAAGTACTACTGCAATACTACTGCAAGTACTACTGCAATACTACTGCAATACTACTGCAATACTACTGCAATACTACTACAAGTACTACTGCAAGTACTACTGCAATACTACTGCAAGTACTACTACAAGTAGTACTGCAAGTACTACTGCATTACTACTGCATGTACTACTACAAGTACTACTGCAATACTACTGCAAGTACTACTACAAGTACTACTGCAATACTACTGCAAGTACTACTGCAATACTACTGCAATACTACTGCAATACTACTGCAATACTACTACAAGTACTACTGCAAGTACTACTGCAATACTACTGCAAGTACTACAACAAGTACTACTGCAATACTACTGCAATACTACTGCAAGTACTACTACAAGTACTACTGCAATACAACTGCAAGTACTACTACAAGTACTACTGCAAGTACTACTGCAATACTACTGCAAGTACTACTACAAGTACTACTGCAATACTACTGCAAGTACTACTACAAGTACTACTGCAATACTACTGCAAGTACTACTACAAGTACTACTGCAATACTACTGCAATACTACTGCATTACTACTGCAAGTACTACTGCAATACTCCTGCAAGTACTACAGTACTACTACTGCAATACTACTCAAAGTACTATTGCTATACTACTGCAAGTACTACTGCAATACTACTGCAAGTACTACTACAAGTATTACTGCAATACTACTGCAAGTACTACTACAAGTACTACTGCAAGTACTACTGCAATACTCCTGCAAGTACTACTACAAGTACTACTGCAATACTACTGCAAGTACTACTACAAGTACTACTGCAATACTACTGCAATACTACTGCAATACTACAGTACTACTACTGCAATACTACTCAAAGTACTACTGCAATACTACCGCAAGTACTACTGCAATACTACTCCAAGTACTACTGCAATACTACTGCAAGTACTACTACAAGTACTACTGCAAGTACTACTGCAATACTACTGCAAGTACTACTACAAGTACTACTGCAATACTACTGCAAGTACTACTACAAGTACTACTGCAATACTACTACAAGTACTAATGCAATACTACTGCAAGAACTACTAAAAGTACTACTGCAATACTACTGCAAAACTACTGCAAGTACTACTGCAAGTACTACTGCAAGTACTACTGCAATACTACTGCAAGTACTACTGCAAGTACTACAGTACTACTACTACAAGTACTACTGCAAGTACTACTGCAAGTACTACAGTACTACTACTGTAATACTACTCAAAGTACTACTGCAATACTACTGCAAGTACTACTACAAGTACTACTGCAATACTACTGCAAGTACTACTACAAGTACTACTGCAAGTACTTCTACAAGTACTACTGCAATACTATTGCAAGTACTACTGCAATACTACTGCAATACTACTGCAATACTACTGCAATACTACTGCAAGTACTAGTGCAAGTACTACTGCAATACTACTGCAAGTACTATTACAAGTACTACTGCAATACTACTGCAATACTACTGCACGTACTACTGCAAGTACTACTGCAATACTACTGCAAGTACTATTGCAAGTACTACAGTACTACTACTGCAAGTACTACTGCAAGTACTACTACAAGTACTACTACAAGTACTACTACAAGTACTACTGCAATACTACTGCAAGTACTACTGCAAGTATTACTGCAATACTACTGCAAGTACTACTACAAGTACTACTGCAATACTACTGCAAGTACTACTGCAATACTAATGCAAGTACTACTACAAGTACTACTGCAATACTACTGCAATACTACTGCAATACTACTGCAAGTACTACTGCAAGTACTACAGTACTACTACTGCAAGTACTACTGCAAGTACTGCTGCAATACTACTGCATGTACTACTGCAAGTACTACTGCAATACTACTGCAAGTACTACTGCAAGTACTACAGTACTACTACTGCAAGTACTACTGCAAGTACTACTACAAGTACTACTACAAGTACTACTGCAAGTACTACTGCAATACTACTGAAAGTACTACTGCAAGTATTACTGCAATACTACTGCAAGTACTAATACAAGTACTACTGCAATACTACTGCAAGTACTACTAGAAGTACTACTGCAATACTACTGCAAGTACTACTACAAGTACTACTGCAAGTACTACTGCAATACTACTGCAAGTACTACTACAAGTACTACTGCAATACTACTGCAAGTACTACTACAAGTACTACTGCAATACTACTGCAAGTACTACTACAAATACTACTGCAATACTACTGCAAGTAATACTGCAATACTACTGCAATACTACTGCAAGTACTACTGCAAGTACTACTGCAATACTACTGCAAGTACTACTGCAAGTACTACAGTACTACTGCTACAAGTACTACTGCAAGTACTACAGTACTACTACTGCAATACTACAGTACTACTACTGCAATACTACTCAAAGTACTACTGCAATACTACTGCAAGTACTACTGCAATACTACTGCAAGTACTACTACAAGTACTACTGCAAGTACTACTACAAGTACTACTGCAATACTACTACAAGTACTACTGCAATACTACTGCAAGTACTACTACAAGTACTACTGCAATACTACTGCAAGTACTACTACAAGTACTACTGCAATACTACTGCAAGTACTACTACAAGTACTACTGCAATATTACTGCAAGTACTACTACAAGTACTACTGCAATACTACTGCAATACTACTGCAATACTACTGCAAGTACTACTGCAAGTACTACTGCAATACTACTGTAAGTACTACTGCAAGTACTACTGCAATACTACTGCAAGTACTACTGCAAGTACTACAGTACTACTACTGCAAGTACTACTGCAAGTACTGCTGCAATACTACTGCATGTACTACTGCAAGTACTACTGCAATACTACTGCAAGTACTACTGCAAGTACTACAGTACTACTACTGCAAGTACTACTGCAAGTACTACTACAAGTACTACTACAAGTACTACTGCAAGTACTACTGCAATACTACTGAAAGTACTACTGCAAGTATTACTGCAATACTACTGCAAGTACCACTACAAGTACTACTGCAATACTACTGCAAGTACTATTACAAGTACTACTGCAATACTACTGCAAGTACTACTACAAGTACTACTGCAATACTACTGCAAGTACTACTACAAGTACTACTGCAATACTTCTGCAAGTACTACTACAAGTAATACTGCAATACTACTGCAATACTACTGCAATACTACTGCAAGTACTACTGCAAGTACTACAGTACTACTACTGCAAGTACTACTGCAAGTACCTCAGTACTACTACTGCAAGTACTACTGCAAGTACTTCTGCAATTCTACTGCAATAATACACTACTACTACTGCAAGCACTACAGTACTACTACTGCAAGTACTACTGCAAGTACTACAGTACTACTACTGCAAGTACTTCTGCAATACTACTGCAAGTAATACTGTACTACTACTGCAAGTACTACTGCAATACTACTGCAATACTACTGCAAGTACTACAGTACTGCTACTGCAAGTACTACTGCAATACTACTGCAATACTACTGCAAGTACTACTGCAAGTACTTCTTGTCCCTCTGTCCAGAGGAGACGTTCTGTCAGAATGTCAGTGTCTCGCCTTAAAATGAAATAAGAAAAGTCAAACTGAGACAAAGTGACTTCATTTCAGATTCTGTCCTGATCCGACTCAGAGAAACTCAAAGCAAAAGAACTTTTATTGTTCAGTGTCTCTGGCAGAGAGGGCGGTGGTCTCTCTGGACTGGCAGAGCGGACGGTGGTCTCTCTGGACTGGCAGAGCGGGCGGTGGTCCCTCTGGACTGGCAGAGCGGGCGGTGGTCCCTCTGGACTGGCAGAGCGGGCGGTGGTCCCTCTGGACTGGCAAAGCGGGCGGTGGTCTCTCTGGACTGGCAGAGCGGGTGGTGGTCCCTCTGGATTGGCAGTTCGGGTGGTGGTCCCTCTGGACTGGCAGAGCAGGTGGTGGCAGAGCAGGTTTAGATCCTGGTGGTGCAACACTGGACCAGCTCTAGGTTCATGGGAGTTTTCCCAACCAGTCCACATGTGCTTTTGACCGTGTCCCTCAGGGTGTCCTTTGGGGGGTGCTCCGGGAGTACGGGGTCCGGGGCCCTTTGCTCAGGGCTGTCCGGTCCCAGAGCAGGAGCTGTGTTCATTGCAATAAGTCAGACCGGTTCCCAGTGAGGGACTCCTCAGGGCTGCGCTTTGTCACCGGTTCTGTTCGTAGTTTTTATGGACAGAATTTCTAGGCGCAGTCAAAGGTCGGAGGGTGTGGTCAGGGATCAGAGGGTGTAGTCAGGGGTTGGAGGGTGTGGTCAGGGGTTGGAGGGTGTCCGGTTTGGGGACCATAGGATCTCATCTCTGCTGTTTGCAGATGGTGTTGTCCAGATGGCTCCATCAAACCCGGACCTGCAACATGCACTTGGACGGTTTACAGCCGAGTGGGAAGCGTCTGGGATAAGAATCAGGAGTCCTTGTTCTCTCCAGGTGGGTGGGGGTCCTTGTCCTCGCCAGGTGGGTGGGGGTCCTTGTCCTCGCCAGGTGGGTGGGGGGTCCTTGTCCTCTCCAGGTGGGTGGGGGTCCTTGTCCTCTCCAGGTGGGTGGGGGTCCTTGTCCTCGCCAGGTGGGTGGGGGGTCCTTGTCCTCGCCAGGTGGGTGGGGGGTCCTTGTCCTCTCCAGGTGGGTGGGGGTCCTTGTCCTCTCCAGGTGGGTGGGGGCAGTGTTGTGCCTGAACGCGTTCATTGAACGAAAGTTCATGAACGCGTTCATAATTTTGTTGAACGTGAACTGAACGAACGGTTTTACTGCTGAAGAACGATAATATGAACACGTTCATTCTGGTGTCTGTGACGACACCTTCATTCTTTTTATTTTCGTTCAATAAAGTGTCAGATTTCTAGAGACTTCCAGGTGAAAAACACCTTTAAGACGCACAAAAAGAGCCTGTGTCTGTCATGAGAGCTCCAGTTGTGGAGGCGATAGATCTTGGAGACAGAGATTTGGCGTGTAGCACCCCCACGGTCGCACCGCACTGCGCATGCGCATCAAAACAAAAAGCAGCATTGACGCGACCGCAACGTGAAGTCAACAGAGCAGCAGGAGTCGCCCTTCTACGAGCAGTTACGTGACTTTTATGATGAGGTCGGTGAGGATGGAACAATCTAACATTTATGTGCAAACTTTGCCCAGCAACTTTTCCCTCATGTTTTTGAGAATATACTACTACTACTACTACTACTACTACTACTACTGCTACTGCTACTACTACTACTGTTACTGCTACTGCTGCTGCTGCTGCTGCTGCTGCTGCTGCTGCTGCTACTACTGCTACTACTACTACTACTACTACTACTGCTGCTGCTGGTGGTGCTGAATGGACAGCAACACATGGGGAAGTCTGTTCCTTCAGTGTGAATGTGACTCTGGAGGATTCAAAACTGGAAGAAGATGAATCTGACACATATTTTCAGCAATAAACTAATGCAATATTTGCTGCTGTGGTTTTATTTGGACTGTGGAAATAATTTAGAACAATTATTGAATAATATTGAAAAAATAACTGAACTAGTTCATTTTTGGAGTGTGAACTTAGTTCAACATTTTACTATGAACTATGAACTATGAACTGAACTAGTTCATGTAGAAAGTGAACTTTCCCAACAGAAAGGGGGGTTCTTGTTCTCTCCAGGTGGGTGGGGGGTCCTTGTCCTCTCCAGGTGGGTGGGGGGTTCTTGTTCTCTCCAGGTGGGTGGGGGTCCTTGTCCTCTCCAGGTGGGTGGGGGGTTCTTGTTCTCTCCAGGTGGGTGGGGGGTTCTTGTCCTCTCCAGGTGGGTGGGGGGTTCTTGTCCTCTCCAGGTGGGTGGGGGGTTCTTGTTCTCTCCAGGTGGGTGGGGGGTTCTTGTCCTCTGCAGGTGGGTGGGGAGTCCTTGTCCTCTCCAGGTGGGTGGGGGGTCCTTGTCCTCTCCAGGTGGGTGGGGGTCCTTGTCCTCTCCAGGTGGGTGGGGGCAGTGTTGTGCCTGAACGCGTTCATTGAACGAAAGTTCATGAACGCGTTCATAATTTTGTTGAACGTGAACTGAACGAACGGTTTTACTGCTGAAGAACGATAATATGAACACGTTCATTCTGGTGTCTGTGACGACACCTTCATTCTTTTTATTTTCGTTCAATAAAGTGTCAGATTTCTAGAGACTTCCAGGTGAAAAACACCTTTAAGACGCACAAAAAGAGCCTGTGTCTGTCATGAGAGCTCCAGTTGTGGAGGCGATAGATCTTGGAGACAGAGATTTGGCGTGTAGCACCCCCACGGTCGCACCGCACTGCGCATGCGCATCAAAACAAAAAGCAGCATTGACGCGACCGCAACGTGAAGTCAACAGAGCAGCAGGAGTCGCCCTTCTACGAGCAGTTACGTGACTTTTATGATGAGGTCGGTGAGGATGGAACAATCTAACATTTATGTGCAAACTTTGCCCAGCAACTTTTCCCTCATGTTTTTGAGAATATACTACTACTACTACTACTACTACTACTACTACTGCTACTGCTACTACTACTACTGTTACTGCTACTGCTGCTGCTGCTGCTGCTGCTGCTGCTGCTGCTGCTACTACTGCTACTACTACTACTACTACTACTACTGCTGCTGCTGGTGGTGCTGAATGGACAGCAACACATGGGGAAGTCTGTTCCTTCAGTGTGAATGTGACTCTGGAGGATTCAAAACTGGAAGAAGATGAATCTGACACATATTTTCAGCAATAAACTAATGCAATATTTGCTGCTGTGGTTTTATTTGGACTGTGGAAATAATTTAGAACAATTATTGAATAATATTGAAAAAATAACTGAACTAGTTCATTTTTGGAGTGTGAACTTAGTTCAACATTTTACTATGAACTATGAACTATGAACTGAACTAGTTCATGTAGAAAGTGAACTTTCCCAACAGAAAGGGGGGTTCTTGTTCTCTCCAGGTGGGTGGGGGGTCCTTGTCCTCTCCAGGTGGGTGGGGGGTTCTTGTTCTCTCCAGGTGGGTGGGGGGTCCTTGTCCTCTCCAGGTGGGTGGGGGGTTCTTGTTCTCTCCAGGTGGGTGGGGGGTCCTTGTCCTCTCCAGGTGGGTGGGGGGTTCTTGTTCTCTCCAGGTGGGTGGGGGGTTCTTGTCCTCTCCAGGTGGGTGGGGGGTTCTTGTCCTCTCCAGGTGGGTGGGGGGTTCTAGTTCTCTCCAGGTGGGTGGGGGGTTCTTGTCCTCTGCAGGTGGGTGGGGAGTCCTTGTCCTCTCCAGGTGGGTGGGGGGTCCTTGTCCTCTCCAGGTGGGTGGGGGGTCCCCTATTTACATCAGTTATATGCACATGAATGTGACATTACTGCGTGTGATAACGACAGTATTGCACATGGGTATGACAGTATTGCACATGGGTATGTCAGTATTGCACATGGTATGACAGTATTGCACATGTGTATGTCAGTATTGCACATGGTATGTCAGTATTGCACATGGGTATGTCAGTATTGCACATGGGTATGACAGTATTGCACATGGGTATGTCAGTATTGCACATGGGTATGTCAGTATTGCACATGGATATGACAGTATTGCACATGGGTATTACAGTATTGCACATGGGTATGACAGTATTGCACATGGGTGTGACAGTATTGCACATGGGTATGACAGTATTGCACATGGGTATGACAGTATTGCACATGGGTGTGACAGTATTGCACATGGGTATGACAGTATTGCAAATGGGTATGTCAGTATTGCACATGGGTATGACAGTATTGCACATGGGTATTTCAGTATTGCACATGGGTATGACAGTATTGCACATGAGTATGATGTATTGCACATGGGTATATCAGTATTGCACATGGGTGTGACAGTATTGCACATGGGTATGACAGTATTGCACATGGGTATGACAGTATTGCACATGTGTATGACAGTATTGCACATGGGTATGACAGTATTGCACATGGGTGTGACAGTATTGCACATGGGTATGACAGTATTGCACATGTGTATGACAGTATTGCACATGGGTATGACAGTATTGTACATGTGTATGACAGTATTGCACATGGGTGTGACAGTATTGCACATGGGTATGACAGTATTGCACATGTGTATGACAGTATTGCACATGGGTATGACAGTATTGTACATGTGTATGACAGTATTGCACATGGGTGTGACAGTATTGCACATGGGTATGACAGTATTGCACATGGGTATGACAGTATTGCACATGGGTATGACAGTATTGCACATGGGTATGACAGTATTGCACATGTGTATGACAGTATTGCACATGGGTATGACAGTATTGCACATGGGTATGACAGTATTGCACATGGGTGTGACAGTATTGCACATGGGTTTATCAGTATTGCACATGTGTATGACAGTATTGCACATGGGTATGACAGTATTGCACATGGGTATGACAGTATTGCACATGTGTATGACAGTATTGCACATGGGTATGACAGTATTGCACATGGGTGTGACAGTATTGCACATGGGTATATCAGTATTGCACATGTGTATGACAGTATTGCACATGGGTATGACAGTATTGCACATGGGTATGACAGTGTGTGTTGAAGAGTGTGACAGCAGCAGAAGGACAGACTGTGAAACGTCTCCTTCACACAGCGAGGGTGGATCAGTCACTGAAGGTGCTCTCCAGAGTGGACAGAGTGTCCTGCAGGGGACAGAGTGTCCTGCAGGGGGCGACACTCATGGTCCAGCATAGATGTGAGTTTATCCAGGACCTTCTGTCCCCCACCTCCTGCACCGAGTCCAGAGGACAGCCCAGGACGGAGCTTTGTCCAGCTTCTTCCTCTCCCTCTCTGTGATGCTGCTGCTCCAGCAGACCACACCTACAGGAGCTGATGCACCACAGAGTCAGAGAAGGTCTTCAGGAGTGGCCCTGTCAGGAGTGGCCCTGTCAGGAGTGGCCCTGTCACTCCAAAAGACCTGAGTCTCCTCGGGAGGTAGAGCCCACTCTGGCTCTTCCTGTACAGTCTGTGTTATGAGTCCAGTTTGTGGTTCAGATGAACACCAGGTCCTTGTATGAGTCACTCTCTCAATGTCCCGTCCCTGGATGTTCTCTGGTGAGGGGGGCGTGGCCTCTGTGGAAGTCCACCACCATCTCCTTGGTCTTCCCCGTGTTGATGAGGAGGTGGTTCCGCTGACACCAGTCCACAATGTAAGATAATCCTTTAATATCACACGCAGGGACATGTGGGACATGTTGTCCACACAGGGACATGTGGGACATGTTGTCCACACAGGGACATGTGGGACATGTTGTCCACACAGGGACATGTGGGACATGTTGTCCACACAGGGACATGTGGTTGTTGCAATAGAAACAGAGGAAAAGGACAGATTACAGGAAGTTTCAAAAACACTCTTAATAGAAGAAGAACTCTTAATAGGGAATGGAGGGGGAAATAAAATAAAATAGATAAATAAATATAAAAAGATAAAGATAAAAATAAGATAATAATAAAATAATGAAAACAGAATAAAATAAAAATAAAATAAAGTAAAAATAGCTAGCACAAGACTAGGTAAATACTATTAGCAGGTAAGTAAACAGAATAAAAACAAAGTAGAAGTCCTGCTCCAGTCCTCTGTCCTCCACATCATCGTCGCTGATGAGTCCCATGATGGCAGAGTGGTCAGAGAACTTCTGCAGGACACAGTGTCCATGTCTGAGGTCTGCAGTGTAGAGGGTGAAGAGACAGGGCGCGAGGACAGTGCCCTGGGGCGCCTCACTCACACGGGCCTCAGTCACACGGGCCTCGCTCACACGGGCCTCGCTCACACGGGCCTCGCTCACACGGGCCTCAGTCACACGGGCCTCAGTCACACGGGCCTCGCTCACACGGGCCTCGCTCACACGGGCCTCGCTCACACGGGCCTCAGTCACACGGGCCTCAGTCACACGGGCCTCAGTCACACGGGCCTCAGTCACACGGGCCTGTCACACGGGCCTGTCACACGGGCCTCGCTCACACGGGCCTCAGTCACACGGGCCTCGCTCACACGGGCCTCGCTCACACGGGCCTCACTCACACGGGCCTCAGTCACACGGGCCTCAGTCACACGGGCCTCGCTCACACGGGCCTCGCTCACACGGGCCTCAGTCACACGGGCCTCGCTCACACGGGCCTCAGTCACACGGGCCTGTCACACGGGCCTGTCACACGGGCCTCGCTCACACGGGCCTCGCTCACACGGGCCTCAGTCACACGGGCCTCAGTCACACGGGCCTCAGTCACACGGGCCTCGCTCACACGGGCCTCGCTCACACGGGCCTCAGTCACACGGGCCTCGCTCACACGGGCCTCAGTCACACGGGCCTGTCACACGGGCCTCGCTCACACGGGCCTCGCTCACACGGGCCTCAGTCACACGGGCCTCGCTCACACGGGCCTCACTCACACGGGCCTCAGTCACACGGGCCTCGCTCACACGGGCCTCGCTCACACGGGCCTCAGTCACACGGGCCTCGCTCACACGGGCCTCGCTCACACGGGCCTCGCTCACACGGGCCTCAGTCACACGGGCCTCGCTCACACGGGCCTCACTTACACGGGCCTCGCTCACACGGGCCTCGCTCACACGGGCCTCGCTCACACGGGCCTCAGTCACACGGGCCTCAGTCACACGGGCCTCGCTCACACGGGCCTCAGTCACACGGGCCTCAGTCACACGGGCCTCAGTCACACGGGCCTCGCTCACACGGGCCTCGCTCACACGGGCCTCAGTCACACGGGCCTCGCTCACACGGGCCTCGCTCACACGGGCCTCAGTCACACGGGCCTCGCTCACACGGGCCTCGCTCACACGGGCCTCGCTCACACGGGCCTCGCTCACACGGGCCTCGCTCACACGGGCCTCAGTCACACGGGCCTCAGTCACACGGGCCTCGCTCACACGGGCCTCAGTCACACGGGCCTCAGTCACACGGGCCTCGCTCACACGGGCCTCAGTCACACGGGCCTCAGTCACACGGGCCTCGCTCACACGGGCCTCAGTCACAAGGGCCTCGCTCACACGGGCCTCGCTCACACGGGCCTCAGTCACACGGGCCTCAGTCACACGGGCCTGTCACACGGGCCTCGCTCACACGGGCCTCGCTCACACGGGCCTCAGTCACACGGGCCTCAGTCACACGGGCCTCGCTCACACGGGCCTCGCTCACACGGGCCTCAGTCACACGGGCCTCAGTCACACGGGCCTCGCTCACACGGGCCTCGCTCACACGGGCCTCGCTCACACGGGCCTCAGTCACACGGGCCTCGCTCACACGGGCCTCAGTCACACGGGCCTCGCTCACACGGGCCTCGCTCACACGGGCCTCGCTCACACGGGCCTCGCTCACACGGGCCTCAGTCACACGGGCCTCGCTCACACGGGCCTCAGTCACACGGGCCTCGCTCACACGGGCCTCAGTCACACGGGCCTCGCTCACACGGGCCTCGCTCACACGGGCCTCGCTCACACGGGCCTCAGTCACACGGGCCTCGCTCACACGGGCCTCGCTCACACGGGCCTCAGTCACACGGGCCTCGCTCACACGGGCCTCGCTCACACGGGCCTCGCTCACACGGGCCTCGCTCACACGGGCCTCACTTACACGGGCCTCGCTCACACGGGCCTCGCTCACACGGGCCTCGCTCACACGGGCCTCAGTCACACGGGCCTCGCTCACACGGGCCTCGCTCACACGGGCCTCGCTCACACGGGCCTCAGTCACACGGGCCTCGCTCACACGGGCCTCGCTCACACGGGCCTCACTTACACGGGCCTCGCTCACACGGGCCTCGCTCACACGGGCCTCGCTCACACGGGCCTCACTTACAATGGCCTTTGCTCTAAAGTTTTAGCATAAACTATAATGCAAAATAAGCCTGGATGTTACACTCTTTACAAACAAAAGATCTTTATTAAAACTCAAATAACAAAGATTAGAAATAACAGAGACTAAAATATGAATATGCTGCTGTTTTCACTCAAACGTGTTCAGAAAATGACAAAGGGGAAATATTAAGGAAGTTCTAGTCGTTTGGAGCCGGCGCCTTCGAAGAAAAGTTATTTTTAAGAGTGACTTCCTGTGATAAAACGGTCACATGACGCGCCACCACGTTTACCAGAAGCGTCTGAAAGAGGCGTGTCCTAAGCTCCGGCGAGTCACAAGCAGCGAAGCGTCTGAGTGTACCTTTTACTTTACTTCACAAGTTACTTTTAGCACGTTTGTGGTGACATTTAACACAAATCGGAGTGAAAAGCTTTAACGTTTCACATGTTTAAACACAACGCTTTGACTTCACCCGTGACCTGGCGTGTGGATGAAGCGTGTTCTGTGACAGCAACTGTAGAACTCATGTAAGTCCAAGAAAAGAAATAAGTCAATCTGAGAGACCCGCCCTCTTTTCTGTGAGGAGGTCCTCTGACACGCGAGGAGGTCCTCTGACACGTGAGGAGGTCCTCTGACACGTGAGGAGGTCCTCTGACACGCGAGGAGGTCCTCTGACACGTGAGGAGGGGGAGGTCCTCTGACACGCGAGGAGGGGGGAGGAGTCTGTGTTGTGGGGGAGGAATCCGTGTTGTGGCAGCATCAGTGGCTCTTCTTGGACGAGCCGAAGCCGGAGAAGCCCATGACGGCCGCCATCTCGTCGTCGTCCTCCAGCTCCAGGTCGTCGTCCGCGCGGCGTTTTCGCTCCTTCAACTTCTCCTTCTTGTACGCTTTGGCCTTTTCCTCCTGAGGGACAGATGGACACGTCAGACACACGAGAACACGGCTTCAACACGCATCAGACACGAGAACACGGCTTCAACACGCATCAGACACGAGAACACGGCTTCAACACGCATCAGACACGAGAACACGGCTTCAACACGCATCAGACACGAGAACACGGCTTCAACACGCATCAGACACGAGAACACGGCTTCAACACGCATCAGACACAAGAACACGGCTTCAACACGCATCAGACACGAGAATCAACACGCATCAGACACGAGAACACGGCTTCAACACGCATCAGACACGAGAACACGGCTTCAACACGCATCAGACACGCGAACACGGCTTCAACGCGCATCAGACACGAGAACACGGCTTCAACACGCATCAGACACGCGAACACGGCTTCAACACGCATCAGACACGAGAATCAACACGCATCAGACACGAGAACACGGCTTCAACACGCATCAGACACGAGAATCAACACGCATCAGACACGAGAACACGGCTTCAACACGCATCAGACACGAGAACACGGCTTCAACACGCATCAGACACGCGAACACGGCTTCAACACGCATCAGACACGAGAACACGGCTTCAACACGCATCAGACACGAGAACACGGCTTCAACACGCATCAGACACGAGAACACGGCTTCAACACGCATCAGACACGGCTTCAACACGCATCAGACACGAGAACACGGCTTCAACACGCATCAGACACGAGAACACGGCTTCAACACGCATCAGACACGAGAACACGGCTTCAACACGCATCAGACACGAGAACACGGCTTCAACACGCATCAGACACAAGAACACGGCTTCAACACGCATCAGACACGAGAATCAACACGCATCAGACACGAGAACACGGCTTCAACACGCATCAGACACGAGAACACGGCTTCAACACGCATCAGACACGCGAACACGGCTTCAACGCGCATCAGACACGAGAACACGGCTTCAACACGCATCAGACACGCGAACACGGCTTCAACACGCATCAGACACGAGAATCAACACGCATCAGACACGAGAACACGGCTTCAACACGCATCAGACACGAGAATCAACACGCATCAGACACGAGAACACGGCTTCAACACGCATCAGACACGAGAACACGGCTTCAACACGCATCAGACACGCGAACACGGCTTCAACACGCATCAGACACGAGAACACGGCTTCAACACGCATCAGACACGAGAACACGGCTTCAACACGCATCAGACACGAGAACACGGCTTCAACACGCATCAGACACGGCTTCAACACGCATCAGACACGAGAACACGGCTTCAACACGCATCAGACACGAGAACACGGCTTCAACACGCATCAGACACGAGAACACGGCTTCAACACGCATCAGACACGAGAACACGGCTTCAACACGCATCAGACACGAGAACACGGCTTCAACACGCATCAGACGTGCTCAAAGCCTCATAACCTGTTCAAAGCGCGCTCATAGCGCGTTCATAGCCTGTTCAAACGTGCTTTGAACGCGCTCTGAACACTAAACCTCAGAGAGCGCTCAAAGCATGTTCATAGCGCGTTCATAGCGCGTTCACAGGGCGTTCACAGGGCGTTCACAGGACGTTCACAGCGCGTTCACAGGGCGTTCACAGGGCGTTCACAGCGCGTTCACAGGGCGTTCACAGCGCGTTCACAGGGCGTTCACAGGGCGTTCACAGGGCGTTCACAGCGCGTTCACAGGGCGTTCACAGGGCGTTCACAGCGCGTTCACAGGGCGTTCACAGCGCGTTCACAGGGCGTTCACAGGGCGTTCACAGCGCGTTCACAGGGCGTTCACAGGGCGTTCACAGGGCGTTCACAGGGCGTTCACAGGGCGTTCACAGCGCGTTCACAGCGGGTTCACAGGGCGTTCACAGGGCGTTCACAGCGCCTTCACAGGGCGTTCACAGGGCGTTCACAGGGCGTTCACAGGGCGTTCACAGCGCGTTCACAGGGCGTTCACAGGGCGTTCACAGGGCGTTCACAGCGCGTTCACAGGGCGTTCACAGCGGGTTCACAGGGCGTTCACAGCGCGTTCACAGGGCGTTCACAGGGCGTTCACAGGGCGTTCACAGGGCGTTCACAGCGCGTTCACAGGGCGTTCACAGGGCGTTCACAGCGGGTTCACAGGGCGTTCACAGGGCGTTCACAGGGCGTTCACAGGGCGTTCACAGGGCGTTCACAGGGCGTTCACAGCGCGTTCACAGGGCGTTCACAGGGCGTTCACAGGGCGTTCACAGGGCGTTCACAGGGCGTTCACAGGGCGTTCACAGGGCGTTCACAGGGCGTTCACAGGGCGTTCACAGCGGGTTCACAGGGCGTTCACAGCGCGTTCACAGGGCGTTCACAGGGCGTTCACAGGGCGTTCACAGGGCGTTCACAGGGCGTTCACAGCGGGTTCACAGCGCGTTCACAGGGCGTTCACAGCGCGTTCACAGCGCGTTCACAGGGCGTTGACAGCGGGTTCACAGGGCGTTCACAGCGCGTTCACAGGGCGTTCACAGGGCGTTCACAGGGCGTTCACAGGGCGTTCACAGGGCGTTCACAGGGCGTTCACAGCCACAGGGCGTTCACAGCGGGTTCACAGCGGGTTCACAGGGCGTTCACAGCGCGTTCACAGGGCGTTCACAGGGCGTTCACAGGGCGTTCACAGGGCGTTCACAGGGCGTTCACAGCGCGTTCACAGCGCGTTCACAGGGCGTTCACAGGGCGTTCACAGGGCGTTCACAGCGCGTTCACAGGGCGTTCACAGGGCGTTCACAGCGCGTTCACAGCGCGTTCACAGGGCGTTCACAGGGCGTTCACAGGGCGTTCACAGGGCGTTCACAGCGCGTTCACAGCGCGTTCACAGGGCGTTCACAGGGCGTTCACAGGGCGTTCACAGCGCGTTCACAGGGCGTTCACAGGGCGTTCACAGCGCGTTCACAGCGCGTTCACAGGGCGTTCACAGGGCGTTCACAGGGCGTTCACAGCGCGTTCATACCTCTTCTCGCAGCTCCTTCATTCGCTCCTCAAAGTCGTACTCCTTCTGTTTCTCCTCCATTTTCTTCTTATTTGCCTCGAAGCGTTTCTTGACCTGGTCCAGCGATGACCGCTCCACTCGCATGGACATCCCCAGGTTCCTCTGGTCTGAGCGGTTCAAACAAACACTGCACATCAGCTCAAACTCTTCACTCTCTTTAGGTCATGTGACTGTGTTACTAAGGCCGCAGTTATTTTATTACTTGGTTTACGGATTTTTAAATGAAATATATGGAACAGGCGGACGAAATATAAATATAATTTCAATATACTGGGGGGGGTGTGAGTGTAACAGTAGATGTAACAGTAGATGGAGCAGTAGATGTAACAGTAGATGTAACAGTAGATGGAGCAGTAGATGTAACAGTAGATGTAACAGTAGATGGAGCAGTAGATGTAACAGTAGATGGAGCAGTAGATGGAGCAGTAGATGTAACAGTAGATGTAACAGTAGATGGAGCAGTAGATGTAACAGTAGATGGAGCAGAAGATGGAGCAGTAGATGTAACAGTAGATGTAACAGTAGATGGAGCAGTAGATGGAGCAGTAGACGTAACAGTAGATGGAGCAGTAGATGGAGCAGTAGATGGAGCAGTAGATGTAACAGTAGATGGAGCAGTAGATGGAGCAGTAGATGTAACAGTAGATGTAACAGTAGATGGAGCAGTAGATGTAACAGTAGATGGAGCAGAAGATGGAGCAGTAGATGTAACAGTAGATGGAGCAGTAGATGTAACAGTAGATGTAACAGTAGATGGAGCAGTAGATGTAACAGTAGATGGAGCAGTAGATGGAGCAGTAGATGTAACAGTAGATGTAACAGTAGATGGAGCAGTAGATGTAACAGTAGATGGAGCAGAAGATGGAGCAGTAGATGTAACAGTAGATGTAACAGTAGATGGAGCAGTAGATGTAACAGTAGATGGAGCAGTAGATGTAACAGTAGATGGAGCAGTAGATGGAGCAGTAGACGTAACAGTAGATGGAGCAGTAGATGGAGCAGTAGATGGAGCAGTAGATGTAACAGTAGATGGAGCAGTAGATGGAGCAGTAGATGTAACAGTAGATGTAACAGTAGATGGAGCAGTAGATGTAACAGTAGATGGAGCAGAAGATGGAGCAGTAGATGTAACAGTAGATGGAGCAGTAGATGTAACAGTAGATGTAACAGAAGATGGAGCAGTAGATGGAGCAGTAGATGGAGCAGTAGATGGAGCAGTAGACGTAACAGTAGATGGAGCAGTAGATGTAACAGTAGATGGAGCAGTAGATGTAACAGTAGATGTAACAGTAGATGGAGCAGTAGATGGAGCAGTAGACGTAACAGTAGATGGAGCAGTAGATGGAGCAGTAGATGGAGCAGTAGATGGAGCAGTAGACGTAACAGTAGATGGAGCAGTAGATGTAACAGTAGATGGAGCAGTAGATGTAACAGTAGATGTAACAGTAGATGGAGCAGTAGATGGAGCAGTAGATGGAGCAGTAGACGTAACAGTAGATGGAGCAGTAGATGTAACAGTAGATATAACAGTAGATGGAGCAGTAGATGGAGCAGTAGATGGAGCAGTAGACGTAACAGTAGATGGAGCAGTAGATGGAGCAGTAGATGGAGCAGTAGATGTAACAGTAGATGGAGCAGTAGATGGAGCAGTAGATGTAACAGTAGATGGAGCAGTAGATGGAGCAGTAGATGGAGCAGTAGATGTAAAAGTAGACGGAGCAGTAGATGGAGCAGTAGATGGAGCAGTAGACGTAACAGTAGATGTAACAGTAGATGGAGCAGTAGACGGAGCAGTAGACGTAACAGTAGATGGAGCAGTAGATGGAGCAGTAGATGGAGCAGTAGATGTAACAGTAGATGGAGCAGTAGATGGAGCAGTAGATGGAGCAGTAGACGTAACAGTAGATGGAGCAGTAGATGGAGCAGTAGATGGAGCAGTAGATGTAACAGTAGATGGAGCAGTAGATGGAGCAGTAGATGGAGCAGTAGATGTAACAGTAGACGGAGCAGTAGATGAAGCAGTAGATGGAGCAGTAGACGTAACAGTAGATGGAGCAGTAGATGGAGCAGTAGATGGAGCAGTAGATGTAACAGTAGATGTAACAGTAGATGGAGCAGTAGATGGAGCAGTAGATGGAGCAGTAGACGTAACAGTAGATGGAGCAGTAGATGGAGCAGTAGATGGAGCAGTAGATGTAACAGTAGATGGAGCAGTAGATGTAACAGTAGATGGAGCAGTAGATGTAACAGTAGATGTAACAGTAGATGGAGCAGTAGATGTAACAGTAGATGTAACAGAAGATGGAGCAGTAGATGGAGCAGTAGATGGAGCAGTAGATGTAACAGTAGACGGAGCAGTAGATGAAGCAGTAGATGTAACAGTAGATGTAACAGTAGATGGAGCAGTAGATGTAACAGTAGATGGAACAGTAGATGGAGCAGTAGACGTAACAGTAGATGGAGCAGTAGATGGAGCAGTAGATGGAGCAGTAGATGGAGCAGTAGACATAACAGTAGATGTAACAGTAGATGTAACAGTAGATGGAGCAGTAGATGGAGCAGTAGATGTAACAGTAGATGTAACAGTAGATGGAGCAGTAGATGTAACAGTAGATGTAACAGTAGATGGAGCAGTAGATGGAGCAGTAGATGTAACAGTAGATGGAGCAGTAGATGGAGCAGTAGACGTAACAGTAGATGGAGCAGTAGATGGAGCAGTAGATGGAGCAGTAGATGGAGCAGTAGACGTAACAGTAGATGGGAGCAGTAGATGGAGCAGTAGATGGAGCAGTAGATGGAGCAGTAGACGTAACAGTAGATGGAGCAGTAGATGGAGCAGTAGACGTAACAGTAGATGGAGCAGTAGATGTAACAGTAGATGTAACAGTAGATGTAACAGTAGATGGAGCAGTAGATGGAGCAGTAGATGTAACAGTAGATGGAGCAGTAGACGTAACAGTAGATGGAGCAGTAGACGTAACAGTAGATGGAGCAGTAGACGTAACAGTAGATGGAGCAGTAGATGGAGCAGTAGATGTAACAGTAGATGGAGCAGTAGACGTAACAGTAGATGGAGCAGTAGACGGAGCAGTAGACGTAACAGTAGATGGAGCAGTAGATGGAGCAGTAGATGGAGCAGTAGATGGAGCAGTAGATGTAACAGTAGATGGAGCAGTAGACGTAACAGTAGATGGAGCAGTAGACGGAGCAGTAGACGTAACAGTAGATGGAGCAGTAGACGGAGCAGTAGACGTAACAGTAGATGGAGCAGTAGACGGAGCAGTAGATGGAGCAGTAGATGGAGCAGTAGATGGAGCAGTAGACGGAGCGTGTGCAGCCTTTGTCACAGCAAAACGTGTTTATAGAAAATGTGGTAAACGGGTTTAAAATGTGCATTTAGGATATAAAGGAGTTAGCGCTGCGCGACACGGAAACGGGCGCGGCTCCTCCTCCCGGGGCCACGCGCAGCGACAGACCCGCTCCGTCTCTCACTCCCGCAGGATTTTGACGAAAAATTGCTTCACGCTTATCTTTTGACTTAATACCACTATTTATAATTCATTTAAAGCTATTTTGCGTTCACGGCGGTACTTTAAAAAAAATATTATATTGTAGAAATCAATCATCTAAGTGCGACGGATCCGTAAACCAAGTAATAAAATAACTGTGGCCTAAACTGCTTTAAAACTAAACAAAGGCACTTTGGTGAGTACCTTTTCTTTAATACCATGCTGTGGAACATTATATCTCCATGGAGACGAGCAGAAAGGCACCATACTGCAGCTTTATCACCTTGTACTACTTTAAAGTGCCCAATATTTGGAGCCTTTTAATTCTTCGTTCTTTAGATATCACAGTTATGTATGTGCTGGAGGCCCTCAAGGAGCTGCAGGTGAACAGGAAACCAGCTTCAACGTACAGATATGGATTTGAAACCACTTCTGGATTTATAGAAATCATGGATCATTTCTATCAACTTTGGACCGTCATTATGCCTTTATCATTATTATTATTTATTATTATTACTCATATTTTATGATCATTATTTTCACTTGCTCTCTGGTCATTTTCCCTGTTTTATGTTTGCAATCAAAATAAATGAATATAATAATAATGAAAATGTATGCGCATATGGATTATGCAGCAAACTCTGGTTCAGTTAATTAAATTAAATAATTAGTTGATAATGTAGTAATTGAATAACATTAAGTAAGAGAAGGAATTACACTTGATCTACATCTGAAGGTGAGATCTGACCCACAATCCTCTCTGTGTCACGTGATCTGACCCACAATCCTCTCTGTGTCACGTGATCTGACCCACAATCCTCTCTGTGTCACGTGATCTGACCCACAATCCTCTCTGTGTCACGTGATCTGACCCACAATCCTCTCTGTGTCACGTGATCTGACCCACAATCCTCTCTGTGTCACGTGATCTGACCCACAATCCTCTCTGTGTCACGTGATCTGACCCACAATCCTCTCTGTGTCACGTGATCTGACCCACAATCCTCTCTGTGTCACGTGATCTGACCCACAATCCTCTCTGTGTCACGTGATCTGACCCACAATCCTCTCTGTGTCACGTGATCTGACCCACAATCCTCTCTGTGTCACGTGATCTGACCCACAATCCTCTCTGTGTCACGTGATCTGACCCACAATCCTCTCTGTGTCACGTGATCTGACCCACAATCCTCTCTGTGTCACGTGATCTGACCCACAATCCTCTCTGTGTCACGTGATCTGACCCACAATCCTCTCTGTGTCACGTGATCTGACCCACAATCCTCTCTGTGTCACGTGATCTGACCCACAATCCTCTCTGTGTCACGTGATCTGACCCACAATCCTCTCTGTGTCACGTGATCTGACCCACAATCCTCTCTGTGTCACGTGATCTGACCCACAATCCTCTCTGTGTCACGTGATCTGACCCACAATCCTCTCTGTGTCACGTGATCTGACCCACAATCCTCTCTGTGTCACGTGATCTGACCCACAATCCTCTCTGTGTCACGTGATCTGACCCACAATCCTCTCTGTGTCACGTGATCTGACCCACAATCCTCTCTGTGTCTCATGTTTGACTGGACAATCGTCTTAAGGACATAAAACTCCAGCTCTGAACAGCAGGGGGCGCTAGACTCTGAACTCTGAACAGCAGGGGGCGCTAGACTCTGAACTCTGAACAACAGGGGGCGCTAGACTCACGTTTCTTTCCGTTGATGTGATCCAGGAAGTTGATGGAGTCCTTCACCACGCAGTCGCACACGTTACAGTAGTAACTGCAAAGAGCACAGCCAATCAGAGAGCAGACAGACACTCCGACACACTAATATGCAATCATGTGTGCAATAATGTGCAATAATATGTGTAACAATGAGTAATTATGTGTGTAATTATGGGTAATAATGTGCAATAACGTGTGTAATAATGTGTGCAATAATGTGTGCAATAACATGTAATAATGTGTGCAATAATGTGTGCAATACCGTGTAATAATGTGCAATAACGTGTGTAATAATGTGTGCAATAACATGCAATAACGTGTGCAATAACGTGTGCAATAACGTGTGCAATAACGTGTGCAATAACGTGTGCAATAACGTGTGCAATAACGTGTGCAATAATGTGTAATAATGTGTGCAATAACGTGTTATAATGTGTGCAATAATGTGTAATAATGTGCAATAACGTGTGTAATGTGTGCAATAACATGTGCAATAATGTGTGCAATAACATGTGTAATAATGTGTGCAATAACATGTGTAATAATGTGTGCAATAACGTGCAATAATGTGTGGATGTGGTGGCACATGCACGACTCTCACCCGCCCATCTCGGCCTGGGGCGTGGTTTTGGTGATGACGATGGTTTTGCCCAGTTTGGACTCCAGGTCCACTTTGTAGTCTCTGTGTTTGAGGAGGTCGCGCTTGACCGGAGGAGCCAGCGCTTTGGCTGAAACACACGGGACAGAGCATTTCACTGGACAACGGATTCTGAAGGACATTTTATATCCTTAAGATTTGGACATCAGTATTATAAAAAAATATATGAGCCAATAACTGATGAGTAAAGGGCCACGTCTGCACGGATCCATCCAGAACAGGAGCTTTCTCATCGTCATGGTTCCAGTTTAGCATAATCTTCTTGAGCAGATCCAGAAGTGCGTAATTCTGTCTTGACCGTCGTCGCGGTAACGTCCCGACAGTTACACGCTGTGGTCAGAAGCTCACCATCGCGGGTCCTCTCTCGCTCCCGCTCCTCGTTCAGACGCTTCTGGGCCAAGTTCTCGTACTCGTCTTTGTCCCATTTTCTCCTGAAGTCGTTCTGTTTGGACTGAAAGAGCAAAAACATGACCATTTCAACAGTGTCAAGGTCTCATTTTACTGAGATTATTACAACAAAACCAGACTCAAACACATGAGCCGAGAGAAGGTTTCATTTCTTTAGCTCAAATTGAGTAAGAACCACATTTTCGACCTAAAACCTATAGATTATGTTATATATTTCCAACTTCTTTGTTAGATTCGGCGATAAAAAGTCACTTCTCCAATGATTCTGGAAACAAATGGAAAACATGTTATAAATATTTGGATTTCTTTTACTTATGAGGAAATACCACAACTAAACACCAACTGAGGCTCAATCATCTAAACGTAAAGTTTCCTCAAACCACTTTGTTTTCGTTTCGCATTAAGCTAACAGTAGCAGCTAACAGTAGCAGCTAACCGAGCTAACTCGGGTTTAAGCCCGTTTTAAAGATGTTATAAACTCAAACTTTGCTTGTGGCTGAACACAGGAAGTGCGTTTTCTATTGAGACGTGATAAATATTCACAAAAAGACACAAACAGTTGGACTTTATTTCAAAAAAGAGAGATTACCCCGCTGCCTGACGCCATGGTGTTTACTTCGCACCGGAATACGACTGTCGTAAAACACTGTCTGTGCGTCTTTCTCCAACCGTTTCAGGCAGGTTGTGCGCTACGAGGCGCTCTGCTGCCCCCTGCCGGCCCCTGCTGCCTCCTGCCGGCCTAGCGAGAGTGATCTATGGCCAGAACAGAGAAGGAAAGAAAGAACACGAGAAAACAGGAGAAAAACACGAGAAAACAGGAGAAAAACACGAGAAAACAGGAGAAAACGGGAGAAAAACACGAGAAAACTGGAGAAAATGGGAGAAAAACACGAGAAAACAGGAGAAAAACACGAGAAAACAGGAGAAAAACACGAGAAAACAGGAGAAAACGGGAGAAAAACACGAGAAAACTGGAGAAAATGGGAGAAAAACACGAGAAAACAGGAGAAAAACACGAGAAAACAGGAGAAAACGGGAGAAAAACACGAGAAAACAGGAGAAAACAGGAGAAAAACAGGAGAAAAACAGGAGAAAACAGGAGAAAAACACGAGAAAACAGGAGAAAAACACGAGAAAACAGGAGAAAAACACGAGAAAACAGGAGAAAACGGGAGAAAAACACGAGAAAACTGGAGAAAATGGGAGAAAAACACGAGAAAACAGGAGAAAAACACGAGAAAACAGGAGAAAAACACGAGAAAACAGGAGAAAACGGGAGAAAAACACGAGAAAACTGGAGAAAATGGGAGAAAAACACGAGAAAACAGGAGAAAAACACGAGAAAACAGGAGAAAACGGGAGAAAAACACGAGAAAACAGGAGAAAACAGGAGAAAAACAGGAGAAAAACAGGAGAAAAAACAGGAGAAAACACAGGAGAAAACACAAGAAAACGGGAGAAAAACAGGAGAAAACAGGAGATAGACATGATATAAAGCTGTAGTCTGAGGTCAGTGAGCTCCTTAAAGAGCTGCATCTGCTGCATGACGTCACAACATGCCTCACAGACTGACCACAGGGCCCTTCAGGAGGTTTGTCCACTCTAAAGTGACCACAGGGCCCTTCAGGAGGTTTGTCCACTCTAAAGTGACCACAGGGCCCTTCAGGAGGTTTGTCCACTCTAAAGTGACCACAGGGCCCTTCAGGAGGTTTGTCCACTCTAAAGTGACCACAGGGCCCTTCAGGAGGTTTGTCCACTCTAAAGTGACCACAGGGCCCTTCAGGAGGTTTGTCCACTCTAAAGTGACCACAGGGCCCATCAGGAGGTTTGTCCACTCTAAAGTGACCACAGGGCCCTTCAGGAGGTTTGTCCACTCTAAAGTGACCACAGGGCCCATCAGGAGGTTTGTCCACTCTAAAGTGACCACAGGGCCCTTCAGGAGGTTTCTCCACTCTAAAGTGACCACAGAGCCCATCAGGAGGTTTGTCCACTCTAAAGTGACCACAGGGCCCATCAGGAGGTTTGTCCACTCTAAAGTGACCACAGGGCCCATCAGGAGGTTTGTCCACTCTAAAGTGACCACAGGAGGTTTGTCCACTCTAAAGTGACCACAGGGCCCTTCAGGAGGTTTGTCCACTCTAAAGTGACCACAGAGCCCATCAGGAGGTTTGTCCACTCTAAAGTGACCACAGGGCCCATCAGGAGGTTTGTCCACTCTAAAGTGACCACAGGGCCCATCAGGAGGTTTGTCCACTCTAAAGTGACCACAGGAGGTTTGTCCACTCTAAAGTGACCACAGGAGGTTTGTCCACTCTAAAGTGACCACAGGGCCCTTCAGGAGGTTTGTCCACTCTAAAGTGACCACAGAGCCCATCAGGAGGTTTGTCCACTCTAAAGTGACCACAGGAGGTTTGTCCACTCTAAAGTGACCACAGGGCCCATCAGGAGGTTTGTCCACTCTAAAGTGACCACAGGAGGTTTGTCCACTCTAAAGTGACCACAGAGCCCATCAGGAGGTTTGTCCACTCTAAAGTGACCACAGGGCCCATCAGGAGGTTTGTCCACTCTAAAGTGACCACAGGAGGTTTGTCCACTCTAAAGTGACCACAGGGCCCATCAGGAGGTTTGTCCACTCTAAAGTGACCACAGTCTCACCCTGACCAGGGCCACTTCATTTAAACTTGACATATTTATGTTTTGCTCATGTTCTGGAATTTTAAAATAAAACAGAAGTAAAATAAACAGCCAAAAACAATAGAATAAAATGATAATAAAATATGAATAATCTGGCGTTCGTGGCCCCGCCCCTCTGCACCTGCGGCTCGTTATAATCTGCTCCGGTGACACCGGGGCCCCTGCCCGCGGCTCCGAGACAAATCTGCACCAAACACGGCTCCAAGATGTCCCAGAGCGGCCCCCGAGTGGTGTCCCAGAGCGGCCCCCGAGTGTCCCAGAGCGGCCCGGCAGCGGCGCACAGCCCGCGGCTCTCCTCCAGGTAACGAAAGACTGACGCGGGGCCCGGGGCCCGGGCCCCGGGGCCCTCTCAGCTGACATGACAAAGTGATTTGCTTCTTTTCTTTTCTTCATTTTGACCTGAATAATGACCAAAGCTTTAAAGGGGCTGAATCTGTTCTTTACTCTTTACCTGTGTTTGGCCCCAACACTGTGTTTGGCCCCTGTGTTTGGCCCCTGCACAGATGGATGTGTAAAAACATAGATTTGGGTGAAAATGAGACCACGGCGCTTTGTCTGCATCTAGATATAAAGTAGTATCGTTCCACCTCGGGCCCTTGGGGGCCGGTCTACTTCAGATCTTCTGTTTATTCTGAATTTGTCGAGTTTCAAATAAAGTTAAAAAAGGCGTGACACAGAGCGAGTTCGAGTGATAATGACTGCAGCCGATGGTGCAGTGGTTAAGGTGGCTGCACATGTGCAGCCGATGGTGCAGTGGTTAAGGTGGCTGCACATGTGCAGCAGGTGGTGCAGTGGTTAAGGCGGCTGCACATGTGCAGCAGGTGGTGCAGTGGTTAAGGCGGCTGCACATGTGCAGCAGGTGGTGCAGTGGTTAAGGCGGCTGCACATGTGCAGCAGGTGGTGCAGTGGTTAAGGCGGCTGCACATGTGCCACGCTCCATGTGCAGCCGGCCGCAGTGTGGTGGGGTCAACTGTATGTCCTCCCTGCTCTCATCCCCCTTTCACGCTGAGCTGCCCTGTCCAGTGAAGGCTGTTAGCATTAGCACGGGACGTAAAGGTCTGAACATGTGACTGGGATTATCACTCTGGAACTTTGTCTTCATTATTAGTTTATTTTGGCGAGACTCTGCTACACATTTTTAAGGCAACTGGAACCAGCTGGGCCCCTCAACGTCTCCGGTCATATGGGTACTTTTGGGCTAGCACTATGTTGCCACGCCCGCTTTATGACAGAGGGGGATATGCTTCGAAGCAGGAAGTGTTTGTAGCATGCTAGTGTTTGTTAACTTTACCCGGGGAAACTGAGCAGTGACCCCCCGTGCAGAACAATGACCTGTGCAGATCAGTGACCCCCCCGTGCAGACCAGTGACCCCCCCGTGCAGAACAATGACCCGCGCAGAGCGGTAAAACCGTTCAAAGTTCTAAAACTGATTCAGTTTTTCTCGTTTAAATGCGTGACTCTTTCCCGCTCAGCTCCTGCGTCTGTGCTAAAGGCCGGTCCTCGGCCGTTTGGACCAGACTGTCTGACCCCTGCGGCCCAGCCCACTGCGGCCCCGCCCCTGAGCCCTGGCTCCTCCCCGGCTGCTCCTCGGTCTTCGACAGCCTGGTCAGGTGAGCGCTGCGTTTCCTC
Source organism: Eucyclogobius newberryi (assembly GCF_026437365.1). NCBI lineage: Eukaryota > Metazoa > Chordata > Actinopteri > Gobiiformes > Gobiidae > Eucyclogobius > Eucyclogobius newberryi. Next base: position 185,703 of record NW_027316245.1, on the reverse strand, counting down.
CCGTGTGTGAGGAGGTTGTGGGTTTGACTCCTGCTCTCCTTTCACAGTAACGCGTCGCCTCCGGTCGCCGGGACGAGAAGCGAGCGCACCAACAAACCACGACGGTAAAGCTTTAACTATGAGATCTAACGGATTAAACTCTTTAAAATAACTCGAGTGAAATTAGAGCAACTGAAGATGCAAAACGTCACAACTGAAACGTCACGTTCACAAAGAAAACGATGAAGGATCAAGTTGTGAATATTCGACAGTTTGGTCACAATAATCCTGACGTCACAACATTATTATCGACCTTATTTCACTTTTTAAACGTTCTTCTCAGGCCTTCCATTCTGGAGCGCTGCATCCTCAAAGTGACGACCAACAACGTCTGTGTCGGGACGGACGACCTGGACAAGAGGTCAGTGAACGCGCCAGAGTCTGGACGTGTCTGGACTAAGTGACGGTGGCAGAAGGGATGGAGTCTTTCTCTTGATGCCCTTCTGTGGCCCCTTCTGTGGCCCCTTCTGTGGCCCCTTCTCTGGCCCTGTGAAGTACGATGATCAAAGCAGACGCTCGAGGGCCGGGCTCCCTGACCCTTCATTGGTTCAATGGCATCATGTGATCACTTGACCAAATCACAGCCTTGCAACGTGAGGCTAGCTGTGAGGCTAGCTGTGAGGCTAGCTGTGAGGCTAGCTGACCCGGGAGTCTCTTAAATGGACAATAAAAGTGGACAGAGGTGAAGAAGTTGGATTCATCAGTTAGACCTGAGTCTAAGTTACATTTACAAGCCCTTTGTCTGTTTTTTGCATTGTGCATTTGGCGTTTAGCATAAACATCACTGTGTGCCTCACTGTTGCCATAGTTTCTGCAGCTCTCTTCTAAAAAGGTAAAAATGGAAAGTTTTAGCCCAGACACTGTTTCCAGTTTGTCCTGTTCGTCTTCGTTGGTCGCTGGGCTCAGTGTGTGAACGGTCTGAATACGGATAAAACATCTTTATCACACGTTTAAATGCTCCTGGGCTCTGGGCGTGTCTTTCTGCGCCGCACGCTGTGATCTTAAGTCTGGAAAGTAGAGCTGAGCGTCCCGTTTTAGCTCTAAACGAGAGAAACTGCGGCTTAAAAATGTGACGTCACTGAGAATGTTCTATAGAAACTCTAAAACCAACAACACCGACAAAAGATGAAATGCAAACGCATCTGCCTTTTTATTTAAGTCACTTCAAATGTAAATATTCTAAATGCCAGTAAAATGTATTTTCAGAATGTCAAGTGTACAATAGAAATGATCCTCTGCAGAGCTGTCAAACGCAGGAGTGCCTCAGGGAATGGTTCTTGTGCCGTTCCATTTCAGCCCCAGTTTTGTGTGTGTGTGTGTGTGTGTGTGTGTGTGTGTGTGTGTGTGTGTGTGTGTGTGTGTGTGTGTGTGTGTGTGTGTGTGTGTGTGTGTGTGTGTGTGTGTGTGTGTGTGTGTGTGTGTGTGTGTGTGTGTGTGTGTGTGTGTGTGTGTGTGTGTGTGTGTGTGTGTGTGTGTGTGTGTGTGTGTGTGTGTGTGTGTGTGTGTGTGTGTGTGTGTGTGTGTGTGTGTGTGTGTGTGTGTGTGTGTGTGTGTGTGTGTGTGTGTGTGTGTGTGTGTGTGTGTGTGTGTGTGTGTGTGTGTGTGTGTGTGTGTGTGTGTGTGTGTGTGTGTGTGTGTGTGTGTGTGTGTGTGTGTGTGTGTGTGTGTGTGTGTGTGTGTGTGTGTGTGTGTGTGTGTGTGTGTGTGTGTGTGTGTGTGTGTGTGTGTGTGTGTGTGTGTGTGTGTGTGTGTGTGTGTGTGTGTGTGTGTCACCTGACTCCTCCCCCCTCTGGTTTCTGTCCAGTCACGTGTTGTAATTGTCCTCTAGGCCTCCCGGGGGGCGCTGCTTCCCTCGTCTGCCCGACCCGGCCAACACAGAGACCAACACGGCGGTGCTGAAACGGCGCCAGAAGCAGATTCAGTATGGAAAGAACACGTCGGGTTATCAGAACTATCTGCAGCAAGTGCCGAGGTGACGACGTGTGGATGGAACGTAGAACTTTAACGGAACGTTTATGGCGCCAATCCTCTGGTTTCAGACACGTACGAGACCCCAAGCTCCACCCGTCGACGCCCAACAAACACCGCAAGTACAGCAGGAGGTCGTGGGACATGCAGGTGCGACTGTGGAGGAGGTCCCTGCACCTTTGGGACCCTCCGACCGAGCAGCACCCGAGGGACAGAGAGCACCTGCAGGAGCGCGACCCAGTGGAGCAGCTGTGAGTACAGTCTAATGTCCCAGCATGCATTGCTGAGTTTAGAAGATGAGACTGAAATGATCCCAGAAAAAATAACTGTTTTGGTTTAGTTTACATTCTCAGACAGGCAGTCACGTGACACTGGAATGCTCTTAGTAATTGTGCGCCAACATTTCAGTGTGAAGCCTGAATGAGCATCCTATAGTTATAGTGTCCTGAAGCCGTCGTGGCTCCGCCCTCTGGACTGTCGGGTTTGGGCTTGTTAAAGATTTTGACCCGTGTGAATCTGTGTTTTAGGCAGAAGCAGCTGGCGCAGATGACCTCTGACCTCTGTGGAGACAGACAGAGAGAGGACGAGACTGAGGCTTCATGGCACAGCTCCTCTGCCTGTGTCCCACGCTCTCCTCAGGTGAAGGACCGCCTACTGCCAGCTGCCCCGCCCAAACTAGATTTTTAAACAACAAGTGACAAACAAATCATTTGACAGGACGGGCGTCGCCCGTTATGGACCAGCCCCCTCTGGTGTTTTACATTCATGTGCTTTATACCTTTCCAGGTGTGCCGCTCTCCCCCCGGCTTTGGCCCCGCCCTCGTGAGTCAGCTGACCTCTGATCACATGACCGACTGGCTTCAGCTCCTGCTCGAGAACAACCGCGCCCGAGGTCAGTCGACGCCCTTCACTTTTAGGGAGGTTGTGTTGGGGGGGGGGTGTATCAGTCTTGTTGCGGGCTCTCGTTGGGGTTCTGTGGTAGAGTTGGGGGTCTCGGGGTTGCATTGGTGGGGTGCTCGCGCTGCGGGAGTTTCTGCGTTGCGTTGGGTCTAGTCTCGGGGGCCGCGTTGGGGGGGGTCCAGTTTCGGGGCTGCGTTGGGGGGGTCTAGTCTCGGGGGGGGTCTCTGGGTTGCGTTGGGGGGGGTCTCTGGGTTGCGTTGGGAGTCTCGGGGCCGCGTTGGGGGGGGGTCTAGTCTCGGGGCCGCGCGTTGGGGGGGGTCTAGCCTCGGGGCCGCGCGTTGGGGGGATCTAGTCTCGGGGCCGCGCGTTGGGGGGGTCTAGTCTCGGGGCTGCGTTGGGGAGTCTCGGGGCCGCGTTGGGGTGCGTTATGGGGGCTTACGCTGGGGGGGGGTCTCTGGGGGTCTTTGTGTCGCGTTGGGAGTTTCGGTTGCATTTGGGGCGGTCTCTGGGTCGCGATAGGGGGTCTCGGGGTCTCGGTCGCGTTGGGGGGGGGGGGTCTCGTTGGGGGTGCCCTGCCATTTTCCTTGTCACCAAAGTTATAGAAGAACCCAAAGCTGATTTGTCTCCGGTTTGTCTCCAGAGCTGGGCACAGACGAGCAGCTGGTGCCCCTTGTGTCTGACCATTTCCTGTGGAACCCGTACTAGGACGACCCCGGCGCACTGACCTCTGCCTCCTGGACATTTTAAACTTCCTGGTCTTAAGTTTTACCATGACTTCCCCCGGAGAGCCCGCCCCCTCCTCCGCCTTCCTGTCAGTCACCCGGGCGTTTCCTCCATGAACTGGCGCGTGGCTGGGGTTTGTGCACTTATGCGCTGTGTTCCCCCCTCACACCAGGAGGCGCTGTGTTCCCCCCTCACACCAGGAGGCGCTGTGTTCCCCCCTCACACCAGGAGGCGCTGTGTTCCCCCCTCACACCAGGAGGCGCTGTGTTCCCCCCTCACACCAGGAGGCGCTGTGTTCCCCCCTCACACCAGGAGGCGCTGTGTTCCCCCCTCACACCAGGAGGCGCTGTGTTCCCCCCTCACACCAGGAGGCGCTGCAGTTCTGTTGTGACGTCACCTTTGTATTTCACTACAGCCTTTATACAGGCTACTGTCACACACGGAGGGAAACGCCTTTACTTTTACTCCACCTTTTTGTTGTTTTGTGGCGCTCTGAATGTAATCAAGCACCGGCTGCGAAATGTGAAATTATTAATATGAATAAAGATAAATAAAGTGAGAATAAAGCTTCACGTGTGTCCTGGGTCTTATTTTAAGCAGCGTCTACAGTAAATGAGAAACGCTGAACGTGCAGAGGAACAAACCAGCATTTAAAGAGATCAAGTTTCTGTTCTGACCAAATCTAAGGCAAAATTGCGCCATTTTGAGAGGTTAAAAGCAGCCGCTGACTACAACGTTTTACCTGCCGTTTCCTCTCGACACAAAGCCTTTCATGTGTCCAAATACTGTCGAATCTGCTCTTGAATATAGTTCTCCACTTCATAGATTTCTCCAGGACTTCAGACTACCACAGGGCTCCGTTTTAGGGCCCCTTCTCTTCATCTTATACATGTCTGCTGTGTGTTCTTTCCCCGCTCACAGCTTTGGAATTGTTGTGCCATTTCTGCAATTATCCAGAAAAGATGAAACCGGAACAGTTTTCTCTTTATTCATGTGCAGTGGATAAACTCTTTCCCTGACAGAGTATTCTGTCCCTCCAGAACAATGACATCACACATGCTCCTCCAGAACAATGACGCCGCACATGCTCCTCCAGAACAATGACGCCGCACATGCTCCTCCAGAACAATGACGTCACACATGCTCCTCCAGAACAATGACGTCACACATGTTCCTCCAGAACACTGACATCACACATGCTCCTCCAGAACAATGACGCCGCACATGCTCCTCCAGAACAATGACGCCGCACATGCTCCTCCAGAACAATGACGCCGCACATGCTCCTCCAGAACAATGACGCCGCACATGCTCCTCCAGAACAATGACGTCACACATGCTCCTCCAGAACAATGACGTCACACATGTTCCTCCAGAACACTGACATCACACATGCTCCTCCAGAACAATGACGTCACACATGCTCCTCCAGAACAATTACATCACACATGCTCCTCCAGAACAATCACGTCGCACACGCTCCTCCAGAACAATGACGTCGCACACGCTCCTCCAGAACAATGACGCCGCACACGCTCCTCCAGAACAATGACGCCGCACACGCTCCTCCAGAACAATGACGTCGCACATGCTCCTCCAGAACAATGACGCCGCACATGCTCCTCCAGAACAATGACGTCGCACATGCTCCTCCAGAACAATGACGTCGCACATGCTCCTCCAGAACAATTACATCACACATGCTCCTCCAGAACAATGACGTCGCACACGCTCCTCCAGAACAATGACGCCGCATATGCTCCTCCAGAACAATGACACCGCACATGCTCCTCCAGAACAATGACGTCACACATGCTCCTCCAGAACAATGACGCCGCACACGCTCCTCCAGAACAATGACGTCACACATGCTCCTCCAGAACAATGACGTCGCACACGCTCCTCCAGAACAATGACGTCGCACACGCTCCTCCAGAACAATGACGTCGCACACGCTCCTCCAGAACAATGACGCCGCACACGCTCCTCCAGAACAATGACGCCGCACACGCTCCTCCAGAACAATGACGCCGCACACGCTCCTCCAGAACAATGACGCTGCACATGCTCCTCCAGAACAATGACGTCACACATGCTCCTCCAGAACAATGACGTCGCACATGCTCCTCCAGAACAATTACATCACACATGCTCCTCCAGAACAATGACGTCGCACACGCTCCTCCAGAACAATGACGCCGCACATGCTCCTCCAGAACAATGACGCCGCACATGCTCCTCCAGAACAATGATGTCACACATGCTCCTCCAGAACAATGACGTCGCACATGCTCCTCCAGAACAATGACGCCGCACACGCTCCTCCAGAACAATGACGTCGCACACGCTCCTCCAGAACAATGACGCCGCATATGCTCCTCCAGAACAATGACGCCGCACATGCTCCTCCAGAACAATGACGTCACACACGCTCCTCCAGAACAATGACGTCGCACACGCTCCTCCAGAACAATGACGTCGCACATGCTCCTCCAGAACAATGACAAGACACATGCTCCTCCAGAACAATGACAAGACACATGCTCCTCCAGAACAATGACATCACACATGCTCCTCCAGAAAAATGACATCAACCATGCTCCTCCAGAACAATGACGCCGCACATGCTACTCCAGAACAATGAGGTTGCACATGCTCCTCCAGAACAATGACATCACACATGCTCCTCCAGAACAATGACGTCGCACACGCTCCTCCAGAACAATGACGCCGCATACGCTCCTCCAGAACAATGACGTCGCACAGGCTCCTCCAGAACAATGACGTCACACACGCTCCTCCAGAACAATGACGTCGCACACACTCCTCCAGAACAATGACGTCACACACGCTCCTCCAGAACAATGACTTCACACACGCTTCTCCAGAACAATGACGTCGCACATGCTCCTCCAGAACAATGACGTCGCACATGATCCTCCAGAACAATGACGTCGCACATGCTCCTCCAGAACAATGACGTCGCACATGCTCCTCCAGAACAATGACTTCGCACATGCTCCTCCAGAACAATGACGTCGCACATGCTCCTCCAGAACAATGACGTCGCACATGCTCCTCCAGAACAATGACTTCGCACATGCTCCTCCAGAACAATGACGTCGCACATGCTCCTCCAGAACAATGATGTCACACATGCTCCTCCAGAACAATGACGTCGCACATGCTCCTCCAGAACAATGACGCCGCACACGCTCCTCCAGAACAATGACGTCGCACACGCTCCTCCAGAACAATGACGCCGCATATGCTCCTCCAGAACAATGACGCCGCAAATGCTCCTCCAGAACAATGACGCCACACATGCTCATCCAGAACAATGACGTCACACATGCTCCTCCAGAACAATGACATCACACATGCTCCTCCAGAACAATGACGTCACACATGCTCCTCCATAACAATGACGCAGCACATGCTCCTCCAGAACAATGACGTCGCACATGCTCCTCCAGAACAATGACATCACACATGCTCCTCCAGAACAATGACATCACACATGCTCCTCCAGAACAATGACGTTGCACATGCTCCTCCAGAACAATGACATCACACATGCTCCTCCAGAACAATGACGTCGCACATGCTCCTCCAGAACAATGACGTCACACATGCTCCTCCATAACAATGACGCAGCACATGCTCCTCCAGAACAATGACGTCGCACATGCTCCTCCAGAACAATGACGCCGCACATGCTCCTCCAGAACAATGACATCACACATGCTCCTCCAGAACAATGACGTTGCACATGCTCCTCCAGAACAATGACATCGCACATGCTCCTCCAGAACAATGACGTCACACATGCTCCTCCAGAACAATGACATCGCACATGCTCCTCCAGAACAATGACATCACACATGCTCCTCCAGAACAATGACGTCGCACATGCTCCTCCAGAACAATGACGTCACACATGCTCCTCCAGAACAATGACGCCGCACATGCTCCTCCAGAACAATGACGTCGCATATGCTCCTCCAGAACAATGACGCCGCACATGCTCCTCCAGAACAATGACGCCGCACATGCTCCTCCAGAACAATGATGTCACACATGCTCCTCCAGAACAATGACGTCGCACATGCTCCTCCAGAACAATGACGCCGCACACGCTCCTCCAGAACAATGACGTCGCACACGCTCCTCCAGAACAATGACGCCGCATATGCTCCTCCAGAACAATGACGCCGCACATGCTCCTCCAGAACAATGACGTCGCACATGCTCCTCCAGAACAATGACAAGACACATGCTCCTCCAGAACAATGACGTCACACATGCTCCTCCAGAACAATGACATCACACATGCTCCTCCAGAAAAATTACATCAACCATGCTCCTCCAGAACAATGACGCCGCACATGCTACTCCAGAACAATGAGGTTGCACATGCTCCTCCAGAACAATGACATCACACATGCTCCTCCAGAACAATGACGTCGCACACGCTCCTCCAGAACAATGACGCCGCATACGCTCCTCCAGAACAATGACGTCGCACAGGCTCCTCCAGAACAATGACGTCACACACGCTCCTCCAGAACAATGACGTCGCACACACTCCTCCAGAACAATGACGTCACACACGCTCCTCCAGAACAATGACTTCACACACGCTTCTCCAGAACAATGACGTCGCACATGCTCCTCCAGAACAATGACGTCGCACATGATCCTCCAGAACAATGACGTCGCACATGCTCCTCCAGAACAATGACGTCGCACATGCTCCTCCAGAACAATGACGTCGCACATGCTCCTCCAGAACAATGACGTCGCACATGCTCCTCCAGAACAATGACTTCGCACATGCTCCTCCAGAACAATGACGTCGCACATGCTCCTCCAGAACAATGACATCACACATGCTCCTCCAGAACAATGACATCACACATGCTCCTCCAGAACAATGACATCACACATGCTCCTCCAGAACAACGACATCACACATGCTCCTCCAGAACAATGACATCACACATGCTCCAGAACAATGACATCACACATGCTCCTCCAGAACAATGACGTCACACATGCTCCTCCAGAACAATGACGTCACACATGCTCCTCCAGAACAATGACATCACACATGCTCCTCCAGAACAATGACATCACACATGCTCCTCCAGAACAATGACGTCGCACATGCTCCTCCAGAACAATGACGCCGCACATGCTCCTCCAGAACAATGACGCCGCACATGCTCCTCCAGAACAATGACGCCGCACATGCGCCTCCAGAACAATGACGTTGCACATGCTCCTCCAGAACAATGACATCTGACATGCTCCTCCAGAACAATGACGTCACATATGCTCCTCCAGAACAATGATATCACACATGCTCCTCCAGAACAATGAAATCAACCATGCTCCTACAGAACAATGACATCACACATGCTCCTCCAGAACAATGACGCCGCACATGCTACTCCAGAACAATGACGTCGCACATGCTCCTCCAGAACAATGACATCACACATGCTCCTCCAGAACAATGACGTCGCACACGCTCCTCCAGAACAATGACGCCGCATATGCTCCTCCAGAACAATGACGCCGCACATGCTCCTCCAGAACAATGACGCCACACATGCTCATCCAGAACAATGACGTCACACATGCTCCTCCAGAACAATGACATCACACATGCTCCTCCAGAACAATGACGTCACACATGCTCCTCCATAACAATGACGCAGCACATGCTCCTCCAGAACAATGACGTCGCACATGCTCCTCCAGAACAATGACGCCGCACATGCTCCTCCAGAACAATGACATCACACATGCTCCTCCAGAACAATGACGTTGCACATGCTCCTCCAGAACAATGACATCACACATGCTCCTCCAGAACAATGACGTCGCACATGCTCCTCCAGAACAATGACGTCACACATGCTCCTCCATAACAATGACGCAGCACATGCTCCTCCAGAACAATGACGTCGCACATGCTCCTCCAGAACAATGACGCCGCACATGCTCCTCCAGAACAATGACATCACACATGCTCCTCCAGAACAATGACGTTGCACATGCTCCTCCAGAACAATGACATCGCACATGCTCCTCCAGAACAATGACGTCACACATGCTCCTCCAGAACAATGACATCGCACATGCTCCTCCAGAACAATGACATCACACATGCTCCTCCAGAACAATGACGTCGCACATGCTCCTCCAGAACAATGACGTCACACATGCTCCTCCAGAACAATGACGTCGCACATGCTCCTCCAGAACAATGACGTCACACATGCTCCTCCAGAACAATGACGCCGCACATGCTCCTCCAGAACAATGACGTCGCATATGCTCCTCCAGAACAATGACGCCGCACATGCTCCTCCAGAACAATGACGTCGCATATGCTCCTCCAGAACAATGACGCCGCACATGCTCCTCCAGAACAATGACATCACACATGCTCCTCCAGAACAATGACATCACACATGCTCCTCCAGAACAATGACGTAGCACATGCTCCTCCAGAACAATGACATCACACATGCTCCTCCAGAACAATGACATCACACATGCTCCTCCAGAACAATGACATCACACATGCTCCAGAACAATGACATCACACATGCTCCTCCAGAACAATGACGCCGCACATGCTCCTCCAGAACAATGACGCCGCACATGCGCCTCCAGAACAATGACGTTGCACATGCTCCTCCAGAACAATGACATCACACATGCTCCTCCAGAACAATGACGTCACATATGCTCCTCCAGAACAATGACATCACACATGCTCCTCCAGAACAATGAAATCAACCATGCTCCTACAGAACAATGACATCACACATGCTCCTCCAGAACAATGACGCCGCACATGCTACTCCAGAACAATGACGTCGCACATGCTCCTCCAGAACAATGACATCACACATGCTCCTCCAGAACAATGACGTCGCACACGCTCCTCCAGAACAATGACGCCGCATATGCTCCTCCAGAACAATGACGCCGCACATGCTCCTCCAGAACAATGACGCCACACATGCTCATCCAGAACAATGACGTCACACATGCTCCTCCAGAACAATGACATCACACATGCTCCTCCAGAACAATGACGTCACACATGCTCCTCCATAACAATGACGCAACACATGCTCCTCCAGAACAATGACGTCGCACATGCTCCTCCAGAACAATGACGCCGCACATGCTCCTCCAGAACAATGACATCACACATGCTCCTCCAGAACAATGACGTTGCACATGCTCCTCCAGAACAATGACATCACACATGCTCCTCCAGAACAATGACGTCGCACATGCTCCTCCAGAACAATGACGTCACACATGCTCCTCCATAACAATGACGCAGCACATGCTCCTCCAGAACAATGACGTCGCACATGCTCCTCCAGAACAATGACGCCGCACATGCTCCTCCAGAACAATGACATCACACATGCTCCTCCAGAACAATGACGTCGCACACGCTCCTCCAGAACAATGACGCCGCATATGCTCCTCCAGAACAATGACGCCGCACATGCTCCTCCAGAACAATGACGTCGCACATGCTCCTCCAGAACAATGACAAGACACATGCTCCTCCAGAACAATGACGTCACACATGCTCCTCCAGAACAATGACATCACACATGCTCCTCCAGAAAAATGACATCAACCATGCTCCTCCAGAACAATGACGCCGCACATGCTACTCCAGAACAATGAGGTTGCACATGCTCCTCCAGAACAATGACATCACACATGCTCCTCCAGAACAATGACGTCGCACACGCTCCTCCAGAACAATGACGCCGCATACGCTCCTCCAGAACAATGACGTCGCACAGGCTCCTCCAGAACAATGACGTCACACACGCTCCTCCAGAACAATGACGTCGCACACACTCCTCCAGAACAATGACGTCACACACGCTCCTCCAGAACAATGACTTCACACACGCTTCTCCAGAACAATGACGTCGCACATGCTCCTCCAGAACAATGACGTCGCACATGATCCTCCAGAACAATGACGTCGCACATGCTCCTCCAGAACAATGACGTCGCACATGCTCCTCCAGAACAATGACTTCGCACATGCTCCTCCAGAACAATGACGTCGCACATGCTCCTCCAGAACAATGACATCACACATGCTCCTCCAGAACAATGACATCACACATGCTCCTCCAGAACAATGACATCACACATGCTCCTCCAGAACAACGACATCACACATGCTCCTCCAGAACAATGACATCACACATGCTCCAGAACAATGACATCACACATGCTCCTCCAGAACAATGACGTCACACATGCTCCTCCAGAACAATGACGTCACACATGCTCCTCCAGAACAATGACATCACACATGCTCCTCCAGAACAATGACATCACACATGCTCCTCCAGAACAATGACGTCGCACATGCTCCTCCAGAACAATGACGCCGCACATGCTCCTCCAGAACAATGACGCCGCACATGCTCCTCCAGAACAATGACGCCGCACATGCGCCTCCAGAACAATGACGTTGCACATGCTCCTCCAGAACAATGACATCACACATGCTCCTCCAGAACAATGACGTCACATATGCTCCTCCAGAACAATGACATCACACATGCTCCTCCAGAACAATGAAATCAACCATGCTCCTACAGAACAATGACATCACACATGCTCCTCCAGAACAATGACGCCGCACATGCTACTCCAGAACAATGACGTCGCACATGCTCCTCCAGAACAATGACATCACACATGCTCCTCCAGAACAATGACGTCGCACACGCTCCTCCAGAACAATGACGCCGCATATGCTCCTCCAGAACAATGACGCCGCACATGCTCCTCCAGAACAATGACGCCACACATGCTCATCCAGAACAATGACGTCACACATGCTCCTCCAGAACAATGACATCACACATGCTCCTCCAGAACAATGACGTCACACATGCTCCTCCATAACAATGACGCAGCACATGCTCCTCCAGAACAATGACGTCGCACATGCTCCTCCAGAACAATGACGCCGCACATGCTCCTCCAGAACAATGACATCACACATGCTCCTCCAGAACAATGACGTTGCACATGCTCCTCCAGAACAATGACATCACACATGCTCCTCCAGAACAATGACGTCGCACATGCTCCTCCAGAACAATGACGTCACACATGCTCCTCCATAACAATGACGCAGCACATGCTCCTCCAGAACAATGACGTCGCACATGCTCCTCCAGAACAATGACGCCGCACATGCTCCTCCAGAACAATGACATCACACATGCTCCTCCAGAACAATGACGTTGCACATGCTCCTCCAGAACAATGACATCGCACATGCTCCTCCAGAACAATGACGTCACACATGCTCCTCCAGAACAATGACATCGCACATGCTCCTCCAGAACAATGACATCACACATGCTCCTCCAGAACAATGACGTCGCACATGCTCCTCCAGAACAATGACGTCACACATGCTCCTCCAGAACAATGACGTCGCACATGCTCCTCCAGAACAATGACGTCACACATGCTCCTCCAGAACAATGACGCCGCACATGCTCCTCCAGAACAATGACGTCGCATATGCTCCTCCAGAACAATGACGCCGCACATGCTCCTCCAGAACAATGACGTCGCATATGCTCCTCCAGAACAATGACGCCGCACATGCTCCTCCAGAACAATGACATCACACATGCTCCTCCAGAACAATGACATCACACATGCTCCTCCAGAACAATGACGTAGCACATGCTCCTCCAGAACAATGACATCACACATGCTCCTCCAGAACAATGACATCACACATGCTCCTCCAGAACAATGACATCACACATGCTCCAGAACAATGACATCACACATGCTCCTCCAGAACAATGACGCCGCACATGCTCCTCCAGAACAATGACGCCGCACATGCGCCTCCAGAACAATGACGTTGCACATGCTCCTCCAGAACAATGACATCACACATGCTCCTCCAGAACAATGACGTCACATATGCTCCTCCAGAACAATGACATCACACATGCTCCTCCAGAACAATGAAATCAACCATGCTCCTACAGAACAATGACATCACACATGCTCCTCCAGAACAATGACGCCGCACATGCTACTCCAGAACAATGACGTCGCACATGCTCCTCCAGAACAATGACATCACACATGCTCCTCCAGAACAATGACGTCGCACACGCTCCTCCAGAACAATGACGCCGCATATGCTCCTCCAGAACAATGACGCCGCACATGCTCCTCCAGAACAATGACGCCACACATGCTCATCCAGAACAATGACGTCACACATGCTCCTCCAGAACAATGACATCACACATGCTCCTCCAGAACAATGACGTCACACATGCTCCTCCATAACAATGACGCAACACATGCTCCTCCAGAACAATGACGTCGCACATGCTCCTCCAGAACAATGACATCACACATGCTCCTCCAGAACAATGACGTTGCACATGCTCCTCCAGAACAATGACATCACACATGCTCCTCCAGAACAATGACGTCGCACATGCTCCTCCAGAACAATGACGTCACACATGCTCCTCCATAACAATGACGCAGCACATGCTCCTCCAGAACAATGACGTCGCACATGCTCCTCCAGAACAATGACGCCGCACATGCTCCTCCAGAACAATGACATCACACATGCTCCTCCAGAACAATGACGTTGCACATGCTCCTCCAGAACAATGACATCGCACATGCTCCTCCAGAACAATGACGTCACACATGCTCCTCCAGAACAATGACGTCGCATATGCTCCTCCAGAACAATGACGCCGCACATGATCCTCCAGAACAATGACGTCGCATATGCTCCTCCAGAACAATGACGCCGCACATGCTCCTCCAGAACAATGACATCACACATGCTCCTCCAGAACAATGACGTAGCACATGCTCCTCCAGAACAATGACATCACACATGCTCCTCCAGAACAATGACGTCACACATGCTCCTCCAGAACAATGACATCACACATGCTCCTCCAGAACAATGATGTCGCATATGCTCCTCCAGAACAATGACGCCGCACATGCTCCTCCAGAACAATGACATCACACATGCTCCTCCAGAACAATGACATCACACATGCTCCTCCAGAACAATGACGTCGCACATGCTCCTCCAGAACAATGACGCCGCACATGCTCCTCCAGAACAATGACGTCGCACACGCTCCTCCAGAACAATGACGCCGCATATGCTCCTCCAGAACAATGACGCCACACATGCTCATCCAGAACAATGACGTCACACATGCTCCTCCAGAACAATGACATCACACATGCTCCTCCAGAACAATGACGCCGCACATGCTCCTCCAGAACAATGACATCACACATGCTCCTCCAGAACAATGACGTTGCACATGCTCCTCCAGAACAATGACATCGCACATGCTCCTCCAGAACAATGACGTCACACATGCTCCTCCAGAACAATGACATCGCACATGCTCCTCCAGAACAATGACATCACACATGCTCCTCCAGAACAATGACGTCGCACATGCTCCTCCAGAACAATGACGTCACACATGCTCCTCCAGAACAATGACGCCGCACATGCTCCTCCAGAACAATGACGTCGCATATGCTCCTCCAGAACAATGACGCCGCACATGCTCCTCCAGAACAATGACGCCGCACATGCTCCTCCAGAACAATGATGTCACACATGCTCCTCCAGAACAATGACGTCGCACATGCTCCTCCAGAACAATGACGCCGCACACGCTCCTCCAGAACAATGACGTCGCACACGCTCCTCCAGAACAATGACGCCGCATATGCTCCTCCAGAACAATGACGCCGCACATGCTCCTCCAGAACAATGACGTCGCACATGCTCCTCCAGAACAATGACAAGACACATGCTCCTCCAGAACAATGACGTCACACATGCTCCTCCAGAACAATGACATCACACATGCTCCTCCAGAAAAATTACATCAACCATGCTCCTCCAGAACAATGACGCCGCACATGCTACTCCAGAACAATGAGGTTGCACATGCTCCTCCAGAACAATGACATCACACATGCTCCTCCAGAACAATGACGTCGCACACGCTCCTCCAGAACAATGACGCCGCATACGCTCCTCCAGAACAATGACGTCGCACAGGCTCCTCCAGAACAATGACGTCACACACGCTCCTCCAGAACAATGACGTCGCACACACTCCTCCAGAACAATGACGTCACACACGCTCCTCCAGAACAATGACTTCACACACGCTTCTCCAGAACAATGACGTCGCACATGCTCCTCCAGAACAATGACGTCGCACATGATCCTCCAGAACAATGACGTCGCACATGCTCCTCCAGAACAATGACGTCGCACATGCTCCTCCAGAACAATGACGTCGCACATGCTCCTCCAGAACAATGACGTCGCACATGCTCCTCCAGAACAATGACTTCGCACATGCTCCTCCAGAACAATGACGTCGCACATGCTCCTCCAGAACAATGACATCACACATGCTCCTCCAGAACAATGACATCACACATGCTCCTCCAGAACAATGACATCACACATGCTCCTCCAGAACAACGACATCACACATGCTCCTCCAGAACAATGACATCACACATGCTCCAGAACAATGACATCACACATGCTCCTCCAGAACAATGACGTCACACATGCTCCTCCAGAACAATGACGTCACACATGCTCCTCCAGAACAATGACATCACACATGCTCCTCCAGAACAATGACATCACACATGCTCCTCCAGAACAATGACGTCGCACATGCTCCTCCAGAACAATGACGCCGCACATGCTCCTCCAGAACAATGACGCCGCACATGCTCCTCCAGAACAATGACGCCGCACATGCGCCTCCAGAACAATGACGTTGCACATGCTCCTCCAGAACAATGACATCTGACATGCTCCTCCAGAACAATGACGTCACATATGCTCCTCCAGAACAATGATATCACACATGCTCCTCCAGAACAATGAAATCAACCATGCTCCTACAGAACAATGACATCACACATGCTCCTCCAGAACAATGACGCCGCACATGCTACTCCAGAACAATGACGTCGCACATGCTCCTCCAGAACAATGACATCACACATGCTCCTCCAGAACAATGACGTCGCACACGCTCCTCCAGAACAATGACGCCGCATATGCTCCTCCAGAACAATGACGCCGCACATGCTCCTCCAGAACAATGACGCCACACATGCTCATCCAGAACAATGACGTCACACATGCTCCTCCAGAACAATGACATCACACATGCTCCTCCAGAACAATGACGTCACACATGCTCCTCCATAACAATGACGCAGCACATGCTCCTCCAGAACAATGACGTCGCACATGCTCCTCCAGAACAATGACGCCGCACATGCTCCTCCAGAACAATGACATCACACATGCTCCTCCAGAACAATGACGTTGCACATGCTCCTCCAGAACAATGACATCACACATGCTCCTCCAGAACAATGACGTCGCACATGCTCCTCCAGAACAATGACGTCACACATGCTCCTCCATAACAATGACGCAGCACATGCTCCTCCAGAACAATGACGTCGCACATGCTCCTCCAGAACAATGACGCCGCACATGCTCCTCCAGAACAATGACATCACACATGCTCCTCCAGAACAATGACGTTGCACATGCTCCTCCAGAACAATGACATCGCACATGCTCCTCCAGAACAATGACGTCACACATGCTCCTCCAGAACAATGACATCGCACATGCTCCTCCAGAACAATGACATCACACATGCTCCTCCAGAACAATGACGTCGCACATGCTCCTCCAGAACAATGACGTCACACATGCTCCTCCAGAACAATGACGTCGCACATGCTCCTCCAGAACAATGACGTCACACATGCTCCTCCAGAACAATGACGCCGCACATGCTCCTCCAGAACAATGACGTCGCATATGCTCCTCCAGAACAATGACGCCGCACATGCTCCTCCAGAACAATGACGTCGCATATGCTCCTCCAGAACAATGACGCCGCACATGCTCCTCCAGAACAATGACATCACACATGCTCCTCCAGAACAATGACATCACACATGCTCCTCCAGAACAATGACGTAGCACATGCTCCTCCAGAACAATGACATCACACATGCTCCTCCAGAACAATGACATCACACATGCTCCTCCAGAACAATGACATCACACATGCTCCAGAACAATGACATCACACATGCTCCTCCAGAACAATGACGCCGCACATGCTCCTCCAGAACAATGACGCCGCACATGCGCCTCCAGAACAATGACGTTGCACATGCTCCTCCAGAACAATGACATCACACATGCTCCTCCAGAACAATGACGTCACATATGCTCCTCCAGAACAATGACATCACACATGCTCCTCCAGAACAATGAAATCAACCATGCTCCTACAGAACAATGACATCACACATGCTCCTCCAGAACAATGACGCCGCACATGCTACTCCAGAACAATGACGTCGCACATGCTCCTCCAGAACAATGACATCACACATGCTCCTCCAGAACAATGACGTCGCACACGCTCCTCCAGAACAATGACGCCGCATATGCTCCTCCAGAACAATGACGCCGCACATGCTCCTCCAGAACAATGACGCCACACATGCTCATCCAGAACAATGACGTCACACATGCTCCTCCAGAACAATGACATCACACATGCTCCTCCAGAACAATGACGTCACACATGCTCCTCCATAACAATGACGCAACACATGCTCCTCCAGAACAATGACGTCGCACATGCTCCTCCAGAACAATGACGCCGCACATGCTCCTCCAGAACAATGACATCACACATGCTCCTCCAGAACAATGACGTTGCACATGCTCCTCCAGAACAATGACATCACACATGCTCCTCCAGAACAATGACGTCGCACATGCTCCTCCAGAACAATGACGTCACACATGCTCCTCCATAACAATGACGCAGCACATGCTCCTCCAGAACAATGACGTCGCACATGCTCCTCCAGAACAATGACGCCGCACATGCTCCTCCAGAACAATGACATCACACATGCTCCTCCAGAACAATGACGTCGCACACGCTCCTCCAGAACAATGACGCCGCATATGCTCCTCCAGAACAATGACGCCGCACATGCTCCTCCAGAACAATGACGTCGCACATGCTCCTCCAGAACAATGACAAGACACATGCTCCTCCAGAACAATGACGTCACACATGCTCCTCCAGAACAATGACATCACACATGCTCCTCCAGAAAAATGACATCAACCATGCTCCTCCAGAACAATGACGCCGCACATGCTACTCCAGAACAATGAGGTTGCACATGCTCCTCCAGAACAATGACATCACACATGCTCCTCCAGAACAATGACGTCGCACACGCTCCTCCAGAACAATGACGCCGCATACGCTCCTCCAGAACAATGACGTCGCACAGGCTCCTCCAGAACAATGACGTCACACACGCTCCTCCAGAACAATGACGTCGCACACACTCCTCCAGAACAATGACGTCACACACGCTCCTCCAGAACAATGACTTCACACACGCTTCTCCAGAACAATGACGTCGCACATGCTCCTCCAGAACAATGACGTCGCACATGATCCTCCAGAACAATGACGTCGCACATGCTCCTCCAGAACAATGACGTCGCACATGCTCCTCCAGAACAATGACTTCGCACATGCTCCTCCAGAACAATGACGTCGCACATGCTCCTCCAGAACAATGACATCACACATGCTCCTCCAGAACAATGACATCACACATGCTCCTCCAGAACAATGACATCACACATGCTCCTCCAGAACAACGACATCACACATGCTCCTCCAGAACAATGACATCACACATGCTCCAGAACAATGACATCACACATGCTCCTCCAGAACAATGACGTCACACATGCTCCTCCAGAACAATGACGTCACACATGCTCCTCCAGAACAATGACATCACACATGCTCCTCCAGAACAATGACATCACACATGCTCCTCCAGAACAATGACGTCGCACATGCTCCTCCAGAACAATGACGCCGCACATGCTCCTCCAGAACAATGACGCCGCACATGCTCCTCCAGAACAATGACGCCGCACATGCGCCTCCAGAACAATGACGTTGCACATGCTCCTCCAGAACAATGACATCACACATGCTCCTCCAGAACAATGACGTCACATATGCTCCTCCAGAACAATGACATCACACATGCTCCTCCAGAACAATGAAATCAACCATGCTCCTACAGAACAATGACATCACACATGCTCCTCCAGAACAATGACGCCGCACATGCTACTCCAGAACAATGACGTCGCACATGCTCCTCCAGAACAATGACATCACACATGCTCCTCCAGAACAATGACGTCGCACACGCTCCTCCAGAACAATGACGCCGCATATGCTCCTCCAGAACAATGACGCCGCACATGCTCCTCCAGAACAATGACGCCACACATGCTCATCCAGAACAATGACGTCACACATGCTCCTCCAGAACAATGACATCACACATGCTCCTCCAGAACAATGACGTCACACATGCTCCTCCATAACAATGACGCAGCACATGCTCCTCCAGAACAATGACGTCGCACATGCTCCTCCAGAACAATGACGCCGCACATGCTCCTCCAGAACAATGACATCACACATGCTCCTCCAGAACAATGACGTTGCACATGCTCCTCCAGAACAATGACATCACACATGCTCCTCCAGAACAATGACGTCGCACATGCTCCTCCAGAACAATGACGTCACACATGCTCCTCCATAACAATGACGCAGCACATGCTCCTCCAGAACAATGACGTCGCACATGCTCCTCCAGAACAATGACGCCGCACATGCTCCTCCAGAACAATGACATCACACATGCTCCTCCAGAACAATGACGTTGCACATGCTCCTCCAGAACAATGACATCGCACATGCTCCTCCAGAACAATGACGTCACACATGCTCCTCCAGAACAATGACATCGCACATGCTCCTCCAGAACAATGACATCACACATGCTCCTCCAGAACAATGACGTCGCACATGCTCCTCCAGAACAATGACGTCACACATGCTCCTCCAGAACAATGACGTCGCACATGCTCCTCCAGAACAATGACGTCACACATGCTCCTCCAGAACAATGACGCCGCACATGCTCCTCCAGAACAATGACGTCGCATATGCTCCTCCAGAACAATGACGCCGCACATGCTCCTCCAGAACAATGACGTCGCATATGCTCCTCCAGAACAATGACGCCGCACATGCTCCTCCAGAACAATGACATCACACATGCTCCTCCAGAACAATGACATCACACATGCTCCTCCAGAACAATGACGTAGCACATGCTCCTCCAGAACAATGACATCACACATGCTCCTCCAGAACAATGACATCACACATGCTCCTCCAGAACAATGACATCACACATGCTCCAGAACAATGACATCACACATGCTCCTCCAGAACAATGACGCCGCACATGCTCCTCCAGAACAATGACGCCGCACATGCGCCTCCAGAACAATGACGTTGCACATGCTCCTCCAGAACAATGACATCACACATGCTCCTCCAGAACAATGACGTCACATATGCTCCTCCAGAACAATGACATCACACATGCTCCTCCAGAACAATGAAATCAACCATGCTCCTACAGAACAATGACATCACACATGCTCCTCCAGAACAATGACGCCGCACATGCTACTCCAGAACAATGACGTCGCACATGCTCCTCCAGAACAATGACATCACACATGCTCCTCCAGAACAATGACGTCGCACACGCTCCTCCAGAACAATGACGCCGCATATGCTCCTCCAGAACAATGACGCCGCACATGCTCCTCCAGAACAATGACGCCACACATGCTCATCCAGAACAATGACGTCACACATGCTCCTCCAGAACAATGACATCACACATGCTCCTCCAGAACAATGACGTCACACATGCTCCTCCATAACAATGACGCAACACATGCTCCTCCAGAACAATGACGTCGCACATGCTCCTCCAGAACAATGACATCACACATGCTCCTCCAGAACAATGACGTTGCACATGCTCCTCCAGAACAATGACATCACACATGCTCCTCCAGAACAATGACGTCGCACATGCTCCTCCAGAACAATGACGTCACACATGCTCCTCCATAACAATGACGCAGCACATGCTCCTCCAGAACAATGACGTCGCACATGCTCCTCCAGAACAATGACGCCGCACATGCTCCTCCAGAACAATGACATCACACATGCTCCTCCAGAACAATGACGTTGCACATGCTCCTCCAGAACAATGACATCGCACATGCTCCTCCAGAACAATGACGTCACACATGCTCCTCCAGAACAATGACGTCGCATATGCTCCTCCAGAACAATGACGCCGCACATGATCCTCCAGAACAATGACGTCGCATATGCTCCTCCAGAACAATGACGCCGCACATGCTCCTCCAGAACAATGACATCACACATGCTCCTCCAGAACAATGACGTAGCACATGCTCCTCCAGAACAATGACATCACACATGCTCCTCCAGAACAATGACGTCACACATGCTCCTCCAGAACAATGACATCACACATGCTCCTCCAGAACAATGATGTCGCATATGCTCCTCCAGAACAATGACGCCGCACATGCTCCTCCAGAACAATGACATCACACATGCTCCTCCAGAACAATGACATCACACATGCTCCTCCAGAACAATGACGTCGCACATGCTCCTCCAGAACAATGACGCCGCACATGCTCCTCCAGAACAATGACGTCGCACACGCTCCTCCAGAACAATGACGCCGCATATGCTCCTCCAGAACAATGACGCCACACATGCTCATCCAGAACAATGACGTCACACATGCTCCTCCAGAACAATGACATCACACATGCTCCTCCAGAACAATGACGTCACACATGCTCCTCCATAACAATGACGCAGCACATGCTCCTCCAGAACAATGACGTCGCACATGCTCCTCCAGAACAATGACGCCGCACATGCTCCTCCAGAACAATGACATCACACATGCTCCTCCAGAACAATGACGTTGCACATGCTCCTCCAGAACAATGACATCACACATGCTCCTCCAGAACAATGACGTCGCACATGCTCCTCCAGAACAATGACGTCACACATGCTCCTCCATAACAATGACGCAGCACATGCTCCTCCAGAACAATGACGTCGCACATGCTCCTCCAGAACAATGACGCCGCACATGCTCCTCCAGAACAATGACATCACACATGCTCCTCCAGAACAATGACGTTGCACATGCTCCTCCAGAACAATGACATCGCACATGCTCCTCCAGAACAATGACGTCACACATGCTCCTCCAGAACAATGACATCGCACATGCTCCTCCAGAACAATGACATCACACATGCTCCTCCAGAACAATGACGTCGCACATGCTCCTCCAGAACAATGACGTCACACATGCTCCTCCAGAACAATGACGTCGCACATGCTCCTCCAGAACAATGACGTCACACATGCTCCTCCAGAACAATGACGCCGCACATGCTCCTCCAGAACAATGACGTCGCATATGCTCCTCCAGAACAATGACGCCGCACATGCTCCTCCAGAACAATGACGTCGCATATGCTCCTCCAGAACAATGACGCCGCACATGCTCCTCCAGAACAATGACATCACACATGCTCCTCCAGAACAATGACATCACACATGCTCCTCCAGAACAATGACGTAGCACATGCTCCTCCAGAACAATGACATCACACATGCTCCTCCAGAACAATGACATCACACATGCTCCTCCAGAACAATGACATCACACATGCTCCAGAACAATGACATCACACATGCTCCTCCAGAACAATGACGCCGCACATGCTCCTCCAGAACAATGACGCCGCACATGCGCCTCCAGAACAATGACGTTGCACATGCTCCTCCAGAACAATGACATCACACATGCTCCTCCAGAACAATGACGTCACATATGCTCCTCCAGAACAATGACATCACACATGCTCCTCCAGAACAATGAAATCAACCATGCTCCTACAGAACAATGACATCACACATGCTCCTCCAGAACAATGACGCCGCACATGCTACTCCAGAACAATGACGTCGCACATGCTCCTCCAGAACAATGACATCACACATGCTCCTCCAGAACAATGACGTCGCACACGCTCCTCCAGAACAATGACGCCGCATATGCTCCTCCAGAACAATGACGCCGCACATGCTCCTCCAGAACAATGACGCCACACATGCTCATCCAGAACAATGACGTCACACATGCTCCTCCAGAACAATGACATCACACATGCTCCTCCAGAACAATGACGTCACACATGCTCCTCCATAACAATGACGCAACACATGCTCCTCCAGAACAATGACGTCGCACATGCTCCTCCAGAACAATGACATCACACATGCTCCTCCAGAACAATGACGTCGCACATGCTCCTCCAGAACAATGACATCACACATGCTCCTCCAGAACAATGACGTCGCACATGCTCCTCCAGAACAATGACGTCACACATGCTCCTCCATAACAATGACGCAGCACATGCTCCTCCAGAACAATGACGTCGCACATGCTCCTCCAGAACAATGACGCCGCACATGCTCCTCCAGAACAATGACATCACACATGCTCCTCCAGAACAATGACGTTGCACATGCTCCTCCAGAACAATGACATCGCACATGCTCCTCCAGAACAATGACGTCACACATGCTCCTCCAGAACAATGACGTCGCATATGCTCCTCCAGAACAATGACGCCGCACATGATCCTCCAGAACAATGACGTCGCATATGCTCCTCCAGAACAATGACGCCGCACATGCTCCTCCAGAACAATGACATCACACATGCTCCTCCAGAACAATGACGTAGCACATGCTCCTCCAGAACAATGACATCACACATGCTCCTCCAGAACAATGACGTCACACATGCTCCTCCAGAACAATGACATCACACATGCTCCTCCAGAACAATGATGTCGCATATGCTCCTCCAGAACAATGACGCCGCACATGCTCCTCCAGAACAATGACATCACACATGCTCCTCCAGAACAATGACATCACACATGCTCCTCCAGAACAATGACGTCGCACATGCTCCTCCAGAACAATGACGCCGCACATGCTCCTCCAGAACAATGACGCCGCACATGCTCCTCCAGAACAATGACGCCACACATGCTCATCCAGAACAATGACGTCGCACACGCTCCTCCAGAACAATGACGTCAAACAAGCTCCTCCAGAACAATGACGTCGCACATGCTCCTCCAGAACAATGACGTCGCACATGCTCCTCCAGAACAATGACGTCGCACATGCTCCTCCAGAACAATGACGTCGCACACGCTCCTCCAGAACAATGACGTCGCACACGCTCCTCCAGAACAATGACGCCGCACATGCTCCTCCAGAACAATGACGCCGCACATGCTCCTCCAGAACAATGATGTCACACATGCTCCTCCAGAACAATGACGTCGCACATGCTCCTCCAGAACAATGACGCCGCACACGCTCCTCCAGAACAATGACGTCGCACACGCTCCTCCAGAACAATGACGCCGCACACGCTCCTCCAGAACAATGACGTCGCACACGCTCCTCCAGAACAATGACGTCGCACACGCTCCTCCAGAACAATGACGTCGCACACGCTCCTCCAGAACAATGACGTCGCACACGCTCCTCCAGAACAATGACGTCACACATGCTCCTCCAGAACAATGACATCACACATGCTCCTCCAGAACAATGACGTCGCACATGCTCCTCCAGAACAATGACGTCGCACATGCTCCTCCAGAACAATGACAAGACACATGCTCCTCCAGAACAATGACGTCACACATGCTCCTCCAGAACAATGACGTCACACATGCTCCTCCAGAAAAATGACATCAACCATGCTCCTCCAGAACAATGACGCCGCACATGCTACTCCAGAACAATGAGGTTGCACATGCTCCTCCAGAACAATGACGTCACACATGCTCCTCCAGAACAATGACGTCACACATGCTCCTCCAGAACAATGACATCACACATGCTCCTCCAGAACAATGACATCACACATGCTCCTCCAGAACAATGACGTCGCACATGCTCCTCCAGAACAATGACGCCGCACATGCTCCTCCAGAACAATGACGCCGCACATGCTCCTCCAGAACAATGACGCCGCACATGCGCCTCCAGAACAATGACGTTGCACATGCTCCTCCAGAACAATGACATCACACATGCTCCTCCAGAACAATGACGTCACATATGCTCCTCCAGAACAATGACATCACACATGCTCCTCCATAACAATGAAATCAACCATGCTCCTACAGAACAATGACATCACACATGCTCCTCCAGAACAATGACGCCGCACATGCTACTCCAGAACAATGACGTCGCACATGCTCCTCCAGAACAATGACATCACACATGCTCCTCCAGAACAATGACGTCGCACACGCTCCTCCAGAACAATGACGCCGCATATGCTCCTCCAGAACAATGACGCAGCACATGCTCCTCCAGAACAATGACGCCACACATGCTCATCCAGAACAATGACGTCACACATGCTCCTCCAGAACAATGACGTTGCACATGCTCCTCCAGAACAATGACGTCACACATGCTCCTCCATAACAATGACGCAGCACATGCTCCTCCAGAACAATGACGTCGCACATGCTCCTCCAGAACAATGACGCCGCACATGCTCCTCCAGAACAATGACATCACACATGCTCCTCCAGAACAATGACGTTGCACATGCTCCTCCAGAACAATGACATCACACATGCTCCTCCAGAACAATGACGTCGCACATGCTCCTCCAGAACAATGACGTCACACATGCTCCTCCATAACAATGACGCAGCACATGCTCCTCCAGAACAATGACGTCGCACATGCTCCTCCAGAAATATGACGCCGCACATGCTCCTCCAGAACAATGACGTCGCACATGCTCCTCCAGAACAATGACGTCGCATATGCTCCTCCAGAACAATGACGCCGCACATGCTCCTCCAGAACAATGACATCACACATGCTCCTCCAGAACAATGACGTAGCACATGCTCCTCCAGAACAATGACATCACACATGCTCCTCCAGAACAATGACGTCACACATGCTCCTCCAGAACAATGACATCACACATGCTCCTCCAGAACAATGACGTCACACATGCTCCTCCAGAACAATGACATCACACATGCTCCTCCAGAACAATGACATCACACATGCTCCTCCAGAACAATGACATCACACATGCTCCTCCAGAACAATGACGTCACACACGCTCCTCCAGAACAATGACGTCACACACGCTCCTCCAGAACAATGACGTCACACAAGCTTCTCCAGAACAATGACGTCGCACATGCTCCTCCAGAACAATGACGTTGCACATGCTCCTCCAGAACAATGACGTCGCACATGCTCATCCAGAACAATGACATCACACATGCTCCTCCAGAACAATGAGGTCACACATTCTCCTCCAGAACAATGACGCCGCACATGCTCCTCCAGAACAATGACATCACACATGCTCCTCCAGAACAATGACATCACACATGCTCCTCCAGAACAATGACATCACACATGCTCCTCCAGAACAATGACATCACACATGCTCCAGAACAATGACATCACACATGCTCCTCCAGAACAATGACGTCACACATGCTCCTCCAGAACAATGACGTCACACATGCTCCTCCAGAACAATGACATCACACATGCTCCTCCAGAACAATGACATCACACATGCTCCTCCAGAACAATGACGTCGCACATGCTCCTCCAGAACAATGACGCCGCACATGATCCTCCAGAACAATGACGCCGCACTTGCTCCTCCAGAACAATGACTTTGCACATGCTCCTCCAGAACAATGACGTCGCACATGCTCCTCCAGAACAATGACATCACACATGCTCCTCCAGAACAATGACGTCGCACATGCTCCTCCAGAACAATGACGTCACACATGCTCCTCCAGAACAATAACGCCGCACATGCTCCTCCAGAACAATGACGTCGCAAATGCTCCTCCAGAACAATGACGCCGCACATGCTCCTCCAGAACAATGACATCACACATGCTCCTCCAGAACAATGACGCCACACATGCTCCTCCAGAACAATGATGCCGCACATGTTCCTCCAGAACAATGACGTCGCACATGCTCCTCCAGAACAATGACGCCGCACATGCTCCTCTAGAACAATGACATCACACATGCTCCTCCAGAACAATGACGTTGCATATGCTCCTCCAGAACAATGACATCACACATGCTCCTCCAGAACAATGACGTCACACATGCTCCTCCAGAACAATGACATCACACATGCTCCTCCAGAACAATGACATCACACATGCTCCTCCAGAACAATGACATCACACATGCTCCTCCAGAACAATGACTTCACACATGCTCCTCCAGAACAATGACATCAGACATTCTCCTCCAGAACAATGACATCACACACGCTCCTCCAGAACAATGACGTCACACACGCTCCTCCAGAACAATGACGTCACACATGCTCCTCCAGAACAATGACGTCACACAAGCTTCTCCAGAACAATGACGTCGCACATGCTCCTCCAGAACAATGACGTCACACATGCTCCTCCAGAACAATGACGTCGCACATGCTCCTCCAGAACAATGACGTCACACATGCTCCTCCAGAACAATGACGTCGCACATGCTCCTCCAGAACAATGACATCACAAATGCCCCTCCAGAACAATGACATCAACCATGCTCCTCCAGAACAATGACATCACACATGCTCCTCCAGAACAATGACGCCGCACATGCTACTCCAGAACAATGACGTCGCACATGCTCCTCCAGAACAATGACGTCACACATGCTCCTCCAGAACAATGACGCCGCACATGCTCCTCCAGAACAATGACGTCGCACATGCTCCTCCAGAACAATGACGCCGCACATGCTCCTCCAGAACAATGACATCACACATGCTCCTCCAGAACAATGACGTTGCACATGCTCCTCCAGAACAATGACATCACACATGCTCTTCCAGAACAATGACGTCACACATGCTCCTCCAGAACAATGACATCACACATGCTCCTCCAGAACAATGACATCACACATGCTCCTCCAGAACAATGACGTCACACATGCTCCTCCAGAACAATGACGCCGCACATGCTCCTCCAGAACAATGACGTCGCACATGCTCCTCCAGAACAATGACGCCGCACATGCTCCTCCAGAACAATGACGCCGCACATGCTCCTCCAGAACAATGACATCACACATGCTCCTCCAGAACAATGACGTTGCAATGCTCCTCCAGAACAATGACATCACACATGCTCCTCCAGAACAATGACGTCACACATGCTCCTCCAGAACAATGACATCACACATGCTCCTCCAGAACAATGACGTCACACATGCTCCTCCAGAACAATGACATCACACATGCTCCTCCAGAACAATGACATCACACATGCTCCTCCAGAACAATGACATCACACATGCTCCTCCAGAACAATGACGTCACACACGCTGCTCCAGAACAATGGCGTCACACACGCTCCTCCAGAACAATGACGTCACACACGCTCCTCCAGAACAATGACGTCGCACATGCTCCTCCAGAACAATGACGTCACACATGCTCCTCCAGAACAATAACGCCGCACATGCTCCTCCAGAACAATGACGTCGCACATGCTCCTCCAGAACAATGACGCCGCACATGCTCCTCCAGAACAATGACATCACACATGCTCCTCCAGAACAATGACGCCACACATGCTCCTCCAGAACAATGATGCCGCACATGCTCCTCCAGAACAATGACGTCGCACATGCTCCTCCAGAACAATGACGCCGCACATGCTCCTCTAGAACAATGACATCACACATGCTCCTCCAGAACAATGACGTCACACATGCTCCTCCAGAACAATGACATCACACATGCTCCTCCAGAACAATGACATCACACATGCTCCTCCAGAACAATGACATCACACATGCTCCTCCAGAACAATGACTTCACACATGCTCCTCCAGAACAATGACATCAGACATTCTCCTCCAGAACAATGACATCACACACGCTCCTCCAGAACAATGACGTCACACACGCTCCTCCAGAACAATGACGTCACACATGCTCCTCCAGAACAATGACGTCACACAAGCTTCTCCAGAACAATGACGTCGCACATGCTCCTCCAGAACAATGACGTCACACATGCTCCTCCAGAACAATGACGTCGCACATGCTTCTCCAGAACAATGACGTCACACATGCTCCTCCAGAACAATGACGTCGCACATGCTCCTCCAGAACAATGACATCACAAATGCCCCTCCAGAACAATGACATCAACCATGCTCCTCCAGAACAATGACATCACACATGCTCCTCCAGAACAATGACGCCGCACATGCTACTCCAGAACAATGACGTCGCACATGCTCCTCCAGAACAATGACGTCACACATGCTCCTCCAGAACAATGACGCCGCACATGCTCCTCCAGAACAATGACGTCGCACATGCTCCTCCAGAACAATGACGCCGCACATGCTCCTCCAGAACAATGACATCACACATGCTCCTCCAGAACAATGACGTTGCACATGCTCCTCCAGAACAATGACATCACACATGCTCTTCCAGAACAATGACGTCACACATGCTCCTCCAGAACAATGACATCACACATGCTCCTCCAGAACAATAACGCCGCACATGCTCCTCCAGAACAATGACGTCGCACATGCTCCTCCAGAACAATGACGCCGCACATGCTCCTCCAGAACAATGACATCACACATGCTCCTCCAGAACAATGACGCCGCACATGCTCCTCCAGAACAATGACGTCACACGCTGCTCCAGAACAATGGCGTCACACACGCTCCTCCAGAACAATGACGTCACACACGCTCCTCCAGAACAATGACGTCGCACATGCTCCTCCAGAACAATGACGTCACACATGCTCCTCCAGAACAATAACGCCGCACATGCTCCTCCAGAACAATGACGTCGCACATGCTCCTCCAGAACAATGACGCCGCACATGCTCCTCCAGAACAATGACATCACACATGCTCCTCCAGAACAATGACGCCACACATGCTCCTCCAGAACAATGATGCCGCACATGCTCCTCCAGAACAATGACGTCGCACATGCTCCTCCAGAACAATGACGTCACACATGCTCCTCCAGAACAATGACATCACACATGCTCCTCCAGAACAATGACATCACACATGCTCCTCCAGAACAATGACATCACACATGCTCCTCCAGAACAATGACTTCACACATGCTCCTCCAGAACAATGACATCAGACATTCTCCTCCAGAACAATGACATCACACACGCTCCTCCAGAACAATGACGTCACACACGCTCCTCCAGAACAATGACGTCACACATGCTCCTCCAGAACAATGACGTCACACAAGCTTCTCCAGAACAATGACGTCGCACATGCTCCTCCAGAACAATGACATCACACATGCTCCTCCAGAACAATGACGTCACACATGCTCCTCCAGAACAATGACATCACACATGCTCCTCCAGAACAATGACATCACACATGCTCCTCCAGAACAATGACATCACACATGCTCCTCCAGAACAATGACTTCACACATGCTCCTCCAGAACAATGACATCAGACATTCTCCTCCAGAACAATGACATCACACACGCTCCTCCAGAACAATGACGTCACACACGCTCCTCCAGAACAATGACGTCACACATGCTCCTCCAGAACAATGACGTCACACAAGCTTCTCCAGAACAATGACGTCGCACATGCTCCTCCAGAACAATGACGTCACACATGCTCCTCCAGAACAATGACGTCGCACATGCTTCTCCAGAACAATGACGTCACACATGCTCCTCCAGAACAATGACGTCGCACATGCTCCTCCAGAACAATGACATCACAAATGCCCCTCCAGAACAATGACATCAACCATGCTCCTCCAGAACAATGACATCACACATGCTCCTCCAGAACAATGACGCCGCACATGCTACTCCAGAACAATGACGTCGCACATGCTCCTCCAGAACAATGACGTCACACATGCTCCTCCAGAACAATGACGCCGCACATGCTCCTCCAGAACAATGACGTCGCACATGCTCCTCCAGAACAATGACGCCGCACATGCTCCTCCAGAACAATGACATCACACATGCTCCTCCAGAACAATGACGTTGCACATGCTCCTCCAGAACAATGACATCACACATGCTCTTCCAGAACAATGACGTCACACATGCTCCTCCAGAACAATGACATCACACATGCTCCTCCAGAACAATGACATCACACATGCTCCTCCAGAACAATGACGTCACACATGCTCCTCCAGAACAATGACATCACACATGCTCCTCCAGAACAATGACGTCACACATGCTCCTCCAGAACAATGACGCCGCACATGCTCCTCCAGAACAATGACATCACACATGCTCCTCCAGAACAATGACGTTGCAATGCTCCTCCAGAACAATGACATCACACATGCTCCTCCAGAACAATGACGTCACACATGCTCCTCCAGAACAATGACATCACACATGCTCCTCCAGAACAATGACATCACACATGCTCCTCCAGAACAATGACGTCACACATGCTCCTCCAGAACAATGACGTCACACATGCTCCTCCAGAACAATGACGCCGCACATGCTCCTCCAGAACAATGACGTCGCAGATGCTCCTCCAGAACAATGACGCCCCACATGCTCCTCCAGAACAATGACATCACACATGCTCCTCCAGAACAATGACGTTGCACATGCTCCTCCAGAACAATGACATCACACATGCTCCTCCAGAACAATGACGTCACACATGCTCCTCCAGAACAATGACATCACACATGCTCCTCCAGAACAATGACGTCACACACGCTCCTCCAGAACAATGACGTCACACACGCTCCTCCAGAACAATGACATCACACATGCTCCAGAACAATGACATCACACATGCTCCTCCAGAACAATGACGTCGCACATGCTCCTCCAGAACAATGACGCCGCACATGCTCCTCCAGAACAATGACATCACACATGCTCCTCCAGAACAATGACGTCGCACATGCTCCTCCAGAACAATGACATCACACATGCTCCTCCAGAACAATGACGTCACACATGCTCCTCCAGAACAATGACATCACATATGCTCCTCCAGAACAATGACATCACACACGCTCCTCCAGAACAATGACGTCACACACGCTCCTCCAGAACAATGACGTCACACACGCTCTTCCAGAACAATGACGTCGCACATGCTCCTCCAGAACAATGACGTCGCAAACGCTGCTCCAGAACAATGACGTCGCACACGCTCCTCCAGAACAATGACGTCAAACAAGCTCCTCCAGAACAATGACGTCGCACATGCTCCTCCAGAACAATGACGTCGCACATACTCCTCCAGAACAATGACGTCGCACATGCTCCTCCAGAACAATGACGTCGCACACGCTCCTCCAGAACAATGACGTCGCAAACGCTCCTCCAGAACAATGACGCCGCACATGCTCCTCCAGAACAATGACGCCGCACATGCTCCTCCAGAACAATGATGTCACACATGCTCCTCCAGAACAATGACGTCGCACATGCTCCTCCAGAACAATGACGCCGCACACGCTCCTCCAGAACAATGACGTCGCACACGCTCCTCCAGAACAATGACGCCGC
Organism: Eucyclogobius newberryi; assembly: GCF_026437365.1. Classification (NCBI taxonomy): domain Eukaryota; kingdom Metazoa; phylum Chordata; class Actinopteri; order Gobiiformes; family Gobiidae; genus Eucyclogobius; species Eucyclogobius newberryi. The sequence goes on along the minus strand of NW_027316245.1, from coordinate 152,132 downwards.
ACACGCTCCTCCAGAACAATGACGTCGCACACGCTCCTCCAGAACAATGACGTCGCACACGCTCCTCCAGAACAATGACGTCGCACACGCTCCTCCAGAACAATGACGTCGCACACGCTCCTCCAGAACAATGAGGTCACACATTCTCCTCCAGAACAATGACGCCGCACATGCTCCTCCAGAACAATGACATCACACATGCTCCTCCAGAACAATGACATCACACATGCTCCTCCAGAACAATGACGTCACACATGCTCCTCCAGAACAATGACGTCACACATGCTCCTCCAGAACAATGACGTCGCACATGCTCCTCCAGAACAATGACGTCACACATGCTCCTCCATAAAAATGACGCAGCACATGCTCCTCCAGAACAATGACGCCGCACATGCTCCTCCAGAACAATGACGTCACACATGCTCCTCCAGAACAATGACGTCGCACATGCTCCTCCAGAACAATGACGCCGCACATGCTCCTCCAGAACAATGACATCACACATGCTCCTCCAGAACAATGACGTTGCAATGCTCCTCCAGAACAATGACATCACACATGCTCCTCCAGAACAATGACGTCACACATGCTCCTCCAGAACAATGACATCACACATGCTCCTCCAGAACAATGACGTCACACATGCTCCTCCAGAACAATGACATCACACATGCTCCTCCAGAACAATGACATCACACATGCTCCTCCAGAACAATGACATCACACATGCTCCTCCAGAACAATGACGTCACACACGCTGCTCCAGAACAATGGCGTCACACACGCTCCTCCAGAACAATGACGTCACACACGCTCCTCCAGAACAATGACGTCACACAAGCTTCTCCAGAACAATGACGTTGCACATGCTCCTCCAGAACAATGACGTTGCACATGCTCCTCCAGAACAATGACGTCGCACATGCTCATCCAGAACAATGACATCACACATGCTCCTCCAGAACAATGAGGTCACACATTCTCCTCCAGAACAATGACGCCGCACATGCTCCTCCAGAACAATGACATCACACATGCTCCTCCAGAACAATGACATCACACATGCTCCTCCAGAACAATGACATCACACATGCTCCAGAACAATGACATCACACATGCTCCTCCAGAACAATGACGTCACACATGCTCCTCCAGAACAATGACGTCACACATGCTCCTCCAGAACAATGACATCACACATGCTCCTCCAGAACAATGACATCACACATGCTCCTCCAGAACAATGACGTCGCACATGCTCCTCCAGAACAATGACGCCGCACATGATCCTCCAGAACAATGACGCCGCACTTGCTCCTCCAGAACAATGACTTTACACATGCTCCTCCAGAACAATGACGTCGCACATGCTCCTCCAGAACAATGACATCACACATGCTCCTCCAGAACAATGACGTCGCACATGCTCCTCCAGAACAATGACGTCACACATGCTCCTCCAGAACAATGACGCCGCACATGCTCCTCCAGAACAATGACATCACACATGCTCCTCCAGAACAATGACGCCACACATGCTCCTCCAGAACAATGATGCCGCACATGCTCCTCCAGAACAATGACGTCGCACATGCTCCTCCAGAACAATGACGCCGCACATGCTCCTCTAGAACAATGACATCACACATGCTCCTCCAGAACAATGACGTTGCATATGCTCCTCCAGAACAATGACATCACACATGCTCCTCCAGAACAATGACGTCACACATGCTCCTCCAGAACAATGACATCACACATGCTCCTCCAGAACAATGACATCACACATGCTCCTCCAGAACAATGACATCACACATGCTCCTCCAGAACAATGACATCACACATGCTCCTCCAGAACAATGACGTCACACATGCTCCTCCAGAACAATGACGTCACACATGCTCCTCCAGAACAATGACGCCGCACATGCTCCTCCAGAACAATGACGTCGCAGATGCTCCTCCAGAACAATGACGCCCCACATGCTCCTCCAGAACAATGACATCACACATGCTCCTCCAGAACAATGACGTTGCACATGCTCCTCCAGAACAATGACATCACACATGCTCCTCCAGAACAATGACGTCACACATGCTCCTCCAGAACAATGACATCACACATGCTCCTCCAGAACAATGACGTCACACACGCTCCTCCAGAACAATGACGTCACACACGCTCCTCCAGAACAATGACATCACACATGCTCCAGAACAATGACATCACACATGCTCCTCCAGAACAATGACGTCGCACATGCTCCTCCAGAACAATGACGCCGCACATGCTCCTCCAGAACAATGACATCACACATGCTCCTCCAGAACAATGACGTCGCACATGCTCCTCCAGAACAATGACATCACACATGCTCCTCCAGAACAATGACGTCACACATGCTCCTCCAGAACAATGACATCACATATGCTCCTCCAGAACAATGACATCACACACGCTCCTCCAGAACAATGACGTCACACACGCTCCTCCAGAACAATGACGTCACACACGCTCTTCCAGAACAATGACGTCGCACATGCTCCTCCAGAACAATGACGTCGCAAACGCTGCTCCAGAACAATGACGTCGCACACGCTCCTCCAGAACAATGACGTCAAACAAGCTCCTCCAGAACAATGACGTCGCACATGCTCCTCCAGAACAATGACGTCGCACATACTCCTCCAGAACAATGACGTCGCACATGCTCCTCCAGAACAATGACGTCGCACACGCTCCTCCAGAACAATGACGTCGCAAACGCTCCTCCAGAACAATGACGCCGCACATGCTCCTCCAGAACAATGACGCCGCACATGCTCCTCCAGAACAATGATGTCACACATGCTCCTCCAGAACAATGACGTCGCACATGCTCCTCCAGAACAATGACGCCGCACACGCTCCTCCAGAACAATGACGTCGCACACGCTCCTCCAGAACAATGACGCCGCACACGCTCCTCCAGAACAATGACGTCGCACACGCTCCTCCAGAACAATGACGTCGCACACGCTCCTCCAGAACAATGACGTCGCACACGCTCCTCCAGAACAATGACGTCGCACACGCTCCTCCAGAACAATGAGGTCACACATTCTCCTCCAGAACAATGACGCCGCACATGCTCCTCCAGAACAATGACATCACACATGCTCCTCCAGAACAATGACATCACACATGCTCCTCCAGAACAATGACGTCACACATGCTCCTCCAGAACAATGACGTCACACATGCTCCTCCAGAACAATGACATCACACATGCTCCTCCAGAACAATGACGTCGCACATGCTCCTCCAGAACAATGACGTCACACATGCTCCTCCATAAAAATGACGCAGCACATGCTCCTCCAGAACAATGACGCCGCACATGCTCCTCCAGAACAATGACGTCACACATGCTCCTCCAGAACAATGACGTCGCACATGCTCCTCCAGAACAATGACGCCGCACATGCTCCTCCAGAACAATGACATCACACATGCTCCTCCAGAACAATGACGTTGCAATGCTCCTCCAGAACAATGACATCACACATGCTCCTCCAGAACAATGACGTCACACATGCTCCTCCAGAACAATGACATCACACATGCTCCTCCAGAACAATGACGTCACACATGCTCCTCCAGAACAATGACATCACACATGCTCCTCCAGAACAATGACATCACACATGCTCCTCCAGAACAATGACATCACACATGCTCCTCCAGAACAATGACGTCACACACGCTGCTCCAGAACAATGGCGTCACACACGCTCCTCCAGAACAATGACGTCACACACGCTCCTCCAGAACAATGACGTCACACAAGCTTCTCCAGAACAATGACGTCGCACATGCTCCTCCAGAACAATGACGTTGCACATGCTCCTCCAGAACAATGACGTCGCACATGCTCATCCAGAACAATGACATCACACATGCTCCTCCAGAACAATGAGGTCACACATTCTCCTCCAGAACAATGACGCCGCACATGCTCCTCCAGAACAATGACATCACACATGCTCCTCCAGAACAATGACATCACACATGCTCCTCCAGAACAATGACATCACACATGCTCCAGAACAATGACATCACACATGCTCCTCCAGAACAATGACGTCACACATGCTCCTCCAGAACAATGACGTCACACATGCTCCTCCAGAACAATGACATCACACATGCTCCTCCAGAACAATGACATCACACATGCTCCTCCAGAACAATGACGTCGCACATGCTCCTCCAGAACAATGACGCCGCACATGATCCTCCAGAACAATGACGCCGCACTTGCTCCTCCAGAACAATGACTTTACACATGCTCCTCCAGAACAATGACGTCGCACATGCTCCTCCAGAACAATGACATCACACATGCTCCTCCAGAACAATGACGTCGCACATGCTCCTCCAGAACAATGACGTCACACATGCTCCTCCAGAACAATGACGCCGCACATGCTCCTCCAGAACAATGACATCACACATGCTCCTCCAGAACAATGACGCCACACATGCTCCTCCAGAACAATGATGCCGCACATGCTCCTCCAGAACAATGACGTCGCACATGCTCCTCCAGAACAATGACGCCGCACATGCTCCTCTAGAACAATGACATCACACATGCTCCTCCAGAACAATGACGTTGCATATGCTCCTCCAGAACAATGACATCACACATGCTCCTCCAGAACAATGACGTCACACATGCTCCTCCAGAACAATGACATCACACATGCTCCTCCAGAACAATGACATCACACATGCTCCTCCAGAACAATGACATCACACATGCTCCTCCAGAACAATGACTTCACACATGCTCCTCCAGAACAATGACATCAGACATTCTCCTCCAGAACAATGACATCACACACGCTCCTCCAGAACAATGACGTCACACACGCTCCTCCAGAACAATGACGTCACACATGCTCCTCCAGAACAATGACGTCACACAAGTTTCTCCAGAACAATGACGTCGCACATGCTCCTCCAGAACAATGACGTCACACATGCTCCTCCAGAACAATGACGTCGCACATGCTCCTCCAGAACAATGACGTCACACATGCTCCTCCAGAACAATGACGTCACACATGCTCCTCCAGAACAATGACGCCGCACATGCTCCTCCAGAACAATGACGTCGCACATGCTCCTCCAGAACAATGACGCCGCACATGCTCCTCCAGAACAATGACATCACACATGCTCCTCCAGAACAATGACGTTGCACATGCTCCTCCAGAACAATGACATCACACATGCTCTTCCAGAACAATGACGTCACACATGCTCCTCCAGAACAATGACATCACACATGCTCCTTCAGAACAATGACTTCACACATGCTCCTCCAGAACAATGACGTCACACATGCTCCTCCAGAACAATGACGCCGCACATGCTCCTCCAGAACAATGACGTCGCACATGCTCCTCCAGAACAATGACGCCGCACATGCTCCTCCAGAACAATGACATCACACATGCTCCTCCAGAACAATGACGTTGCAATGCTCCTCCAGAACAATGACATCACACATGCTCCTCCAGAACAATGACGTCACACATGCTCCTCCAGAACAATGACATCACACATGCTCCTCCAGAACAATGACATCACACATGCTCCTCCAGAACAATGACGTCACACATGCTCCTCCAGAACAATGACGTCACACATGCTCCTCCAGAACAATGACGCCGCACATGCTCCTCCAGAACAATGACGTCGCAGATGCTCCTCCAGAACAATGACGCCGCACATGCTCCTCCAGAACAATGACATCACACATGCTCCTCCAGAACAATGACGTCGCACATGCTCCTCCAGAACAATGACATCACAAATGCTCCTCCAGAACAATGACGTCACACATGCTCCTCCAGAACAATGACATCACACATGCTCCTCCAGAACAATGACGTCACACATGCTCCTCCAGAACAATGACATCACACATGCTCCTCCAGAACAATGACGTCACACACGCTCCTCCAGAACAATGACGTCACACACGCTCCTCCAGAACAATGACATCACACATGCTCCAGAACAATGACATCACACATGCTCCTCCAGAACAATGACGTCGCACATGCTCCTCCAGAACAATGACGCCGCACATGCTCCTCCAGAACAATGACATCACACATGCTCCTCCAGAACAATGACGTCGCACATGCTCCTCCAGAACAATGACATCACACATGCTCCTCCAGAACAATGACGTCACACATGCTCCTCCAGAACAATGACATCACATATGCTCCTCCAGAACAATGACATCACACACGCTCCTCCAGAACAATGACGTCACACACGCTCCTCTAGAACAATGACGTCACACACGCTCTTCCAGAACAATGACGTCGCACATGCTCCTCCAGAACAATGACGTCGCAAACGCTGCTCCAGAACAATGACGTCGCACACGCTCCTCCAGAACAATGACGTCAAACAAGCTCCTCCAGAACAATGACGTCGCACATGCTCCTCCAGAACAATGACGTCGCACATGCTCCTCCAGAACAATGACGTCGCACATGCTCCTCCAGAACAATGACGTCGCACACGCTCCTCCAGAACAATGACGTCGCACACGCTCCTCCAGAACAATGACGCCGCACATGCTCCTCCAGAACAATGACGCCGCACATGCTCCTCCAGAACAATGATGTCACACATGCTCCTCCAGAACAATGACGTCGCACATGCTCCTCCAGAACAATGACGCCGCACACGCTCCTCCAGAACAATGACGTCGCACACGCTCCTCCAGAACAATGACGCCGCACACGCTCCTCCAGAACAATGACGTCGCACACGCTCCTCCAGAACAATGACGTCGCACACGCTCCTCCAGAACAATGATGTCGCACACGCTCCTCCAGAACAATGACGTCGCACACGCTCCTCCAGAACAATGACGTCACACATGCTCCTCCAGAACAATGACATCACACATGCTCCTCCAGAACAATGACGTCGCACATGCTCCTCCAGAACAATGACGTCGCACATGCTCCTCCAGAACAATGACAAGACACATGCTCCTCCAGAACAATGACGTCACACATGCTCCTCCAGAACAATGACATCACACATGCTCCTCCAGAAAAATGACATCAACCATGCTCCTCCAGAACAATGACGCCGCACATGCTACTCCAGAACAATGAGGTTGCACATGCTCCTCCAGAACAATGACGTCACACATGCTCCTCCAGAACAATGACGTCACACATGCTCCTCCAGAACAATGACATCACACATGCTCCTCCAGAACAATGACATCACACATGCTCCTCCAGAACAATGACGTCGCACATGCTCCTCCAGAACAATGACGTCACACATGCTCCTCCAGAACAATGACGCCGCACATGCTCCTCCAGAACAATGACATCACACATGCTCCTCCAGAACAATGACGCCACACATGCTCCTCCAGAACAATGATGCCGCACATGCTCCTCCAGAACAATGACGTCGCACATGCTCCTCCAGAACAATGACGCCGCACATGCTCCTCTAGAACAATGACATCACACATGCTCCTCCAGAACAATGACGTTGCATATGCTCCTCCAGAACAATGACATCACACATGCTCCTCCAGAACAATGACGTCACACATGCTCCTCCAGAACAATGACATCACACATGCTCCTCCAGAACAATGACATCACACATGCTCCTCCAGAACAATGACATCACACATGCTCCTCCAGAACAATGACTTCACACATGCTCCTCCAGAACAATGACATCAGACATTCTCCTCCAGAACAATGACATCACACACGCTCCTCCAGAACAATGACGTCACACACGCTCCTCCAGAACAATGACGTCACACATGCTCCTCCAGAACAATGACGTCACACAAGCTTCTCCAGAACAATGACGTCGCACATGCTCCTCCAGAACAATGACGTCACACATGCTCCTCCAGAACAATGACGTCGCACATGCTCCTCCAGAACAATGACGTCACACATGCTCCTCCAGAACAATGACGTCACACATGCTCCTCCAGAACAATGACGCCGCACATGCTCCTCCAGAACAATGACGTCGCACATGCTCCTCCAGAACAATGACGCCGCACATGCTCCCCCAGAACAATGACATCACACATGCTCCTCCAGAACAATGACGTTGCACATGCTCCTCCAGAACAATGACATCACACATGCTCTTCCAGAACAATGACGTCACACATGCTCCTCCAGAACAATGACATCACACATGCTCCTTCAGAACAATGACATCACACATGCTCCTCCAGAACAATGACGTCACACATGCTCCTCCAGAACAATGACGCCGCACATGCTCCTCCAGAACAATGACGTCGCACATGCTCCTCCAGAACAATGACGCCGCACATGCTCCTCCAGAACAATGACATCACACATGCTCCTCCAGAACAATGACGTTGCAATGCTCCTCCAGAACAATGACATCACACATGCTCCTCCAGAACAATGACGTCACACATGCTCCTCCAGAACAATGACATCACACATGCTCCTCCAGAACAATGACGTCACACACGCTCCTCCAGAACAATGACGTCACACACGCTCCTCCAGAACAATGACATCACACATGCTCCAGAACAATGACATCACACATGCTCCTCCAGAACAATGACGTCGCACATGCTCCTCCAGAACAATGACGCCGCACATGCTCCTCCAGAACAATGACATCACACATGCTCCTCCAGAACAATGACGTCGCACATGCTCCTCCAGAACAATGACATCACACATGCTCCTCCAGAACAATGACGTCACACATGCTCCTCCAGAACAATGACATCACATATGCTCCTCCAGAACAATGACATCACACACGCTCCTCCAGAACAATGACGTCACACACGCTCCTCCAGAACAATGACGTCACACACGCTCTTCCAGAACAATGACGTCGCACATGCTCCTCCAGAACAATGACGTCGCAAACGCTGCTCCAGAACAATGACGTCGCACACGCTCCTCCAGAACAATGACGTCAAACAAGCTCCTCCAGAACAATGACGTCGCACATGCTCCTCCAGAACAATGACGTCGCACATGCTCCTCCAGAACAATGACGTCGCACATGCTCCTCCAGAACAATGACGTCGCACACGCTCCTCCAGAACAATGACGTCGCACACGCTCCTCCAGAACAATGACGCCGCACATGCTCCTCCAGAACAATGACGCCGCACATGCTCCTCCAGAACAATGATGTCACACATGCTCCTCCAGAACAATGACGTCGCACACGCTCCTCCAGAACAATGACGCCGCACACGCTCCTCCAGAACAATGACGTCGCACACGCTCCTCCAGAACAATGACGCCGCACACGCTCCTCCAGAACAATGACGTCGCACACGCTCCTCCAGAACAATGACGTCGCACACGCTCCTCCAGAACAATGATGTCGCACACGCTCCTCCAGAACAATGACGTCGCACACGCTCCTCCAGAACAATGACGTCACACATGCTCCTCCAGAACAATGACGTCACACATGCTCCTCCAGAACAATGACGTCGCACATGCTCCTCCAGAACAATGACGTCGCACATGCTCCTCCAGAACAATGACAAGACACATGCTCCTCCAGAACAATGACGTCACACATGCTCCTCCAGAACAATGACATCACACATGCTCCTCCAGAAAAATGACATCAACCATGCTCCTCCAGAACAATGACGCCGCACATGCTACTCCAGAACAATGAGGTTGCACATGCTCCTCCAGAACAATGACGTCACACATGCTCCTCCAGAACAATGACGTCACACATGCTCCTCCAGAACAATGACATCACACATGCTCCTCCAGAACAATGACATCACACATGCTCCTCCAGAACAATGACGTCGCACATGCTCCTCCAGAACAATGACGCCGCACATGCTCCTCCAGAACAATGACGCCGCACATGCTCCTCCAGAACAATGACGCCGCACATGCGCCTCCAGAACAATGACGTTGCACATGCTCCTCCAGAACAATGACATCACACATGCTCCTCCAGAACAATGACGTCACATATGCTCCTCCAGAACAATGACATCACACATGCTCCTCCATAACAATGAAATCAACCATGCTCCTACAGAACAATGACATCACACATGCTCCTCCAGAACAATGACGCCGCACATGCTACTCCAGAACAATGACGTCGCACATGCTCCTCCAGAACAATGACATCACACATGCTCCTCCAGAACAATGACGTCGCACACGCTCCTCCAGAACAATGACGCCGCATATGCTCCTCCAGAACAATGACGCCGCACATGCTCCTCCAGAACAATGACGCCACACATGCTCATCCAGAACAATGACGTCACACATGCTCCTCCAGAACAATGACGTTGCACATGCTCCTCCAGAACAATGACGTCACACATGCTCCTCCATAACAATGACGCAGCACATGCTCCTCCAGAACAATGACGTCGCACATGCTCCTCCAGAACAATGACGCCGCACATGCTCCTCCAGAACAATGACATCACACATGCTCCTCCAGAACAATGACGTTGCACATGCTCCTCCAGAACAATGACGTCACACATGCTCCTCCATAACAATGACGCAGCACATGCTCCTCCAGAACAATGACGTCGCACATGCTCCTCCAGAAATATGACGCCGCACATGCTCCTCCAGAACAATGACATCACACATGCTCCTCCAGAACAATGACGTTGCACATGCTCCTCCAGAACAATGACATCGCACATGCTCCTCCAGAACAATGACGTCACACATGCTCCTCCAGAACAATGACATCGCACATGCTCCTCCAGAACAATGACATCACACATGCTCCTCCAGAACAATGACGTCGCACATGCTCCTCCAGAACAATGACGTCACACATGCTCCTCCAGAACAATGACGCCGCACATGCTCCTCCAGAACAATGACATCACACATGCTCCTTCAGAACAATGACGTAGCACATGCTCCTCCAGAACAATGACATCACACATGCTCCTCCAGAACAATGACGTCACACATGCTCCTCCAGAACAATGACGTCGCACATGCTCCTCCAGAACAATGACGTCGCATATGCTCCTCCAGAACAATGACGCCGCACATGCTCCTCCAGAACAATGACATCACACATGCTCCTCCAGAACAATGACGTAGCACATGCTCCTCCAGAACAATGACATCACACATGCTCCTCCAGAACAATGACGTCACACATGCTCCTCCAGAACAATGACATCACACATGCTCCTCCAGAACAATGACGTCACACATGCTCCTCCAGAACAATGACATCACACATGCTCCTCCAGAACAATGACATCACACATGCTCCTCCAGAACAATGACATCACACATGCTCCTCCAGAACAATGACGTCACACACGCTCCTCCAGAACAATGACGTCACACACGCTCCTCCAGAACAATGACGTCACACAAGCTTCTCCAGAACAATGACGTCGCACATGCTCCTCCAGAACAATGACGTTGCACATGCTCCTCCAGAACAATGACGTCGCACATGCTCATCCAGAACAATGACATCACACATGCTCCTCCAGAACAATGAGGTCACACATTCTCCTCCAGAACAATGACGCCGCACATGCTCCTCCAGAACAATGACATCACACATGCTCCTCCAGAACAATGACATCACACATGCTCCTCCAGAACAATGACATCACACATGCTCCTCCAGAACAATGACATCACACATGCTCCAGAACAATGACATCACACATGCTCCTCCAGAACAATGACGTCACACATGCTCCTCCAGAACAATGACGTCACACATGCTCCTCCAGAACAATGACATCACACATGCTCCTCCAGAACAATGACATCACACATGCTCCTCCAGAACAATGACGTCGCACATGCTCCTCCAGAACAATGACGCCGCACATGATCCTCCAGAACAATGACGCCGCACTTGCTCCTCCAGAACAATGACTTTGCACATGCTCCTCCAGAACAATGACGTCGCACATGCTCCTCCAGAACAATGACATCACACATGCTCCTCCAGAACAATGACGTCGCACATGCTCCTCCAGAACAATGACGTCACACATGCTCCTCCAGAACAATAACGCCGCACATGCTCCTCCAGAACAATGACGTCGCAAATGCTCCTCCAGAACAATGACGCCGCACATGCTCCTCCAGAACAATGACATCACACATGCTCCTCCAGAACAATGACGCCACACATGCTCCTCCAGAACAATGATGCCGCACATGTTCCTCCAGAACAATGACGTCGCACATGCTCCTCCAGAACAATGACGCCGCACATGCTCCTCTAGAACAATGACATCACACATGCTCCTCCAGAACAATGACGTTGCATATGCTCCTCCAGAACAATGACATCACACATGCTCCTCCAGAACAATGACGTCACACATGCTCCTCCAGAACAATGACATCACACATGCTCCTCCAGAACAATGACATCACACATGCTCCTCCAGAACAATGACATCACACATGCTCCTCCAGAACAATGACTTCACACATGCTCCTCCAGAACAATGACATCAGACATTCTCCTCCAGAACAATGACATCACACACGCTCCTCCAGAACAATGACGTCACACACGCTCCTCCAGAACAATGACGTCACACATGCTCCTCCAGAACAATGACGTCACACAAGCTTCTCCAGAACAATGACGTCGCACATGCTCCTCCAGAACAATGACGTCACACATGCTCCTCCAGAACAATGACGTCGCACATGCTCCTCCAGAACAATGACGTCACACATGCTCCTCCAGAACAATGACGTCGCACATGCTCCTCCAGAACAATGACATCACAAATGCCCCTCCAGAACAATGACATCAACCATGCTCCTCCAGAACAATGACATCACACATGCTCCTCCAGAACAATGACGCCGCACATGCTACTCCAGAACAATGACGTCGCACATGCTCCTCCAGAACAATGACGTCACACATGCTCCTCCAGAACAATGACGCCGCACATGCTCCTCCAGAACAATGACGTCGCACATGCTCCTCCAGAACAATGACGCCGCACATGCTCCTCCAGAACAATGACATCACACATGCTCCTCCAGAACAATGACGTTGCACATGCTCCTCCAGAACAATGACATCACACATGCTCTTCCAGAACAATGACGTCACACATGCTCCTCCAGAACAATGACATCACACATGCTCCTCCAGAACAATGACATCACACATGCTCCTCCAGAACAATGACGTCACACATGCTCCTCCAGAACAATGACGCCGCACATGCTCCTCCAGAACAATGACGTCGCACATGCTCCTCCAGAACAATGACGCCGTACATGCTCCTCCAGAACAATGACATCACACATGCTCCTCCAGAACAATGACGTTGCAATGCTCCTCCAGAACAATGACATCACACATGCTCCTCCAGAACAATGACGTCACACATGCTCCTCCAGAACAATGACATCACACATGCTCCTCCAGAACAATGACGTCACACATGCTCCTCCAGAACAATGACATCACACATGCTCCTCCAGAACAATGACATCACACATGCTCCTCCAGAACAATGACATCACACATGCTCCTCCAGAACAATGACGTCACACACGCTGCTCCAGAACAATGGCGTCACACACGCTCCTCCAGAACAATGACGTCACACACGCTCCTCCAGAACAATGACGTCGCACATGCTCCTCCAGAACAATGACGTCACACATGCTCCTCCAGAACAATAACGCCGCACATGCTCCTCCAGAACAATGACGTCGCACATGCTCCTCCAGAACAATGACGCCGCACATGCTCCTCCAGAACAATGACATCACACATGCTCCTCCAGAACAATGACGCCACACATGCTCCTCCAGAACAATGATGCCGCACATGCTCCTCCAGAACAATGACGTTGCATATGCTCCTCCAGAACAATGACATCACACATGCTCCTCCAGAACAATGACGTCACACATGCTCCTCCAGAACAATGACATCACACATGCTCCTCCAGAACAATGACATCACACATGCTCCTCCAGAACAATGACATCACACATGCTCCTCCAGAACAATGACTTCACACATGCTCCTCCAGAACAATGACATCAGACATTCTCCTCCAGAACAATGACATCACACACGCTCCTCCAGAACAATGACGTCACACACGCTCCTCCAGAACAATGACGTCACACATGCTCCTCCAGAACAATGACGTCACACAAGCTTCTCCAGAACAATGACGTCGCACATGCTCCTCCAGAACAATGACGTCACACATGCTCCTCCAGAACAATGACGTCGCACATGCTCCTCCAGAACAATGACGTCACACATGCTCCTCCAGAACAATGACGTCGCACATGCTCCTCCAGAACAATGACATCACAAATGCCCCTCCAGAACAATGACATCAACCATGCTCCTCCAGAACAATGACATCACACATGCTCCTCCAGAACAATGACGTCACACATGCTCCTCCAGAACAATGACGCCGCACATGCTCCTCCAGAACAATGACGTCGCACATGCTCCTCCAGAACAATGACGCCGCACATGCTCCTCCAGAACAATGACATCACACATGCTCCTCCAGAACAATGACGTTGCACATGCTCCTCCAGAACAATGACATCACACATGCTCCTCCAGAACAATGACATCACACATGCTCCTCCAGAACAATGACGTCACACATGCTCCTCCAGAACAATGACGCCGCACATGCTCCTCCAGAACAATGACGTCGCACATGCTCCTCCAGAACAATGACGCCGCACATGCTCCTCCAGAACAATGACATCACACATGCTCCTCCAGAACAATGACGTTGCAATGCTCCTCCAGAACAATGACATCACACATGCTCCTCCAGAACAATGACGTCACACATGCTCCTCCAGAACAATGACATCACACATGCTCCTCCAGAACAATGACATCACACATGCTCCTCCAGAACAATGACGTCACACATGCTCCTCCAGAACAATGACGTCACACATGCTCCTCCAGAACAATGACGCCGCACATGCTCCTCCAGAACAATGACGTCGCAGATGCTCCTCCAGAACAATGACGCCGCACATGCTCCTCCAGAACAATGACATCACACATGCTCCTCCAGAACAATGACGTTGCACATGCTCCTCCAGAACAATGACATCACACATGCTCCTCCAGAACAATGACGTCACACATGCTCCTCCAGAACAATGACATCACACATGCTCCTCCAGAACAATGACGTCACACACGCTCCTCCAGAACAATGACGTCACACACGCTCCTCCAGAACAATGACATCACACATGCTCCAGAACAATGACATCACACATGCTCCTCCAGAACAATGACGTCGCACATGCTCCTCCAGAACAATGACGCCGCACATGCTCCTCCAGAACAATGACATCACACATGCTCCTCCAGAACAATGACGTCGCACATGCTCCTCCAGAACAATGACATCACACATGCTCCTCCAGAACAATGACGTCACACATGCTCCTCCAGAACAATGACATCACATATGCTCCTCCAGAACAATGACATCACACACGCTCCTCCAGAACAATGACGTCACACACGCTCCTCCAGAACAATGACGTCACACACGCTCTTCCAGAACAATGACGTCGCACATGCTCCTCCAGAACAATGACGTCGCAAACGCTGCTCCAGAACAATGACGTCGCACACGCTCCTCCAGAACAATGACGTCAAACATGCTCCTCCAGAACAATGACGTCGCACATGCTCCTCCAGAACAATGACGTCGCACATGCTCCTCCAGAACAATGACGTCGCACACGCTCCTCCAGAACAATGACGTCGCAAACGCTCCTCCAGAACAATGACGCCGCACATGCTCCTCCAGAACAATGACGCCGCACATGCTCCTCCAGAACAATGATGTCACACATGCTCCTCCAGAACAATGACGTCGCACATGCTCCTCCAGAACAATGACGCCGCACACGCTCCTCCAGAACAATGACGTCGCACACGCTCCTCCAGAACAATGACGCCGCACACGCTCCTCCAGAACAATGACGTCGCACACGCTCCTCCAGAACAATGACGTCGCACACGCTCCTCCAGAACAATGACGTCGCACACGCTCCTCCAGAACAATGACGTCGCACACGCTCCTCCAGAACAATGAGGTCACACATTCTCCTCCAGAACAATGACGCCGCACATGCTCCTCCAGAACAATGACATCACACATGCTCCTCCAGAACAATGACGTCGCACATGCTCCTCCAGAACAATGACGTCACACATGCTCCTCCATAAAAATGACGCAGCACATGCTCCTCCAGAACAATGACGCCGCACATGCTCCTCCAGAACAATGACGCCGCACATGCTCCTCCAGAACAATGACATCACACATGCTCCTCCAGAACAATGACGTTGCACAAGCTCCTCCAGAACAATGACATCACACATGCTCCTCCAGAACAATGACGTCACACATGCTCCTCCAGAACAATGACATCGCACATGCTCCTCCAGAACAATGACGTCGCACATGCTCCTCCAGAACAATGACGTCGCACATGCTCCTCCAGAACAATGACGTCGCACATGCTCCTCCAGAACAATGACGCCGCACATGCTCCTCCAGAACAATGACGTCGCATATGCTCCTCCAGAACAATGACGCCGCACATGCTCCTCCAGAACAATGACGTCGCATATGCTCCTCCAGAACAATGACGCCGCACATGCTCCTCCAGAACAATGACATCACACATGCTCCTCCAGAACAATGACGTTGCACATGCTCCTCCAGAACAATGACATCACACATGCTCCTCCAGAACAATGACGTCACACATGCTCCTCCAGAACAATGACGTCACACATGCTCCTCCAGAACAATGACGTCACACACGCTCCTCCAGAACAATGACGTCACACACGCTCCTCCAGAACAATGACGTCACACAAGCTTCTCCAGAACAATGACGTCGCACATGCTCCTCCAGAACAATGACGTCGCACATGCTCCTCCAGAACAATGACGTCGCACATGCTCATCCAGAACAATGACATCCCACATGCTCCTCCAGAACAATGACGTCACACATGCTCCTCCAGAACAATGACATCACACATGCTCCTCCAGAACAATGACGTCACACATGCTCCTCCAGAACAATGACGTCGCACATGCTCCTCCAGAACAATGACGTCACACATGCTCCTCCAGAACAATGACGCCGCACATGCTCCTCCAGAACAATGACGTCGCATATGCTCCTCCAGAACAATGACGCCGCACATGCTCCTCTAGAACAATGACATCACACATGCTCCTCCAGAACAATGACGTCGCACATGCTCCTCCAGAACAATGAGGTCACACATGCTCCTCCAGAACAATGACGCCGCACATGCTCCTCCAGAACAATGACGTCACACATGCTCTTCCAGAACAATGACGTCGCACATGCTCCTCCAGAACAATGACGTCGCAAACGCTGCTCCAGAACAATGACGTAGCACACGCTCCTCCAGAACAATGACGTCGCACATGCTCCTCCAGAACAATGACGTCGCACATGCTCCTCCAGAACAATGACGTCACACACGCTTCTCCAGAACAATGACGTCACACACGCTCCTCCAGAACAATGACGTCACACACGCTCCTCCAGAACAATGACGCCGCACATGCTCCTCCAGAACAATGACGTCGCATATGCTCCTCCAGAACAATGACGCCGCACATGCTCCTCCAGAACAATGACGCCGCACATGCTCCTCCAGAACAATGACATCACACATGCTCCTCCAGAACAATGACGTCACACATGCTCCTCCATAAAAATGACGCAGCACATGCTCCTCCAGAACAATGACGTCGCACATGCTCCTCCAGAACAATGACGCCGCACATGCTCCTCCAGAACAATGACATCACACATGCTCCTCCAGAACAATGGCGTTGCACAAGCTCCTCCAGAACAATGACATCACACATGCTCCTCCAGAACAATGACGTCACACATGCTCCTCCAGAACAATGACATCGCACATGCTCCTCCAGAACAATGACATCGCACATGCTCCTCCAGAACAATGACGCCGCACATGCTCCTCCAGAACAATGACGTCGCATATGCTCCTCCAGAACAATGACGCCGCACATGCTCCTCCAGAACAATGACGTCACACATGCTCCTCCAGAACAATGACGCCGCACATGCTCCTCCAGAACAATGACGTCGCATATGCTCCTCCAGAACAATGACGCCGCACATGCTCCTCCAGAACAATGACATCACACATGCTCCTCCAGAACAATGACGTTGCACATGCTCCTGCAGAACAATGACATCACACATGCTCCTCCAGAACAATGACGTCACACATGCTCCTCCAGAACAATGACGTCACACATGCTCCTCCAGAACAATGACGTCACACATGCTCCTCCAGAACAATGACATCACACATGCTCCTCCAGAACAATGACGTCACACATGCTCCTCCAGAACAATGACGCCGCACATGCTCCTCCAGAACAATGACGTCGCATATGCTCCTCCAGAACAATGACGCCGCACATGCTCCTCTAGAACAATGACATCACACATGCTCCTCCAGAACAATGACGTCGCACATGCTCCTCCAGAACAATGAGGTCACACATGCTCCTCCAGAACAATGACGTCACACATGCTCCTCCAGAACAATGACGTCACACATGCTCCTCCAGAACAATGACATCACACATGCTCCTCCAGAACAATGACGTCACACATGCTCCTCCAGAACAATGACGCCGCACATGCTCCTCCAGAACAATGACGTCGCATATGCTCCTCCAGAACAATGACGCCGCACATGCTCCTCTAGAACAATGACATCACACATGCTCCTCCAGAACAATGACGTCGCACATGCTCCTCCAGAACAATGAGGTCACACATGCTCCTCCAGAACAATGACGCCGCACATGCTCCTCCAGAACAATGACGTCACACATGCTCTTCCAGAACAATGACGTCGCACATGCTCCTCCAGAACAATGACGTCGCAAACGCTGCTCCAGAACAATGACGTAGCACACGCTCCTCCAGAACAATGACGTCGCACATGCTCCTCCAGAACAATGACGTCGCACATGCTCCTCCAGAACAATGACGTCACACACGCTTCTCCAGAACAATGACGTCACACACGCTCCTCCAGAACAATGACGTCACACACGCTCCTCCAGAACAATGACGCCGCACATGCTCCTCCAGAACAATGACGTCGCATAAGCTCCTCCAGAACAATGACGCCGCACATGCTCCTCCAGAACAATGACGCCGCACATGCTCCTCCAGAACAATGACATCACACATGCTCCTCCAGAACAATGACGTCACACATGCTCCTCCATAAAAATGACGCAGCACATGCTCCTCCAGAACAATGACGTCGCACATGCTCCTCCAGAACAATGACGCCGCACATGCTCCTCCAGAACAATGACATCACACATGCTCCTCCAGAACAATGGCGTTGCACAAGCTCCTCCAGAACAATGACATCACACATGCTCCTCCAGAACAATGACGTCACACATGCTCCTCCAGAACAATGACATCGCACATGCTCCTCCAGAACAATGACGTCGCACATGCTCCTCCAGAACAATGACGCCGCACATGCTCCTCCAGAACAATGACGTCGCATATGCTCCTCCATAACAATGACGCCGCACATGCTCCTCCAGAACAATGACATCACACATGCTCCTCCAGAACAATGACGTTGCACATGCTCCTCCAGAACAATGACATCACACATGCTCCTCCAGAACAATGACGTCACACATGCTCCTCCAGAACAATGACATCACACATGCTCCTCCAGAACAATGACGTCACACATGCTCCTCCAGAACAATGACGTCGCACATGCTCCTCCAGAACAATGACATCCCACATGCTCCTCCAGAACAATGAGGTCACACATTCTCCTCCAGAACAATGACGCCGCACATGCTCCTCCAGAACAATGACATCACACATGCTCCTCCAGAACAATGACGTCGCACATGCTCCTCCAGAACAATGACGCCGCACATGCTCCTCCAGAACAATGACGTCGCATATGCTCCTCCAGAACAATGACGCCGCACATGCTCCTCCAGAACAATGACATCACACATGCTCCTCCAGAACAATGACGTCACACATGCTCCTCCAGAACAATGACGTCACACATGCTCCTCCAGAACAATGACGTCACACATGCTCCTCCAGAACAATGACATCACACATGCTCCTCCAGAACAATGACGTCACACATGCTCCTCCAGAACAATGACGTCGCACATGCTCCTCCAGAACAATGGCGTCACACATGCTCCTCCAGAACAATGACGCCGCACATGCTCCTCCAGAACAATGACGTCGCATATGCTCCTCCAGAACAATGACGCCGCACATGCTCCTCCAGAACAATGACATCACACATGCTCCTCCAGAACAATGACGTTGCACATGCTCCTGCAGAACAATGACATCACACATGCTCCTCCAGAACAATGACGTCACACATGCTCCTCCAGAACAATGACGTCACACATGCTCCTCCAGAACAATGACGTCACACACGCTCCTCCAGAACAATGACGTCACACAAGCTTCTCCAGAACAATGACGTCGCACATGCTCCTCCAGAACAATGACGTCGCACATGCTCCTCCAGAACAATGACGTCGCACATGCTCATCCAGAACAATGACATCACACATGCTCCTCCAGAACAATGAGGTCACACATTCTCCTCCAGAACTATGACGCCGCACATGCTCCTCCAGAACAATGACATCACACATGCTCCTCCAGAACAATGACATCACACATGCTCCTCCAGAACAATGACGTCGCACATGCTCCTCCAGAACAATGACGTCACACATGCTCCTCCATAAAAATGACGCAGCACATGCTCCTCCAGAACAATGACGCCGCACATGCTCCTCCAGAACAATGACGCCGCACATGCTCCTCCAGAACAATGACATCACACATGCTCCTCCAGAACAATGACGTTGCACAAGCTCCTCCAGAACAATGACATCACACATGCTCCTCCAGAACAATGACGTCACACATGCTCCTCCAGAACAATGACATCGCACATGCTCCTCCAGAACAATGACGTCGCACATGCTCCTCCAGAACAATGACGTCGCACATGCTCCTCCAGAACAATGACGTCGCACATGCTCCTCCAGAACAATGACGCCGCACATGCTCCTCCAGAACAATGACGTCGCATATGCTCCTCCAGAACAATGACGCCGCACATGCTCCTCCAGAACAATGACGTCGCATATGCTCCTCCAGAACAATGACGCCGCACATGCTCCTCCAGAACAATGACATCACACATGCTCCTCCAGAACAATGACGTTGCACATGCTCCTCCAGAACAATGACATCACACATGCTCCTCCAGAACAATGACGTCACACATGCTCCTCCAGAACAATGACGTCACACATGCTCCTCCAGAACAATGACGTCACACACGCTCCTCCAGAACAATGACGTCACACACGCTCCTCCAGAACAATGACGTCACACAAGCTTCTCCAGAACAATGACGTCGCACATGCTCCTCCAGAACAATGACGTCGCACATGCTCCTCCAGAACAATGACGTCGCACATGCTCATCCAGAACAATGACATCCCACATGCTCCTCCAGAACAATGACGCCGCACATGCTCCTCCAGAACAATGACGCCGCACATGCTCCTCCAGAACAATGACATCACACATGCTCCTCCAGAACAATGACATCACACATGCTCCTCCAGAACAATGACATCACACATGCTCCAGAACAATGACATCACACATGCTCCTCCAGAACAATGACGTCGCACATGCTCCTCCAGAACAATGACGCCGCACATGCTCCTCCAGAACAATGACATCACACATGCTCCTCCAGAACAATGACGTCGCACATGCTCCTCCAGAACAATGATGCCGCACATGCTCCTCCAGAACAATGACGTCGCACATGCTCCTCTAGAACAATGACGTCACACATGCTCCTCCAGAACAATGACGTCGCACATGCTCCTCCAGAACAATGATGCCGCACATGCTCCTCCAGAACAATGACGTCGCACATGCTCCTCCAGAACAATGACGTCACACATGCTCCTCCAGAACAATGACATCACACATGCTCCTCCAGAACAATGACGTCGCACATGCTCCTCCAGAACAATGACGTCGCACATGCTCCTCCAGAACAATGACGCCGCACATGCTCCTCCAGAACAATGACATCACACATGCTCCTCCAGAACAATGACGTCGCACATGCTCCTCCAGAACAATGACGTCACACATGCTCCTCCAGAACAATGACATCACACATGCTCCTCCAGAACAATGATGCCGCACATGCTCCTCCAGAACAATGACATCACACATGCTCCTCCAGAACAATGACGTCGCACAAGCTCCTCCAGAACAATGACATCACACATGCTCCTCCAGAACAATGACGTCACACATGCTCCTCCAGAACAATGACGCCGCACATGCTCCTCCAGAACAATGACGTCGCATATGCTCCTCCAGAACAATGACGCCGCACATGCTCCTCCAGAACAATGACGTCGCATATGCTCCTCCAGAACAATGACGCCGCACATGCTCCTCCAGAACAATGACATCACACATGCTCCTCCAGAACAATGACGTTGCACATGCTCCTCCAGAACAATGACATCACACATGCTCCTCCAGAACAATGACGTCACACATGCTCCTCCAGAACAATGACGTCACACATGCTCCTCCAGAACAATGACGTCACACACGCTCCTCCAGAACAATGACGTCACACACGCTCCTCCAGAACAATGACGTCACACAAGCTTCTCCAGAACAATGACGTCGCACATGCTCCTCCAGAACAATGACGTCGCACATGCTCCTCCAGAACAATGACGTCGCACATGCTCATCCAGAACAATGACATCACACATGCTCCTCCAGAACAATGAGGTCACACATTCTCCTCCAGAACAATGACGCCGCAGATGCTCCTCCAGAACAATGACATCACACATGCTCCTCCAGAACAATGACATCACACATGCTCCTCCAGAACAATGACGTCACACATGCTCCTCCAGAACAATGACGCCGCACATGCTCCTCCAGAACAATGACGCCACACATGCTCCTCCAGAACAATGACGTCACACATGCTCCTCCAGAACAATGACGTCACACATGCTCCTCCAGAACAATGACGTCACACATGCTCCTCCAGAACAATGACATCACACATGCTCCTCCAGAACAATGACGTCGCACATGCTCCTCCAGAACAATGACGTCACACATGCTCCTCCATAAAAATGACGCAGCACATGCTCCTCCAGAACAATGACATCACACATGCTCCTCCAGAACAATGGTGTTGCACAAGCTCCTCCAGAACAATGACATCACACATGCTCCTCCAGAACAATGACGTCACACATGCTCCTCCAGAACAATGACATCGCACATGCTCCTCCAGAACAATGACGTCGCACATGCTCCTCCAGAACAATGACGCCGCACATGCTCCTCCAGAACAATGACGTCGCATATGCTCCTCCAGAACAATGACGCCGCACATGCTCCTCCAGAACAATGACATCACACATGCTCCTCCAGAACAATGACGTTGCACATGCTCCTCCAGAACAATGACATCACACATGCTCCTCCAGAACAATGACGTCACACATGCTCCTCCAGAACAATGACGTCACACATGCTCCTCCAGAACAATGACGTCACACACGCTCCTCCAGAACAATGACGTCACACACGCTCCTCCAGAACAATGACGTCACACAAGCTTCTCCAGAACAATGACGTCGCACATGCTCCTCCAGAACAATGACGTCGCACATGCTCATCCAGAACAATGACATCCCACATGCTCCTCCAGAACAATGAGGTCACACATTCTCCTCCAGAACAATGACGCCGCACATGCTCCTCCAGAACAATGACATCACACATGCTCCTCCAGAACAATGACATCACACATGCTCCTCCAGAACAATGACGTCACACATGCTCCTCCAGAACAATGACGTCACACATGCTCCTCCAGAACAATGACATCACACATGCTCCTCCAGAACAATGACGTCGCACATGCTCCTCCAGAACAATGACGTCACACATGCTCCTCCATAAAAATGACGCAGCACATGCTCCTCCAGAACAATGACGCCGCACATGCTCCTCCAGAACAATGACGCCGCACATGCTCCTCCAGAACAATGACGCCGCACATGCTCCTCCAGAACAATGACATCACACATGCTCCTCCAGAACAATGACGCCGCACATGCTCCTCCAGAACAATGACATCACACATGCTCCTCCAGAACAATGACGCCGCACATGCTCCTCCAGAACAATGACATCACACATGCTCCTCCAGAACAATGACGTTGCACATGCTCCTCCAGAACAATGACATCACACATGCTCCTCCAGAACAATGACGTCACACATGCTCCTCCAGAACAATGACGTCACACATGCTCCTCCAGAACAATGACGTCACACACGCTCCTCCAGAACAATGACGTCACACACGCTCCTCCAGAACAATGACGTCACACAAGCTTCTCCAGAACAATGACGTCGCACATGCTCCTCCAGAACAATGACGTCGCACATGCTCCTCCAGAACAATGACGTCGCACATGCTCATCCAGAACAATGACATCCCACATGCTCCTCCAGAACAATGAGGTCACACATTCTCCTCCAGAACAATGACGCCGCACATGCTCCTCCAGAACAATGACATCACACATGCTCCTCCAGAACAATGACATCACACATGCTCCTCCAGAACAATGACATCACACATGCTCCAGAACAATGACATCACACATGCTCCTCCAGAACAATGACGTCGCACATGCTCCTCCAGAACAATGACGCCGCACATGCTCCTCCAGAACAATGACATCACACATGCTCCTCCAGAACAATGACGTCGCACATGCTCCTCCAGAACAATGATGCCGCACATGCTCCTCCAGAACAATGACGTCGCACATGCTCCTCTAGAACAATGACGTCACACATGCTCCTCCAGAACAATGACGTCGCACATGCTCCTCCAGAACAATGATGCCCCACATGCTCCTCCAGAACAATGACGTCGCACATGCTCCTCCAGAACAATGACGTCACACATGCTCCTCCAGAACAATGACATCACACATGCTCCTCCAGAACAATGACGTCGCACATGCTCCTCCAGAACAATGACGTCGCACATGCTCCTCCAGAACAATGACGCCGCACATGCTCCTCCAGAACAATGACATCACACATGCTCCTCCAGAACAATGACGCCGCACATGCTCCTCCAGAACAATGACGTCACACATGCTCCTCCAGAACAATGACATCACACATGCTCCTCCAGAACAATGATGCCGCACATGCTCCTCCAGAACAATGACATCACACATGCTCCTCCAGAACAATGACGTCGCACAAGCTCCTCCAGAACAATGACATCACACATGCTCCTCCAGAACAATGACGTCACACATGCTCCTCCAGAACAATGACGCCGCACATGCTCCTCCAGAACAATGACGTCGCATATGCTCCTCCAGAACAATGACGCCGCACATGCTCCTCCAGAACAATGACGTCGCATATGCTCCTCCAGAACAATGACGCCGCACATGCTCCTCCAGAACAATGACATCACACATGCTCCTCCAGAACAATGACGTTGCACATGCTCCTCCAGAACAATGACATCACACATGCTCCTCCAGAACAATGACGTCGCACATGCTCCTCCAGAACAATGACGTCGCACATGCTCCTCCAGAACAATGACGTCACACATGCTCCTCCATAAAAATGACGCAGCACATGCTCCTCCAGAACAATGACGCCGCACATGCTCCTCCAGAACAATGACGCCGCACATGCTCCTCCAGAACAATGACATCACACATGCTCCTCCAGAACAATGACGTTGCACAAGCTCCTCCAGAACAATGACATCACACATGCTCCTCCAGAACAATGACGTCACACATGCTCCTCCAGAACAATGACATCGCACATGCTCCTCCAGAACAATGACGTCGCACATGCTCCTCCAGAACAATGACGTCGCACATGCTCCTCCAGAACAATGACGTCGCACATGCTCCTCCAGAACAATGACGCCGCACATGCTCCTCCAGAACAATGACGCCGCACATGCTCCTCCAGAACAATGACGCCGCACATGCTCCTCCAGAACAATGACATCACACATGCTCCTCCAGAACAATGACGTTGCACAAGCTCCTCCAGAACAATGACATCACACATGCTCCTCCAGAACAATGACGTCACACATGCTCCTCCAGAACAATGACATCGCACATGCTCCTCCAGAACAATGACGTCGCACATGCTCCTCCAGAACAATGACGTCGCACATGCTCCTCCAGAACAATGACGTCGCACATGCTCCTCCAGAACAATGACGCCGCACATGCTCCTCCAGAACAATGACGTCGCATATGCTCCTCCAGAACAATGACGCCGCACATGCTCCTCCAGAACAATGACGTCGCATATGCTCCTCCAGAACAATGACGCCGCACATGCTCCTCCAGAACAATGACATCACACATGCTCCTCCAGAACAATGACGTTGCACATGCTCCTCCAGAACAATGACATCACACATGCTCCTCCAGAACAATGACGTCACACATGCTCCTCCAGAACAATGACGTCACACATGCTCCTCCAGAACAATGACGTCACACACGCTCCTCCAGAACAATGACGTCACACACGCTCCTCCAGAACAATGACGTCACACAAGCTTCTCCAGAACAATGACGTCGCACATGCTCCTCCAGAACAATGACGTCGCACATGCTCCTCCAGAACAATGACGTCGCACATGCTCATCCAGAACAATGACATCCCACATGCTCCTCCAGAACAATGAGGTCACACATTCTCCTCCAGAACAATGACGCCGCACATGCTCCTCCAGAACAATGACATCACACATGCTCCTCCAGAACAATGACATCACACATGCTCCTCCAGAACAATGACATCACACATGCTCCAGAACAATGACATCACACATGCTCCTCCAGAACAATGACGTCGCACATGCTCCTCCAGAACAATGACGCCGCACATGCTCCTCCAGAACAATGACATCACACATGCTCCTCCAGAACAATGACGTCGCACATGCTCCTCCAGAACAATGATGCCGCACATGCTCCTCCAGAACAATGACGTCGCACATGCTCCTCTAGAACAATGACGTCACACATGCTCCTCCAGAACAATGACGTCGCACATGCTCCTCCAGAACAATGATGCCGCACATGCTCCTCCAGAACAATGACGTCGCACATGCTCCTCCAGAACAATGACGTCACACATGCTCCTCCAGAACAATGACATCACACATGCTCCTCCAGAACAATGACGTCGCACATGCTCCTCCAGAACAATGACGTCGCACATGCTCCTCCAGAACAATGACGCCGCACATGCTCCTCCAGAACAATGACATCACACATGCTCCTCCAGAACAATGACGTCGCACATGCTCCTCCAGAACAATGACGTCACACATGCTCCTCCAGAACAATGACATCACACATGCTCCTCCAGAACAATGATGCCGCACATGCTCCTCCAGAACAATGACATCACACATGCTCCTCCAGAACAATGACGTCGCACAAGCTCCTCCAGAACAATGACATCACACATGCTCCTCCAGAACAATGACGTCACACATGCTCCTCCAGAACAATGACGCCGCACATGCTCCTCCAGAACAATGACGTCGCATATGCTCCTCCAGAACAATGACGCCGCACATGCTCCTCCAGAACAATGACGTCGCATATGCTCCTCCAGAACAATGACGCCGCACATGCTCCTCCAGAACAATGACATCACACATGCTCCTCCAGAACAATGACGTTGCACATGCTCCTCCAGAACAATGACATCACACATGCTCCTCCAGAACAATGACGTCACACATGCTCCTCCAGAACAATGACGTCAGACATGCTCCTCCAGAACAATGACGTCACACACGCTCCTCCAGAACAATGACGTCACACACGCTCCTCCAGAACAATGACGTCACACAAGCTTCTCCAGAACAATGACGTCGCACATGCTCCTCCAGAACAATGACGTCGCACATGCTCCTCCAGAACAATGACGTCGCACATGCTCATCCAGAACAATGACATCACACATGCTCCTCCAGAACAATGAGGTCACACATTCTCCTCCAGAACAATGACGCCGCAAATGCTCCTCCAGAACAATGACATCACACATGCTCCTCCAGAACAATGACATCACACATGCTCCTCCAGAACAATGACATCACACATGCTCCTCCAGAACAATGACATCACACATGCTCCTCCAGAACAATGACGTCACACACGCTCCTCCAGAACAATGACGTCACACACGCTCCTCCAGAACAATGACGTCACACAAGCTTCTCCAGAACAATGACGTCGCACATGCTCCTCCAGAACAATGACGTTGCACATGCTCCTCCAGAACAATGACGTCGCACATGCTCATCCAGAACAATGACATCACACATGCTCCTCCAGAACAATGAGGTCACACATTCTCCTCCAGAACAATGACGCCGCACATGCTCCTCCAGAACAATGACATCACACATGCTCCTACAGAACAATGACATCACACATGCTCCTCCAGAACAATGACATCACACATGCTCCTCCAGAACAATGACATCACACATGCTCCAGAACAATGACATCACACATGCTCCTCCAGAACAATGACGTCACACATGTTCCTCCAGAACAATGACGTCACACATGCTCCTCCAGAACAATGACATCACACATGCTCCTCCAGAACAATGACATCACACATGCTCCTCCAGAACAATGACGTCGCACATGCTCCTCCAGAACAATGACGCCGCACATGATCCTCCAGAACAATGACGCCGCACTTGCTCCTCCAGAACAATGACTTTGCACATGCTCCTCCAGAACAATGACGTCGCACATGCTCCTCCAGAACAATGACATCACACATGCTCCTCCAGAACAATGACGTCGCACATGCTCCTCCAGAACAATGACGTCACACATGCTCCTCCAGAACAATAACGCCGCACATGCTCCTCCAGAACAATGACGTCGCAAATGCTCCTCCAGAACAATGACGCCGCACATGCTCCTCCAGAACAATGACATCACACATGCTCCTCCAGAACAATGACGCCACACATGCTCCTCCAGAACAATGATGCCGCACATGTTCCTCCAGAACAATGACGTCGCACATGCTCCTCCAGAACAATGACGCCGCACATGCTCCTCTAGAACAATGACATCACACATGCTCCTCCAGAACAATGACGTTGCATATGCTCCTCCAGAACAATGACATCACACATGCTCCTCCAGAACAATGACGTCACACATGCTCCTCCAGAACAATGACATCACACATGCTCCTCCAGAACAATGACATCACACATGCTCCTCCAGAACAATGACATCACACATGCTCCTCCAGAACAATGACTTCACACATGCTCCTCCAGAACAATGACATCAGACATTCTCCTCCAGAACAATGACATCACACACGCTCCTCCAGAACAATGACGTCACACACGCTCCTCCAGAACAATGACGTCACACATGCTCCTCCAGAACAATGACGTCACACAAGCTTCTCCAGAACAATGACGTCGCACATGCTCCTCCAGAACAATGACGTCACACATGCTCCTCCAGAACAATGACGTCGCACATGCTCCTCCAGAACAATGACGTCACACATGCTCCTCCAGAACAATGACGTCGCACATGCTCCTCCAGAACAATGACATCACAAATGCCCCTCCAGAACAATGACATCAACCATGCTCCTCCAGAACAATGACATCACACATGCTCCTCCAGAACAATGACGCCGCACATGCTACTCCAGAACAATGACGTCGCACATGCTCCTCCAGAACAATGACGTCACACATGCTCCTCCAGAACAATGACGCCGCACATGCTCCTCCAGAACAATGACGTCGCACATGCTCCTCCAGAACAATGACGCCGCACATGCTCCTCCAGAACAATGACATCACACATGCTCCTCCAGAACAATGACGTTGCACATGCTCCTCCAGAACAATGACATCACACATGCTCTTCCAGAACAATGACGTCACACATGCTCCTCCAGAACAATGACATCACACATGCTCCTCCAGAACAATGACATCACACATGCTCCTCCAGAACAATGACGTCACACATGCTCCTCCAGAACAATGACGCCGCACATGCTCCTCCAGAACAATGACGTCGCACATGCTCCTCCAGAACAATGACGCCGTACATGCTCCTCCAGAACAATGACATCACACATGCTCCTCCAGAACAATGACGTTGCAATGCTCCTCCAGAACAATGACATCACACATGCTCCTCCAGAACAATGACGTCACACATGCTCCTCCAGAACAATGACATCACACATGCTCCTCCAGAACAATGACGTCACACATGCTCCTCCAGAACAATGACATCACACATGCTCCTCCAGAACAATGACATCACACATGCTCCTCCAGAACAATGACATCACACATGCTCCTCCAGAACAATGACGTCACACACGCTGCTCCAGAACAATGGCGTCACACACGCTCCTCCAGAACAATGACGTCACACACGCTCCTCCAGAACAATGACGTCGCACATGCTCCTCCAGAACAATGACGTCACACATGCTCCTCCAGAACAATAACGCCGCACATGCTCCTCCAGAACAATGACGTCGCACATGCTCCTCCAGAACAATGACGCCGCACATGCTCCTCCAGAACAATGACATCACACATGCTCCTCCAGAACAATGACGCCACACATGCTCCTCCAGAACAATGATGCCGCACATGCTCCTCCAGAACAATGACGTTGCATATGCTCCTCCAGAACAATGACATCACACATGCTCCTCCAGAACAATGACGTCACACATGCTCCTCCAGAACAATGACATCACACATGCTCCTCCAGAACAATGACATCACACATGCTCCTCCAGAACAATGACATCACACATGCTCCTCCAGAACAATGACTTCACACATGCTCCTCCAGAACAATGACATCAGACATTCTCCTCCAGAACAATGACATCACACACGCTCCTCCAGAACAATGACGTCACACACGCTCCTCCAGAACAATGACGTCACACATGCTCCTCCAGAACAATGACGTCACACAAGCTTCTCCAGAACAATGACGTCGCACATGCTCCTCCAGAACAATGACGTCACACATGCTCCTCCAGAACAATGACGTCGCACATGCTCCTCCAGAACAATGACGTCACACATGCTCCTCCAGAACAATGACGTCGCACATGCTCCTCCAGAACAATGACATCACAAATGCCCCTCCAGAACAATGACATCAACCATGCTCCTCCAGAACAATGACATCACACATGCTCCTCCAGAACAATGACGTCACACATGCTCCTCCAGAACAATGACGCCGCACATGCTCCTCCAGAACAATGACGTCGCACATGCTCCTCCAGAACAATGACGCCGCACATGCTCCTCCAGAACAATGACATCACACATGCTCCTCCAGAACAATGACGTTGCACATGCTCCTCCAGAACAATGACATCACACATGCTCCTCCAGAACAATGACATCACACATGCTCCTCCAGAACAATGACGTCACACATGCTCCTCCAGAACAATGACGCCGCACATGCTCCTCCAGAACAATGACGTCGCACATGCTCCTCCAGAACAATGACGCCGCACATGCTCCTCCAGAACAATGACATCACACATGCTCCTCCAGAACAATGACGTTGCAATGCTCCTCCAGAACAATGACATCACACATGCTCCTCCAGAACAATGACGTCACACATGCTCCTCCAGAACAATGACATCACACATGCTCCTCCAGAACAATGACATCACACATGCTCCTCCAGAACAATGACGTCACACATGCTCCTCCAGAACAATGACGTCACACATGCTCCTCCAGAACAATGACGCCGCACATGCTCCTCCAGAACAATGACGTCGCAGATGCTCCTCCAGAACAATGACGCCGCACATGCTCCTCCAGAACAATGACATCACACATGCTCCTCCAGAACAATGACGTTGCACATGCTCCTCCAGAACAATGACATCACACATGCTCCTCCAGAACAATGACGTCACACATGCTCCTCCAGAACAATGACATCACACATGCTCCTCCAGAACAATGACGTCACACACGCTCCTCCAGAACAATGACGTCACACACGCTCCTCCAGAACAATGACATCACACATGCTCCAGAACAATGACATCACACATGCTCCTCCAGAACAATGACGTCGCACATGCTCCTCCAGAACAATGACGCCGCACATGCTCCTCCAGAACAATGACATCACACATGCTCCTCCAGAACAATGACGTCGCACATGCTCCTCCAGAACAATGACATCACACCTGCTCCTCCAGAACAATGACGTCACACATGCTCCTCCAGAACAATGACATCACATATGCTCCTCCAGAACAATGACATCACACACGCTCCTCCAGAACAATGACGTCACACACGCTCCTCCAGAACAATGACGTCACACACGCTCTTCCAGAACAATGACGTCGCACATGCTCCTCCAGAACAATGACGTCGCAAACGCTGCTCCAGAACAATGACGTCGCACACGCTCCTCCAGAACAATGACGTCAAACATGCTCCTCCAGAACAATGACGTCGCACATGCTCCTCCAGAACAATGACGTCGCACATGCTCCTCCAGAACAATGACGTCGCACACGCTCCTCCAGAACAATGACGTCGCAAACGCTCCTCCAGAACAATGACGCCGCACATGCTCCTCCAGAACAATGACGCCGCACATGCTCCTCCAGAACAATGATGTCACACATGCTCCTCCAGAACAATGACGTCGCACATGCTCCTCCAGAACAATGACGCCGCACACGCTCCTCCAGAACAATGACGTCGCACACGCTCCTCCAGAACAATGACGCCGCACACGCTCCTCCAGAACAATGACGTCGCACACGCTCCTCCAGAACAATGACGTCGCACACGCTCCTCCAGAACAATGACGTCGCACACGCTCCTCCAGAACAATGACGTCGCACACGCTCCTCCAGAACAATGAGGTCACACATTCTCCTCCAGAACAATGACGCCGCACATGCTCCTCCAGAACAATGACATCACACATGCTCCTCCAGAACAATGACGTCGCACATGCTCCTCCAGAACAATGACGTCACACATGCTCCTCCATAAAAATGACGCAGCACATGCTCCTCCAGAACAATGACGCCGCACATGCTCCTCCAGAACAATGACGCCGCACATGCTCCTCCAGAACAATGACATCACACATGCTCCTCCAGAACAATGACGTTGCACAAGCTCCTCCAGAACAATGACATCACACATGCTCCTCCAGAACAATGACGTCACACATGCTCCTCCAGAACAATGACATCGCACATGCTCCTCCAGAACAATGACGTCGCACATGCTCCTCCAGAACAATGACGTCGCACATGCTCCTCCAGAACAATGACGTCGCACATGCTCCTCCAGAACAATGACGCCGCACATGCTCCTCCAGAACAATGACGTCGCATATGCTCCTCCAGAACAATGACGCCGCACATGCTCCTCCAGAACAATGACGTCGCATATGCTCCTCCAGAACAATGACGCCGCACATGCTCCTCCAGAACAATGACATCACACATGCTCCTCCAGAACAATGACGTTGCACATGCTCCTCCAGAACAATGACATCACACATGCTCCTCCAGAACAATGACGTCACACATGCTCCTCCAGAACAATGACGTCACACATGCTCCTCCAGAACAATGACGTCACACACGCTCCTCCAGAACAATGACGTCACACACGCTCCTCCAGAACAATGACGTCACACAAGCTTCTCCAGAACAATGACGTCGCACATGCTCCTCCAGAACAATGACGTCGCACATGCTCCTCCAGAACAATGACGTCGCACATGCTCATCCAGAACAATGACATCCCACATGCTCCTCCAGAACAATGACGTCACACATGCTCCTCCAGAACAATGACATCACACATGCTCCTCCAGAACAATGACGTCACACATGCTCCTCCAGAACAATGACGTCGCACATGCTCCTCCAGAACAATGACGTCACACATGCTCCTCCAGAACAATGACGCCGCACATGCTCCTCCAGAACAATGACGTCGCATATGCTCCTCCAGAACAATGACGCCGCACATGCTCCTCTAGAACAATGACATCACACATGCTCCTCCAGAACAATGACGTCGCACATGCTCCTCCAGAACAATGAGGTCACACATGCTCCTCCAGAACAATGACGCCGCACATGCTCCTCCAGAACAATGACGTCACACATGCTCTTCCAGAACAATGACGTCGCACATGCTCCTCCAGAACAATGACGTCGCAAACGCTGCTCCAGAACAATGACGTAGCACACGCTCCTCCAGAACAATGACGTCGCACATGCTCCTCCAGAACAATGACGTCGCACATGCTCCTCCAGAACAATGACGTCACACACGCTTCTCCAGAACAATGACGTCACACACGCTCCTCCAGAACAATGACGTCACACACGCTCCTCCAGAACAATGACGCCGCACATGCTCCTCCAGAACAATGACGTCGCATATGCTCCTCCAGAACAATGACGCCGCACATGCTCCTCCAGAACAATGACGCCGCACATGCTCCTCCAGAACAATGACATCACACATGCTCCTCCAGAACAATGACGTCACACATGCTCCTCCATAAAAATGACGCAGCACATGCTCCTCCAGAACAATGACGTCGCACATGCTCCTCCAGAACAATGACGCCGCACATGCTCCTCCAGAACAATGACATCACACATGCTCCTCCAGAACAATGGCGTTGCACAAGCTCCTCCAGAACAATGACATCACACATGCTCCTCCAGAACAATGACGTCACACATGCTCCTCCAGAACAATGACATCGCACATGCTCCTCCAGAACAATGACATCGCACATGCTCCTCCAGAACAATGACGCCGCACATGCTCCTCCAGAACAATGACGTCGCATATGCTCCTCCAGAACAATGACGCCGCACATGCTCCTCCAGAACAATGACGTCACACATGCTCCTCCAGAACAATGACGCCGCACATGCTCCTCCAGAACAATGACGTCGCATATGCTCCTCCAGAACAATGACGCCGCACATGCTCCTCCAGAACAATGACATCACACATGCTCCTCCAGAACAATGACGTTGCACATGCTCCTGCAGAACAATGACATCACACATGCTCCTCCAGAACAATGACGTCACACATGCTCCTCCAGAACAATGACGTCACACATGCTCCTCCAGAACAATGACGTCACACATGCTCCTCCAGAACAATGACATCACACATGCTCCTCCAGAACAATGACGTCACACATGCTCCTCCAGAACAATGACGCCGCACATGCTCCTCCAGAACAATGACGTCGCATATGCTCCTCCAGAACAATGACGCCGCACGTGCTCCTCTAGAACAATGACATCACACATGCTCCTCCAGAACAATGACGTCGCACATGCTCCTCCAGAACAATGAGGTCACACATGCTCCTCCAGAACAATGACGTCACACATGCTCCTCCAGAACAATGACGTCACACATGCTCCTCCAGAACAATGACATCACACATGCTCCTCCAGAACAATGACGTCACACATGCTCCTCCAGAACAATGACGCCGCACATGCTCCTCCAGAACAATGACGTCGCATATGCTCCTCCAGAACAATGACGCCGCACATGCTCCTCTAGAACAATGACATCACACATGCTCCTCCAGAACAATGACGTCGCACATGCTCCTCCAGAACAATGAGGTCACACATGCTCCTCCAGAACAATGACGCCGCACATGCTCCTCCAGAACAATGACGTCACACATGCTCTTCCAGAACAATGACGTCGCACATGCTCCTCCAGAACAATGACGTCGCAAACGCTGCTCCAGAACAATGACGTAGCACACGCTCCTCCAGAACAATGACGTCGCACATGCTCCTCCAGAACAATGACGTCGCACATGCTCCTCCAGAACAATGACGTCACACACGCTTCTCCAGAACAATGACGTCACACACGCTCCTCCAGAACAATGACGTCACACACGCTCCTCCAGAACAATGACGCCGCACATGCTCCTCCAGAACAATGACGTCGCATATGCTCCTCCAGAACAATGACGCCGCACATGCTCCTCCAGAACAATGACGCCGCACATGCTCCTCCAGAACAATGACATCACACATGCTCCTCCAGAACAATGACGTCACACATGCTCCTCCATAAAAATGACGCAGCACATGCTCCTCCAGAACAATGACGTCGCACATGCTCCTCCAGAACAATGACGCCGCACATGCTCCTCCAGAACAATGACATCACACATGCTCCTCCAGAACAATGGCGTTGCACAAGCTCCTCCAGAACAATGACATCACACATGCTCCTCCAGAACAATGACGTCACACATGCTCCTCCAGAACAATGACATCGCACATGCTCCTCCAGAACAATGACGTCGCACATGCTCCTCCAGAACAATGACGCCGCACATGCTCCTCCAGAACAATGACGTCGCATATGCTCCTCCATAACAATGACGCCGCACATGCTCCTCCAGAACAATGACATCACACATGCTCCTCCAGAACAATGACGTTGCACATGCTCCTCCAGAACAATGACATCACACATGCTCCTCCAGAACAATGACGTCACACATGCTCCTCCAGAACAATGACATCACACATGCTCCTCCAGAACAATGACGTCACACATGCTCCTCCAGAACAATGACGTCGCACATGCTCCTCCAGAACAATGACATCCCACATGCTCCTCCAGAACAATGAGGTCACACATTCTCCTCCAGAACAATGACGCCGCACATGCTCCTCCAGAACAATGACATCACACATGCTCCTCCAGAACAATGACGTCGCACATGCTCCTCCAGAACAATGACGCCGCACATGCTCCTCCAGAACAATGACGTCGCATATGCTCCTCCAGAACAATGACGCCGCACATGCTCCTCCAGAACAATGACATCACACATGCTCCTCCAGAACAATGACGTTGCACATGCTCCTCCAGAACAATGACATCACACATGCTCCTCCAGAACAATGACGTCACACATGCTCCTCCAGAACAATGACGTCACACATGCTCCTCCAGAACAATGACGTCACACATGCTCCTCCAGAACAATGACATCACACATGCTCCTCCAGAACAATGACGTCACACATGCTCCTCCAGAACAATGACGTCGCACATGCTCCTCCAGAACAATGACGTCACACATGCTCCTCCAGAACAATGACGCCGCACATGCTCCTCCAGAACAATGACGTCGCATATGCTCCTCCAGAACAATGACGCCGCACATGCTCCTCCAGAACAATGACATCACACATGCTCCTCCAGAACAATGACGTTGCACATGCTCCTGCAGAACAATGACATCACACATGCTCCTCCAGAACAATGACGTCACACATGCTCCTCCAGAACAATGACGTCACACATGCTCCTCCAGAACAATGACGTCACACACGCTCCTCCAGAACAATGACGTCACACAAGCTTCTCCAGAACAATGACGTCGCACATGCTCCTCCAGAA
This sequence comes from Eucyclogobius newberryi, assembly GCF_026437365.1. NCBI lineage: Eukaryota > Metazoa > Chordata > Actinopteri > Gobiiformes > Gobiidae > Eucyclogobius > Eucyclogobius newberryi. Next base: position 114,136 of record NW_027316245.1, on the reverse strand, counting down.
CAATGACGTCGCACATGCTCCTCCAGAACAATGACGTCGCACATGCTCATCCAGAACAATGACATCACACATGCTCCTCCAGAACAATGAGGTCACACATTCTCCTCCAGAACTATGACGCCGCACATGCTCCTCCAGAACAATGACATCACACATGCTCCTCCAGAACAATGACATCACACATGCTCCTCCAGAACAATGACGTCGCACATGCTCCTCCAGAACAATGACGTCACACATGCTCCTCCATAAAAATGACGCAGCACATGCTCCTCCAGAACAATGACGCCGCACATGCTCCTCCAGAACAATGACGCCGCACATGCTCCTCCAGAACAATGACATCACACATGCTCCTCCAGAACAATGACGTTGCACAAGCTCCTCCAGAACAATGACATCACACATGCTCCTCCAGAACAATGACGTCACACATGCTCCTCCAGAACAATGACATCGCACATGCTCCTCCAGAACAATGACGTCGCACATGCTCCTCCAGAACAATGACGTCGCACATGCTCCTCCAGAACAATGACGTCGCACATGCTCCTCCAGAACAATGACGCCGCACATGCTCCTCCAGAACAATGACGTCGCATATGCTCCTCCAGAACAATGACGCCGCACATGCTCCTCCAGAACAATGACGTCGCATATGCTCCTCCAGAACAATGACGCCGCACATGCTCCTCCAGAACAATGACATCACACATGCTCCTCCAGAACAATGACGTTGCACATGCTCCTCCAGAACAATGACATCACACATGCTCCTCCAGAACAATGACGTCACACATGCTCCTCCAGAACAATGACGTCACACATGCTCCTCCAGAACAATGACGTCACACACGCTCCTCCAGAACAATGACGTCACACACGCTCCTCCAGAACAATGACGTCACACAAGCTTCTCCAGAACAATGACGTCGCACATGCTCCTCCAGAACAATGACGTCGCACATGCTCCTCCAGAACAATGACGTCGCACATGCTCATCCAGAACAATGACATCCCACATGCTCCTCCAGAACAATGACGCCGCACATGCTCCTCCAGAACAATGACGCCGCACATGCTCCTCCAGAACAATGACATCACACATGCTCCTCCAGAACAATGACATCACACATGCTCCTCCAGAACAATGACATCACACATGCTCCAGAACAATGACATCACACATGCTCCTCCAGAACAATGACGTCGCACATGCTCCTCCAGAACAATGACGCCGCACATGCTCCTCCAGAACAATGACATCACACATGCTCCTCCAGAACAATGACGTCGCACATGCTCCTCCAGAACAATGATGCCGCACATGCTCCTCCAGAACAATGACGTCGCACATGCTCCTCTAGAACAATGACGTCACACATGCTCCTCCAGAACAATGACGTCGCACATGCTCCTCCAGAACAATGACGTCACACATGCTCCTCCAGAACAATGACATCACACATGCTCCTCCAGAACAATGACGTCGCACATGCTCCTCCAGAACAATGACGTCGCACATGCTCCTCCAGAACAATGACGCCGCACATGCTCCTCCAGAACAATGACATCACACATGCTCCTCCAGAACAATGACGTCGCACATGCTCCTCCAGAACAATGACGTCACACATGCTCCTCCAGAACAATGACATCACACATGCTCCTCCAGAACAATGATGCCGCACATGCTCCTCCAGAACAATGACATCACACATGCTCCTCCAGAACAATGACGTCGCACAAGCTCCTCCAGAACAATGACATCACACATGCTCCTCCAGAACAATGACGTCACACATGCTCCTCCAGAACAATGACGCCGCACATGCTCCTCCAGAACAATGACGTCGCATATGCTCCTCCAGAACAATGACGCCGCACATGCTCCTCCAGAACAATGACGTCGCATATGCTCCTCCAGAACAATGACGCCGCACATGCTCCTCCAGAACAATGACATCACACATGCTCCTCCAGAACAATGACGTTGCACATGCTCCTCCAGAACAATGACATCACACATGCTCCTCCAGAACAATGACGTCACACATGCTCCTCCAGAACAATGACGTCAGACATGCTCCTCCAGAACAATGACGTCACACACGCTCCTCCAGAACAATGACGTCACACACGCTCCTCCAGAACAATGACGTCACACAAGCTTCTCCAGAACAATGACGTCGCACATGCTCCTCCAGAACAATGACGTCGCACATGCTCCTCCAGAACAATGACGTCGCACATGCTCATCCAGAACAATGACATCACACATGCTCCTCCAGAACAATGAGGTCACACATTCTCCTCCAGAACAATGACGCCGCAAATGCTCCTCCAGAACAATGACATCACACATGCTCCTCCAGAACAATGACATCACACATGCTCCTCCAGAACAATGACGTCACACATGCTCCTCCAGAACAATGACGCCGCACATGCTCCTCCAGAACAATGACGCCACACATGCTCCTCCAGAACAATGACGTCACACATGCTCCTCCAGAACAATGACGTCACACATGCTCCTCCAGAACAATGACGTCACACATGCTCCTCCAGAACAATGACATCACACATGCTCCTCCAGAACAATGACGTCGCACATGCTCCTCCAGAACAATGACGTCACACATGCTCCTCCATAAAAATGACGCAGCACATGCTCCTCCAGAACAATGACATCACACATGCTCCTCCAGAACAATGGTGTTGCACAAGCTCCTCCAGAACAATGACATCACACATGCTCCTCCAGAACAATGACGTCACACATGCTCCTCCAGAACAATGACATCGCACATGCTCCTCCAGAACAATGACGTCGCACATGCTCCTCCAGAACAATGACGCCGCACATGCTCCTCCAGAACAATGACGTCGCATATGCTCCTCCAGAACAATGACGCCGCACATGCTCCTCCAGAACAATGACATCACACATGCTCCTCCAGAACAATGACGTTGCACATGCTCCTCCAGAACAATGACATCACACATGCTCCTCCAGAACAATGACGTCACACATGCTCCTCCAGAACAATGACGTCACACATGCTCCTCCAGAACAATGACGTCACACACGCTCCTCCAGAACAATGACGTCACACACGCTCCTCCAGAACAATGACGTCACACAAGCTTCTCCAGAACAATGACGTCGCACATGCTCCTCCAGAACAATGACGTCGCACATGCTCATCCAGAACAATGACATCCCACATGCTCCTCCAGAACAATGAGGTCACACATTCTCCTCCAGAACAATGACGCCGCACATGCTCCTCCAGAACAATGACATCACACATGCTCCTCCAGAACAATGACATCACACATGCTCCTCCAGAACAATGACGTCACACATGCTCCTCCAGAACAATGACGTCACACATGCTCCTCCAGAACAATGACATCACACATGCTCCTCCAGAACAATGACGTCGCACATGCTCCTCCAGAACAATGACGTCACACATGCTCCTCCATAAAAATGACGCAGCACATGCTCCTCCAGAACAATGACGCCGCACATGCTCCTCCAGAACAATGACGCCGCACATGCTCCTCCAGAACAATGACGCCGCACATGCTCCTCCAGAACAATGACATCACACATGCTCCTCCAGAACAATGACGCCGCACATGCTCCTCCAGAACAATGACATCACACATGCTCCTCCAGAACAATGACGCCGCACATGCTCCTCCAGAACAATGACATCACACATGCTCCTCCAGAACAATGACGTTGCACATGCTCCTCCAGAACAATGACATCACACATGCTCCTCCAGAACAATGACGTCACACATGCTCCTCCAGAACAATGACGTCACACATGCTCCTCCAGAACAATGACGTCACACACGCTCCTCCAGAACAATGACGTCACACACGCTCCTCCAGAACAATGACGTCACACAAGCTTCTCCAGAACAATGACGTCGCACATGCTCCTCCAGAACAATGACGTCGCACATGCTCCTCCAGAACAATGACGTCGCACATGCTCATCCAGAACAATGACATCCCACATGCTCCTCCAGAACAATGAGGTCACACATTCTCCTCCAGAACAATGACGCCGCACATGCTCCTCCAGAACAATGACATCACACATGCTCCTCCAGAACAATGACATCACACATGCTCCTCCAGAACAATGACATCACACATGCTCCAGAACAATGACATCACACATGCTCCTCCAGAACAATGACGTCGCACATGCTCCTCCAGAACAATGACGCCGCACATGCTCCTCCAGAACAATGACATCACACATGCTCCTCCAGAACAATGACGTCGCACATGCTCCTCCAGAACAATGATGCCGCACATGCTCCTCCAGAACAATGACGTCGCACATGCTCCTCTAGAACAATGACGTCACACATGCTCCTCCAGAACAATGACGTCGCACATGCTCCTCCAGAACAATGATGCCCCACATGCTCCTCCAGAACAATGACGTCGCACATGCTCCTCCAGAACAATGACGTCACACATGCTCCTCCAGAACAATGACATCACACATGCTCCTCCAGAACAATGACGTCGCACATGCTCCTCCAGAACAATGACGTCGCACATGCTCCTCCAGAACAATGACGCCGCACATGCTCCTCCAGAACAATGACATCACACATGCTCCTCCAGAACAATGACGTCGCACATGCTCCTCCAGAACAATGACGTCACACATGCTCCTCCAGAACAATGACATCACACATGCTCCTCCAGAACAATGATGCCGCACATGCTCCTCCAGAACAATGACATCACACATGCTCCTCCAGAACAATGACGTCGCACAAGCTCCTCCAGAACAATGACATCACACATGCTCCTCCAGAACAATGACGTCACACATGCTCCTCCAGAACAATGACGCCGCACATGCTCCTCCAGAACAATGACGTCGCATATGCTCCTCCAGAACAATGACGCCGCACATGCTCCTCCAGAACAATGACGTCGCATATGCTCCTCCAGAACAATGACGCCGCACATGCTCCTCCAGAACAATGACATCACACATGCTCCTCCAGAACAATGACGTTGCACATGCTCCTCCAGAACAATGACATCACACATGCTCCTCCAGAACAATGACGTCGCACATGCTCCTCCAGAACAATGACGTCGCACATGCTCCTCCAGAAAAATGACGTCACACATGCTCCTCCATAAAAATGACGCAGCACATGCTCCTCCAGAACAATGACGCCGCACATGCTCCTCCAGAACAATGACGCCGCACATGCTCCTCCAGAACAATGACATCACACATGCTCCTCCAGAACAATGACGTTGCACAAGCTCCTCCAGAACAATGACATCACACATGCTCCTCCAGAACAATGACGTCACACATGCTCCTCCAGAACAATGACATCGCACATGCTCCTCCAGAACAATGACGTCGCACATGCTCCTCCAGAACAATGACGTCGCACATGCTCCTCCAGAACAATGACGTCGCACATGCTCCTCCAGAACAATGACGCCGCACATGCTCCTCCAGAACAATGACGCCGCACATGCTCCTCCAGAACAATGACATCACACATGCTCCTCCAGAACAATGACGTTGCACAAGCTCCTCCAGAACAATGACATCACACATGCTCCTCCAGAACAATGACGTCACACATGCTCCTCCAGAACAATGACATCGCACATGCTCCTCCAGAACAATGACGTCGCACATGCTCCTCCAGAACAATGACGTCGCACATGCTCCTCCAGAACAATGACGTCGCACATGCTCCTCCAGAACAATGACGCCGCACATGCTCCTCCAGAACAATGACGTCGCATATGCTCCTCCAGAACAATGACGCCGCACATGCTCCTCCAGAACAATGACGTCGCATATGCTCCTCCAGAACAATGACGCCGCACATGCTCCTCCAGAACAATGACATCACACATGCTCCTCCAGAACAATGACGTTGCACATGCTCCTCCAGAACAATGACATCACACATGCTCCTCCAGAACAATGACGTCACACATGCTCCTCCAGAACAATGACGTCACACATGCTCCTCCAGAACAATGACGTCACACACGCTCCTCCAGAACAATGACGTCACACACGCTCCTCCAGAACAATGACGTCACACAAGCTTCTCCAGAACAATGACGTCGCACATGCTCCTCCAGAACAATGACGTCGCACATGCTCCTCCAGAACAATGACGTCGCACATGCTCATCCAGAACAATGACATCCCACATGCTCCTCCAGAACAATGAGGTCACACATTCTCCTCCAGAACAATGACGCCGCACATGCTCCTCCAGAACAATGACATCACACATGCTCCTCCAGAACAATGACATCACACATGCTCCTCCAGAACAATGACATCACACATGCTCCAGAACAATGACATCACACATGCTCCTCCAGAACAATGACGTCGCACATGCTCCTCCAGAACAATGACGCCGCACATGCTCCTCCAGAACAATGACATCACACATGCTCCTCCAGAACAATGACGTCGCACATGCTCCTCCAGAACAATGATGCCGCACATGCTCCTCCAGAACAATGACGTCGCACATGCTCCTCTAGAACAATGACGTCACACATGCTCCTCCAGAACAATGACGTCGCACATGCTCCTCCAGAACAATGATGCCGCACATGCTCCTCCAGAACAATGACGTCGCACATGCTCCTCCAGAACAATGACGTCACACATGCTCCTCCAGAACAATGACATCACACATGCTCCTCCAGAACAATGACGTCGCACATGCTCCTCCAGAACAATGACGTCGCACATGCTCCTCCAGAACAATGACGCCGCACATGCTCCTCCAGAACAATGACATCACACATGCTCCTCCAGAACAATGACGTCGCACATGCTCCTCCAGAACAATGACGTCACACATGCTCCTCCAGAACAATGACATCACACATGCTCCTCCAGAACAATGATGCCGCACATGCTCCTCCAGAACAATGACATCACACATGCTCCTCCAGAACAATGACGTCGCACAAGCTCCTCCAGAACAATGACATCACACATGCTCCTCCAGAACAATGACGTCACACATGCTCCTCCAGAACAATGACGCCGCACATGCTCCTCCAGAACAATGACGTCGCATATGCTCCTCCAGAACAATGACGCCGCACATGCTCCTCCAGAACAATGACGTCGCATATGCTCCTCCAGAACAATGACGCCGCACATGCTCCTCCAGAACAATGACATCACACATGCTCCTCCAGAACAATGACGTTGCACATGCTCCTCCAGAACAATGACATCACACATGCTCCTCCAGAACAATGACGTCACACATGCTCCTCCAGAACAATGACGTCAGACATGCTCCTCCAGAACAATGACGTCACACACGCTCCTCCAGAACAATGACGTCACACACGCTCCTCCAGAACAATGACGTCACACAAGCTTCTCCAGAACAATGACGTCGCACATGCTCCTCCAGAACAATGACGTCGCACATGCTCCTCCAGAACAATGACGTCGCACATGCTCATCCAGAACAATGACATCACACATGCTCCTCCAGAACAATGAGGTCACACATTCTCCTCCAGAACAATGACGCCGCAAATGCTCCTCCAGAACAATGACATCACACATGCTCCTCCAGAACAATGACATCACACATGCTCCTCCAGAACAACGACATCACACATGCTCCTCCAGAACAATGACATCACACATGCTCCAGAACAATGACATCACACATGCTCCTCCAGAACAATGACGTCGCACATGCTCCTCCAGAACAATGACATCACACATGCTCCTCCAGAACAATGACGTCACACATGCTCCTCCAGAACAATGACGCCGCACATGCTCCTCCAGAACAATGACGCCACACATGCTCCTCCAGAACAATGACGTCACACATGCTCCTCCAGAACAATGACGTCACACATGCTCCTCCAGAACAATGACGTCACACATGCTCCTCCAGAACAATGACATCACACATGCTCCTCCAGAACAATGACGTCGCACATGCTCCTCCAGAACAATGACGTCACACATGCTCCTCCATAAAAATGACGCAGCACATGCTCCTCCAGAACAATGACATCACACATGCTCCTCCAGAACAATGGCGTTGCACAAGCTCCTCCAGAACAATGACATCACACATGCTCCTCCAGAACAATGACGTCACACATGCTCCTCCAGAACAATGACATCGCACATGCTCCTCCAGAACAATGACGTCGCACATGCTCCTCCAGAACAATGACGCCGCACATGCTCCTCCAGAACAATGACGTCGCATATGCTCCTCCAGAACAATGACGCCGCACATGCTCCTCCAGAACAATGACATCACACATGCTCCTCCAGAACAATGACGTTGCACATGCTCCTCCAGAACAATGACATCACACATGCTCCTCCAGAACAATGACGTCACACATGCTCCTCCAGAACAATGACGTCACACATGCTCCTCCAGAACAATGACGTCACACACGCTCCTCCAGAACAATGACGTCACACGCTCCTCCAGAACAATGACGTCACACAAGCTTCTCCAGAACAATGACGTCGCACATGCTCCTCCAGAACAATGACGTCGCACATGCTCATCCAGAACAATGACATCCCACATGCTCCTCCAGAACAATGAGGTCACACATTCTCCTCCAGAACAATGACGCCGCACATGCTCCTCCAGAACAATGACATCACACATGCTCCTCCAGAACAATGACATCACACATGCTCCTCCAGAACAATGACGTCACACATGCTCCTCCAGAACAATGACGTCACACATGCTCCTCCAGAACAATGACATCACACATGCTCCTCCAGAACAATGACGTCGCACATGCTCCTCCAGAACAATGACGTCACACATGCTCCTCCATAAAAATGACGCAGCACATGCTCCTCCAGAACAATGACGCCGCACATGCTCCTCCAGAACAATGACGCCGCACATGCTCCTCCAGAACAATGACATCACACATGCTCCTCCAGAACAATGACGTTGCACAAGCTCCTCCAGAACAATGACATCACACATGCTCCTCCAGAACAATGACGTCACACATGCTCCTCCAGAACAATGACATCGCACATGCTCCTCCAGAACAATGACGTCGCACATGCTCCTCCAGAACAATGACGTCGCACATGCTCCTCCAGAACAATGACGTCGCACATGCTCCTCCAGAACAATGACGCCGCACATTCTCCTCCAGAACAATGACGTCGCATATGCTCCTCCAGAACAATGACGCCGCACATGCTCCTCCAGAACAATGACGTCGCATATGCTCCTCCAGAACAATGACGCCGCACATGCTCCTCCAGAACAATGACATCACACATGCTCCTCCAGAACAATGACGTTGCACATGCTCCTCCAGAACAATGACATCACACATGCTCCTCCAGAACAATGACGTCACACATGCTCCTCCAGAACAATGACGTCACACATGCTCCTCCAGAACAATGACGTCACACACGCTCCTCCAGAACAATGACGTCACACACGCTCCTCCAGAACAATGACGTCACACAAGCTTCTCCAGAACAATGACGTCGCACATGCTCCTCCAGAACAATGACGTCGCACATGCTCATCCAGAACAATGACATCCCACATGCTCCTCCAGAACAATGAGGTCACACATTCTCCTCCAGAACAATGACGCCGCACATGCTCCTCCAGAACAATGACATCACACATGCTCCTCCAGAACAATGACATCACACATGCTCCTCCAGAACAATGACATCACACATGCTCCTCCAGAACAATGACATCACACATGCTCCAGAACAATGACATCACACATGCTCCTCCAGAACAATGACGTCGCACATGCTCCTCCAGAACAATGACGCCGCACATGCTCCTCCAGAACAATGACATCACACATGCTCCTCCAGAACAATGACGTCGCACATGCTCCTCCAGAACAATGATGCCGCACATGCTCCTCCAGAACAATGACGTCGCACATGCTCCTCTAGAACAATGACGTCACACATGCTCCTCCAGAACAATGACGTCGCACATGCTCCTCCAGAACAATGAAGCCGCACATGCTCCTCCAGAACAATGACGTCGCACATGCTCCTCCAGAACAATGACGTCACACATGCTCCTCCAGAACAATGACATCACACATGCTCCTCCAGAACAATGACGTCGCACATGCTCCTCCAGAACAATGACGTCGCACATGCTCCTCCAGAACAATGACGCCGCACATGCTCCTCCAGAACAATGACATCACACATGCTCCTCCAGAACAATGACGTCGCACATGCTCCTCCAGAACAATGACGTCACACATGCTCCTCCAGAACAATGACATCACACATGCTCCTCCAGAACAATGATGCCGCACATGCTCCTCCAGAACAATGACATCACACATGCTCCTCCAGAACAATGACGTCGCACAAGCTCCTCCAGAACAATGACATCACACATGCTCCTCCAGAACAATGACGTCACACATGCTCCTCCAGAACAATGACGCCGCACATGCTCCTCCAGAACAATGACGTCGCATATGCTCCTCCAGAACAATGACGCCGCACATGCTCCTCCAGAACAATGACGTCGCATATGCTCCTCCAGAACAATGACGCCGCACATGCTCCTCCAGAACAATGACATTACACATGCTCCTCCAGAACAATGACGTTGCACATGCTCCTCCAGAACAATGACATCACACATGCTCCTCCAGAACAATGACGTCACACATGCTCCTCCAGAACAATGACGTCAGACATGCTCCTCCAGAACAATGACGTCACACACGCTCCTCCAGAACAATGACGTCACACACGCTCCTCCAGAACAATGACGTCACACAAGCTTCTCCAGAACAATGACGTCGCACATGCTCCTCCAGAACAATGACGTCGCACATGCTCCTCCAGAACAATGACGTCGCACATGCTCATCCAGAACAATGACATCACACATGCTCCTCCAGAACAATGAGGTCACACATTCTCCTCCAGAACAATGACGCCGCAAATGCTCCTCCAGAACAATGACATCACACATGCTCCTCCAGAACAATGACATCACACATGCTCCTCCAGAACAACGACATCACACATGCTCCTCCAGAACAATGACATCACACATGCTCCAGAACAATGACATCACACATGCTCCTCCAGAACAATGACGTCGCACATGCTCCTCCAGAACAATGACATCATACATGCTCCTCCAGAACAATGACGTCACACATGCTCCTCCAGAACAATGACGCCGCACATGCTCCTCCAGAACAATGACGCCACACATGCTCTTCCAGAACAATGACGTCACACATGCTCCTCCAGAACAATGACGTCACACATGCTCCTCCAGAACAATGACGTCACACATGCTCCTCCAGAACAATGACATCACACATGCTCCTCCAGAACAATGACGTCGCACATGCTCCTCCAGAACAATGACGTCACACATGCTCCTCCATAAAAATGACGCAGCACATGCTCCTCCAGAACAATGACATCACACATGCTCCTCCAGAACAATGGCGTTGCACAAGCTCCTCCAGAACAATGACATCACACATGCTCCTCCAGAACAATGACGTCACACATGCTCCTCCAGAACAATGACATCGCACATGCTCCTCCAGAACAATGACGTCGCACATGCTCCTCCAGAACAATGACGCCGCACATGCTCCTCCAGAACAATGACATCACACATGCTCCTCCAGAACAATGACGTTGCACATGCTCCTCCAGAACAATGACATCACACATGCTCCTCCAGAACAATGACGTCACACATGCTCCTCCAGAACAATGACGTCACACATGCTCCTCCAGAACAATGACGTCACACACGCTCCTCCAGAACAATGACGTCACACACGCTCCTCCAGAACAATGACGTCACACAAGCTTCTCCAGAACAATGACGTCGCACATGCTCCTCCAGAACAATGACGTCGCACATGCTCATCCAGAACAATGACATCCCACATGCTCCTCCAGAACAATGAGGTCACACATTCTCCTCCAGAACAATGACGCCGCACATGCTCCTCCAGAACAATGACATCACACATGCTCCTCCAGAACAATGACATCACACATGCTCCTCCAGAACAATGACGTCACACATGCTCCTCCAGAACAATGACGTCACACATGCTCCTCCAGAACAATGACATCACACATGCTCCTCCAGAACAATGACGTCGCACATGCTCCTCCAGAACAATGACGTCACACATGCTCCTCCATAAAAATGACGCAGCACATGCTCCTCCAGAACAATGACGCCGCACATGCTCCTCCAGAACAATGACGCCGCACATGCTCCTCCAGAACAATGACATCACACATGCTCCTCCAGAACAATGACGTTGCACAAGGTCCTCCAGAACAATGACATCACACATGCTCCTCCAGAACAATGACGTCACACATGCTCCTCCAGAACAATGACATCGCACATGCTCCTCCAGAACAATGACGTCGCACATGCTCCTCCAGAACAATGACGTCGCACATGCTCCTCCAGAACAATGACGTCGCACATGCTCCTCCAGAACAATGACGCCGCACATGCTCCTCCAGAACAATGACGTCGCATATGCTCCTCCAGAACAATGACGCCGCACATGCTCCTCCAGAACAATGACGTCGCATATGCTCCTCCAGAACAATGACGCCGCACATGCTCCTCCAGAACAATGACATCTCACATGCTCCTCCAGAACAATGACGTTGCACATGCTCCTCCAGAACAATGACATCACACATGCTCCTCCAGAACAATGACGTCTCACATGCTCCTCCAGAACAATGACGTCACACATGCTCCTCCAGAACAATGACGTCACACACGCTCCTCCAGAACAATGACGTCACACACGCTCCTCCAGAACAATGACGTCACACAAGCTTCTCCAGAACAATGACGTCGCACATGCTCCTCCAGAACAATGACGTCGCACATGCTCATCCAGAACAATGACATCCCACATGCTCCTCCAGAACAATGAGGTCACACATTCTCCTCCAGAACAATGACGCCGCACATGCTCCTCCAGAACAATGACATCACACATGCTCCTCCAGAACAATGACATCACACATGCTCCTCCAGAACAATGACATCACACATGCTCCAGAACAATGACATCACACATGCTCCTCCAGAACAATGACGTCGCACATGCTCCTCCAGAACAATGACGTCGCACATGCTCCTCCAGAACAATGACATCACACATGCTCCTCCAGAACAATGACGTCGCACATGCTCCTCCAGAACAATGATGCCGCACATGCTCCTCCAGAACAATGACGTCGCACATGCTCCTCTAGAACAATGACGTCACACATGCTCCTCCAGAACAATGACGTCGCACATGCTCCTCCAGAACAATGATGCCGCACATGCTCCTCCAGAACAATGACGTCGCACATGCTCCTCCAGAACAATGACGTCACACATGCTCCTCCAGAACAATGACATCACACATGCTCCTCCAGAACAATGACGTCGCACATGCTCCTCCAGAACAATGACGTCGCACATGCTCCTCCAGAACAATGACGCCGCACATGCTCCTCCAGAACAATGACATCAAACATGCTCCTCCAGAACAATGACGTCGCACATGCTCCTCCAGAACAATGACGTCACACATGCTCCTCCAGAACAATGACATCACACATGCTCCTCCAGAACAATGATGCCGCACATGCTCCTCCAGAACAATGACATCACACATGCTCCTCCAGAACAATGACGTCGCACAAGCTCCTCCAGAACAATGACATCACACATGCTCCTCCAGAACAATGACGTCACACATGCTCCTCCAGAACAATGACGCCGCACATGCTCCTCCAGAACAATGACGTCGCATATGCTCCTCCAGAACAATGACGCCGCACATGCTCCTCCAGAACAATGACGTCGCATATGCTCCTCCAGAACAATGACGCCGCACATGCTCCTCCAGAACAATGACATCACACATGCTCCTCCAGAACAATGACGTTGCACATGCTCCTCCAGAACAATGACATCACACATGCTCCTCCAGAACAATGACGTCACACATGCTCCTCCAGAACAATGACGTCAGACATGCTCCTCCAGAACAATGACGTCACACACGCTCCTCCAGAACAATGACGTCACACAAGCTTCTCCAGAACAATGACGTCGCACATGCTCCTCCAGAACAATGACGTCGCACATGCTCCTCCAGAACAATGACGTCGCACATGCTCATCCAGAACAATGACATCACACATGCTCCTCCAGAACAATGAGGTCACACATTCTCCTCCAGAACAATGACGCCGCAAATGCTCCTCCAGAACAATGACATCACACATGCTCCTCCAGAACAATGACATCACACATGCTCCTCCAGAACAACGACATCACACATGCTCCTCCAGAACAATGACATCACACATGCTCCAGAACAATGACATCACACATGCTCCTCCAGAACAATGACGTCGCACATGCTCCTCCAGAACAATGATGCCGCACATGCTCCTCCAGAACAATGACGTCGCACATGCTCCTCCAGAACAATGACGCCGCACATGCTCCTCTAGAACAATGACATCACACATGCTCCTCCAGAACAATGACGTCGCACATGCTCCTCCAGAACAATGAGGTCACACATGCTCCTCCAGAACAATGACGCCGCACATGCTCCTCCAGAACAATGACGTCACACATGCTCTTCCAGAACAATGACGTCGCACATGCTCCTCCAGAACAATGACGTCGCAAACGCTGCTCCAGAACAATGACGTAGCACACGCTCCTCCAGAACAATGACGTCGCACATGCTCCTCCAGAACAATGACGTCGCACATGCTCCTCCAGAACAATGACGTCACACACGCTTCTCCAGAACAATGACGTCACACACGCTCCTCCAGAACAATGACGTCACACACGCTCCTCCAGAACAATGACGCCGCACATGCTCCTCCAGAACAATGACATCACACATGCTCCTCCAGAACAATGACGTCGCACATGCTCCTCCAGAACAATGACGTCACACATGCTCCTCCAGAACAATGACATCACACATGCTCCTCCAAAACAATGATGCCGCACATGCTCCTCCAGAACAATGACATCACACATGCTCCTCCAGAACAATGACGTCGCACAAGCTCCTCCAGAACAATGACATCACACATGCTCCTCCAGAACAATGACGTCGCACATGCTCCTCCAGAACAATGACGTCGCATATGCTCCTCCAGAACAATGACGCCGCACATGCTCCTCCAGAACAATGACGTCGCATATGCTCCTCCAGAACAATGACGCCGCACATGCTCCTCCAGAACAATGACATCACACATGCTCCTCCAGAACAATGACGTTGCACATGCTCCTCCAGAACAATGACATCACACATGCTCCTCCAGAACAATGACGTCACACATGCTCCTCCAGAACAATGACGTCACACATGCTCCTCCAGAACAATGACGTCACACACGCTCCTCCAGAACAATGACGTCACACACGCTCCTCCAGAACAATGACGTCACACAAGCTTCTCCAGAACAATGACGTCGCACATGCTCCTCCAGAACAATGACGTCGCACATGCTCCTCCAGAACAATGACGTCGCACATGCTCATCCAGAACAATGACATCACATATGCTCCTCTAGAACAATGAGGTCACACATTCTCCTCCAGAACAATGACGCCGCACATGCTCCTCCAGAACAATGACATCACACATGCTCCTCCAGAACAATGACATCACACATGCTCCTCCAGAACAAAGACATCACACATGCTCCTCCAGAACAATGACATCACACATGCTCCAGAACAATGACATCACACATGCTCCTCCAGAACAATGACGTCGCACATGCTCCTCCAGAACAATGATGCCGCACATGCTCCTCCAGAACAATGACGTCGCACATGCTCCTCCAGAACAATGACGCCGCACATGCTCCTCTAGAACAATGACATCACACATGCTCCTCCAGAACAATGACGTTGCACATGCTCCTCCAGAACAATGACATCACACATGCTCCTCCAGAACAATGACGTCACACATGCTCCTCCAGAACAATGACATCACACATGCTCCTCCAGAACAATGACATCACACATGCTCCTCCAGAACAATGACATCACACATGCTCCTCCAGAACAATGACATCACACATGCTCCTCCAGAACAATGACATCACACACGCTCCTCCAGAACAATGACGTCACACACGCTCCTCCAGAACAATGACGTCACACATGCTCTTCCAGAACAATGACGTCGCACATGCTCCTCCAGAACAATGACGTCGCAAACGCTGCTCCAGAACAATGACGTCGCACACGCTCCTCCAGAACAATGACGTCACACACGCTCCTCCAGAACAATGACGTCACACATGCTCCTCCAGAACAATGACATCACACATGCTCCTCCAGAACAATGACGTCACACATGCTCCTCCAGAACAATGACGTCACACATGCTCCTCCAGAACAATGACATCACACATGCCCCTCCAGAACAATGACGTCGCACATGCTCCTCCAGAACAATGACGTCACACATGCTCCTCCATAAAAATGACGCAGCAAATGCTCCTCCAGAACAATGACGCCGCACATGCTCCTCCAGAACAATGACGCCGCACATGCTCCTCCAGAACAATGACATCACACATGCTCCTCCAGAACAATGACGTTGCACAAGCTCCTCCAGAACAATGACATCACACATGCTCCTCCAGAACAATGACGTCACACATGCTCCTCCAGAACAATGACATCGCACATGCTCCTCCAGAACAATGACGTCACACATGCTCTTCCAGAACAATGACGTCGCACATGCTCCTCCAGAACAATGACGTCGCAAACGCTGCTCCAGAACAATGACGTAGCACACGCTTCTCCAGAACAATGACGTCACACACGCTCCTCCAGAACAATGACGTCACACACGCTCCTCCAGAACAATGACGCCGCACATGCTCCTCCAGAACAATGACATCACACATGCTCCTCCAGAACAATGACGTCGCACATGCTCCTCCAGAACAATGACGTCACACATGCTCCTCCAGAACAATGACATCACACATGCTCCTCCAGAACAATGATGCCGCACATGCTCCTCCAGAACAATGACATCACACATGCTCCTCCAGAACAATGACGTTGCACAAGCTCCTCCAGAACAATGACATCACACATGCTCCTCCAGAACAATGACATCACACATGCTCCTCCAGAACAATGACATCACACATGCTCCTCCAGAACAATGACGTCACACATGCTCCTCCAGAACAATGACATCACACATGCTCCTCCAGAACAATGACGTCACACATGCTCCTCCAGAACAATGACGCCGCACATGCTCCTCCAGAACAATGACGCCACACATGCTCCTCCAGAACAATGACGTCACACATGCTCCTCCAGAACAATGACGTCACACATGCTCCTCCAGAACAATGACGTCACACATGCTCCTCCAGAACAATGACATCACACATGCTCCTCCAGAACAATGACGTCGCACATGCTCCTCCAGAACAATGACGTCACACATGCTCCTCCATAAAAATGACGCAGCACATGCTCCTCCAGAACAATGACATCACACATGCTCCTCCAGAACAATGGCGTTGCACAAGCTCCTCCAGAACAATGACATCACACATGCTCCTCCAGAACAGTGACGTCACACATGCTCCTCCAGAACAATGACATCGCACATGCTCCTCCAGAACAATGACGTCGCACATGCTCCTCCAGAACAATGACGCCGCACATGCTCCTCCAGAACAATGACGTCGCATATGCTCCTCCAGAACAATGACGCCGCACATGCTCCTCCAGAACAATGACATCACACATGCTCCTCCAGAACAATGACGTTGCACATGCTCCTCCAGAACAATGACATCACACATGCTCCTCCAGAACAATGACGTCACACATGCTCCTCCAGAACAATGACGTCACACATGCTCCTCCAGAACAATGACGTCACACACGCTCCTCCAGAACAATGACGTCACACACGCTCCTCCAGAACAATGACGTCACACAAGCTTCTCCAGAACAATGACGTCGCACATGCTCCTCCAGAACAATGACGTCGCACATGCTCATCCAGAACAATGACATCCCACATGCTCCTCCAGAACAATGAGGTCACACATTCTCCTCCAGAACAATGACGCCGCACATGCTCCTCCAGAACAATGACATCACACATGCTCCTCCAGAACAATGACATCACACATGCTCCTCCAGAACAATGACGTCACACATGCTCCTCCAGAACAATGACGTCACACATGCTCCTCCAGAACAATGACATCACACATGCTCCTCCAGAACAATGACGTCGCACATGCTCCTCCAGAACAATGACGTCACACATGCTCCTCCATAAAAATGACGCAGCACATGCTCCTCCAGAACAATGACGCCGCACATGCTCCTCCAGAACAATGACGCCGCACATGCTCCTCCAGAACAATGACATCACACATGCTCCTCCAGAACAATGACGTTGCACAAGCTCCTCCAGAACAATGACATCACACATGCTCCTCCAGAACAATGACGTCACACATGCTCCTCCAGAACAATGACATCGCACATGCTCCTCCAGAACAATGACGTCGCACATGCTCCTCCAGAACAATGACGTCGCACATGCTCCTCCAGAACAATGACGTCGCACATGCTCCTCCAGAACAATGACGCCGCACATGCTCCTCCAGAACAATGACGTCGCATATGCTCCTCCAGAACAATGACGCCGCACATGCTCCTCCAGAACAATGACGTCGCATATGCTCCTCCAGAACAATGACGCCGCACATGCTCCTCCAGAACAATGACATCACACATGCTCCTCCAGAACAATGACGTTGCACATGCTCCTCCAGAACAATGACATCACACATGCTCCTCCAGAACAATGACGTCACACATGCTCCTCCAGAACAATGACGTCACACATGCTCCTCCAGAACAATGACGTCACACACGCTCCTCCAGAACAATGACGTCACACACGCTCCTCCAGAACAATGACGTCACACAAGCTTCTCCAGAACAATGACGTCGCACATGCTCCTCCAGAACAATGACGTCGCACAAGCTCCTCCAGAACAATGACGTCGCACATGCTCTTCCAGAACAATGACATCCCACATGCTCCTCCAGAACAATGAGGTCACACATTCTCCTCCAGAACAATGACGCCGCACATGCTCCTCCAGAACAATGACATCACACATGCTCCTCCAGAACAATGACATCACACATGCTCCTCCAGAACAATGACATCACACATGCTCCAGAACAATGACATCACACATGCTCCTCCAGAACAATGACGTCACACATGCTCCTCCAGAACAATGACGTCGCACATGCTCCTCCAGAACAATGACGCCGCACATGCTCCTCCAGAACAATGACGTCGCACATGCTCCTCCAGAACAATGACGTCACACATGCTCCTCCAGAACAATGACATCACACATGCTCCTCCAGAACAATGACGTCGCACATGCTCCTCCAGAACAATGACGTCGCACATGCTCCTCCAGAACAATGACGCCGCACATGCTCCTCCAGAACAATGACATCACACATGCTCCTCCAGAACAATGACGTCGCACATGCTCCTCCAGAACAATGACGTCACACATGCTCCTCCAGAACAATGACATCACACATGCTCCTCCAGAACAATGATGCCGCACATGCTCCTCCAGAACAATGACATCACACATGCTCCTCCAGAACAATGACGTCGCACAAGCTCCTCCAGAACAATGACATCACACATGCTCCTCCAGAACAATGACGTCACACATGCTCCTCCAGAACAATGACGCCGCACATGCTCCTCCAGAACAATGACGTCGCATATGCTCCTCCAGAACAATGACGCCGCACATGCTCCTCCAGAACAATGACGTCGCATATGCTCCTCCAGAACAATGACGCCGCACATGCTCCTCCAGAACAATGACATCACACATGCTCCTCCAGAACAATGACGTTGCACATGCTCCTCCAGAACAATGACGTCACACACGCTCCTCCAGAACAATGACGTCACACACGCTCCTCCAGAACAATGACGTCAGACATGCTCCTCCAGAACAATGACGTCACACACGCTCCTCCAGAACAATGACGTCACACACGCTCCTCCAGAACAATGACGTCACACAAGCTTCTCCAGAACAATGACGTCGCACATGCTCCTCCAGAACAATGACGTCGCACATGCTCCTCCAGAACAATGACGTCGCACATGCTCATCCAGAACAATGACATCACACATGCTCCTCCAGAACAATGAGGTCACACATTCTCCTCCAGAACAATGACGCCGCAAATGCTCCTCCAGAACAATGACATCACACATGCTCCTCCAGAACAATGACATCACACATGCTCCTCCAGAACAACGACATCACACATGCTCCTCCAGAACAATGACATCACACATGCTCCAGAACAATGACATCACACATGCTCCTCCAGAACAATGACGTCGCACATGCTCCTCCAGAACAATGATGCCGCACATGCTCCTCCAGAACAATGACGTCGCACATGCTCCTCCAGAACAATGACGCCGCACATGCTCCTCTAGAACAATGACATCACACATGCTCCTCCAGAACAATGACGTCGCACATGCTCCTCCAGAACAATGAGGTCACACATGCTCCTCCAGAACAATGACGCCGCACATGCTCCTCCAGAACAATGACGTCACACATGCTCTTCCAGAACAATGACGTCGCACATGCTCCTCCAGAACAATGACGTCGCAAACGCTGCTCCAGAACAATGACGTAGCACACGCTCCTCCAGAACAATGACGTCGCACATGCTCCTCCAGAACAATGACGTCGCACATGCTCCTCCAGAACAATGACGTCACACACGCTTCTCCAGAACAATGACGTCACACACGCTCCTCCAGAACAATGACGTCGCACACGCTCCTCCAGAACAATGACGCCGCACATGCTCCTCCAGAACAATGACATCACACATGCTCCTCCAGAACAATGACGTCGCACATGCTCCTCCAGAACAATGACGTCACACATGCTCCTCCAGAACAATGACATCACACATGCTCCTCCAGAACAATGATGCCGCACATGCTCCTCCAGAACAATGACATCACACATGCTCCTCCAGAACAATGACGTTGCACAAGCTCCTCCAGAACAATGACATCACACATGCTCCTCCAGAACAATGACATCACACATGCTCCTCCAGAACAATGACATCACACATGCTCCTCCAGAACAATGACGTCACACATGCTCCTCCAGAACAATGACATCACACATGCTCCTCCAGAACAATGACGTCACACATGCTCCTCCAGAACAATGACGCCGCACATGCTCCTCCAGAACAATGACGCCACACATGCTCCTCCAGAACAATGACGTCACACATGCTCCTCCAGAACAATGACGTCACACATGCTCCTCCAGAACAATGACGTCGCACATGCTCCTCCAGAACAATGACGTCGCATATGCTCCTCCAGAACAATGACGCCGCACATGCTCCTCCAGAACAATGACGTCGCATATGCTCCTCCAGAACAATGACGCCGCACATGCTCCTCCAGAACAATGACATCACACATGCTCCTCCAGAACAATGACGTTGCACATGCTCCTCCAGAACAATGACATCACACATGCTCCTCCAGAACAATGACGTCACACATGCTCCTCCAGAACAATGACGTCACACATGCTCCTCCAGAACAATGACGTCACACACGCTCCTCCAGAACAATGACGTCACACACGCTCCTCCAGAACAATGACGTCGCACATGCTCCTCCAGAACAATGACGTCGCACATGCTCCTCCAGAACAATGACGTCGCACATGCTCATCCAGAACAATGACATCACATATGCTCCTCTAGAACAATGAGGTCACACATTCTCCTCCAGAACAATGACGCCGCACATGCTCCTCCAGAACAATGACATCACACATGCTCCTCCAGAACAATGACATCACACATGCTCCTCCAGAACAACGACATCACACATGCTCCTCCAGAACAATGACATCACACATGCTCCAGAACAATGACATCACACATGCTCCTCCAGAACAATGACGTCGCACATGCTCCTCCAGAACAATGATGCCGCACATGCTCCTCCAGAACAATGACGTCGCACATGCTCCTCCAGAACAATGACGCCGCACATGCTCCTCTAGAACAATGACATCACACATGCTCCTCCAGAACAATGACGTTGCACATGCTCCTCCAGAACAATGACATCACACATGCTCCTCCAGAACAATGACGTCACACATGCTCCTCCAGAACAATGACATCACACATGCTCCTCCAGAACAATGACATCACACATGCTCCTCCAGAACAATGACATCACACATGCTCCTCCAGAACAATGACATCACACATGCTCCTCCAGAACAATGACATCACACACGCTCCTCCAGAACAATGACGTCACACACGCTCCTCCAGAACAATGACGTCACACATGCTCTTCCAGAACAATGACGTCGCACATGCTCCTCCAGAACAATGACGTCGCAAACGCTGCTCCAGAACAATGACGTCGCACACGCTCCTCCAGAACAATGACGTCACACACGCTCCTCCAGAACAATGACGTCACACATGCTCCTCCAGAACAATGACATCACACATGCCCCTCCAGAACAATGACGTCGCACATGCTCCTCCAGAACAATGACGTCACACATGCTCCTCCATAAAAATGACGCAGCAAATGCTCCTCCAGAACAATGACGCCGCACATGCTCCTCCAGAACAATGACGTCACACACGCTCCTCCAGAACAATGACGTCACACATGCTCCTCCAGAACAATGACATCACACATGCCCCTCCAGAACAATGACGTCGCACATGCTCCTCCAGAACAATGACGTCACACATGCTCCTCCATAAAAATGACGCAGCAAATGCTCCTCCAGAACAATGACGCCGCACATGCTCCTCCAGAACAATGACGCCGCACATGCTCCTCCAGAACAATGACATCACACATGCTCCTCCAGAACAATGACGTTGCACAAGCTCCTCCAGAACAATGACATCACACATGCTCCTCCAGAACAATGACGTCACACATGCTCCTCCAGAACAATGACATCGCACATGCTCCTCCAGAACAATGACGTCGCACATGCTCCTCCAGAACAATGACGTCGCACATGCTCCTCCAGAACAATGACGTCGCACATGCTCCTCCAGAACAATGACGTCGCACATGCTCCTCCAGAACAATGACGTCGCATATGCTCCTCCAGAACAATGACGCCGCACATGCTCCTCCAGAACAATGACGTCGCATATGCTCCTCCAGAACAATGACGCCGCACATGCTCCTCCAGAACAATGACATCACACATGCTCCTCCAGAACAATGACGTTGCACATGCTCCTCCAGAACAATGACATCACACATGCTCCTCCAGAACAATGACGTCACACATGCTCCTCCAGAACAATGACGTCACACATGCTCCTCCAGAACAATGACGTCACACACGCTCCTCCAGAACAATGACGTCACACACGCTCCTCCAGAACAATGACGTCACACAAGCTTCTCCAGAACAATGACGTCGCATATGCTCCTCCAGAACAATGACGTCGCAAACGCTGCTCCAGAACAATGACGTCGCACACGCTCCTCCAGAACAATGACGTCACACACGCTCCTCCAGAACATTGACATCACACATGCTCCTCCAGAACAACGACATCACACATGCTCCTCCAGAACAATGACATCACACATGCTCCAGAACAATGACATCACACATGCTCCTCCAGAACAATGACGTCGCACATGCTCCTCCAGAACAATGACGCCGCACATGCTCCTCCAGAACAATGACATCACACATGCTCCTCCAGAACAATGACGTCGCACATGCTCCTCCAGAACAATGATGCCGCACATGCTCCTCCAGAACAATGACGTCGCACATGCTCCTCCAGAACAATGACGTCACACATGCTCCTCCAGAACAATGACGTCGCACATGCTCCTCCAGAACAATGACGTCACACATGCTCCTCCATAAAAATGACGCAGCAAATGCTCCTCCAGAACAATGACGCCGCACATGCTCCTCCAGAACAATGATGCCGCACATGCTCCTCCAGAACAATGACGTCGCACATGCTCCTCCAGAACAATGACGTCACACATGCCCCTCCAGAACAATGACGTCGCACATGCTCCTCCAGAACAATGACGTCACACATGCTCCTCCATAAAAATGACGCAGCAAATGCTCCTCCAGAACAATGACATCACACATGCTCCTCCAGAACAATGACATCACACATGCTCCTCCAGAACAACGACATCACACATGCTCCTCCAGAACAATGACATCACACATGCTCCAGAACAATGACATCACACATGCTCCTCCAGAACAATGACGTCGCACATGCTCCTCCAGAACAATGATGCCGCACATGCTCCTCCAGAACAATGACGTCGCACATGCTCCTCCAGAACAATGACGCCGCACATGCTCCTCTAGAACAATGACATCACACATGCTCCTCCAGAACAATGACGTTGCACATGCTCCTCCAGAACAATGACATCACACATGCTCCTCCAGAACAATGACGTCACACATGCTCCTCCAGAACAATGACATCACACATGCTCCTCCAGAACAATGACATCACACATGCTCCTCCAGAACAATGACATCACACATGCTCCTCCAGAACAATGACATCACACATGCTCCTCCAGAACAATGACATCACACACGCTCCTCCAGAACAATGACGTCACACACGCTCCTCCAGAACAATGACGTCACACATGCTCTTCCAGAACAATGACGTCGCACATGCTCCTCCAGAACAATGACGTCGCAAACGCTGCTCCAGAACAATGACGTCGCACACGCTCCTCCAGAACAATGACGTCACACACGCTCCTCCAGAACAATGACGTCACACATGCTCCTCCAGAACAATGACATCACACATGCCCCTCCAGAACAATGACGTCGCACATGCTCCTCCAGAACAATGACGTCACACATGCTCCTCCATAAAAATGACGCAGCAAATGCTCCTCCAGAACAATGACGCCGCACATGCTCCTCCAGAACAATGACGTCACACACGCTCCTCCAGAACAATGACGTCACACATGCTCCTCCAGAACAATGACATCACACATGCCCCTCCAGAACAATGACGTCGCACATGCTCCTCCAGAACAATGACGTCACACATGCTCCTCCATAAAAATGACGCAGCAAATGCTCCTCCAGAACAATGACGCCGCACATGCTCCTCCAGAACAATGACGCCGCACATGCTCCTCCAGAACAATGACATCACACATGCTCCTCCAGAACAATGACGTTGCACAAGCTCCTCCAGAACAATGACATCACACATGCTCCTCCAGAACAATGACGTCACACATGCTCCTCCAGAACAATGACATCGCACATGCTCCTCCAGAACAATGACGTCGCACATGCTCCTCCAGAACAATGACGTCGCACATGCTCCTCCAGAACAATGACGTCGCACATGCTCCTCCAGAACAATGACGTCGCACATGCTCCTCCAGAACAATGACGTCGCATATGCTCCTCCAGAACAATGACGCCGCACATGCTCCTCCAGAACAATGACGTCGCATATGCTCCTCCAGAACAATGACGCCGCACATGCTCCTCCAGAACAATGACATCACACATGCTCCTCCAGAACAATGACGTTGCACATGCTCCTCCAGAACAATGACATCACACATGCTCCTCCAGAACAATGACGTCACACATGCTCCTCCAGAACAATGACGTCACACATGCTCCTCCAGAACAATGACGTCACACACGCTCCTCCAGAACAATGACGTCACACACGCTCCTCCAGAACAATGACGTCACACAAGCTTCTCCAGAACAATGACGTCGCATATGCTCCTCCAGAACAATGACGTCGCAAACGCTGCTCCAGAACAATGACGTCGCACACGCTCCTCCAGAACAATGACGTCACACACGCTCCTCCAGAACATTGACATCACACATGCTCCTCCAGAACAACGACATCACACATGCTCCTCCAGAACAATGACATCACACATGCTCCAGAACAATGACATCACACATGCTCCTCCAGAACAATGACGTCGCACATGCTCCTCCAGAACAATGACGCCGCACATGCTCCTCCAGAACAATGACATCACACATGCTCCTCCAGAACAATGACGTCGCACATGCTCCTCCAGAACAATGATGCCGCACATGCTCCTCCAGAACAATGACGTCGCACATGCTCCTCCAGAACAATGACGTCACACATGCTCCTCCAGAACAATGACGTCGCACATGCTCCTCCAGAACAATGACGTCACACATGCTCCTCCATAAAAATGACGCAGCAAATGCTCCTCCAGAACAATGACGCCGCACATGCTCCTCCAGAACAATGATGCCGCACATGCTCCTCCAGAACAATGACGTCGCACATGCTCCTCCAGAACAATGACGTCACACATGCCCCTCCAGAACAATGACGTCGCACATGCTCCTCCAGAACAATGACGTCACACATGCTCCTCCATAAAAATGACGCAGCAAATGCTCCTCCAGAACAATGACGCCGCACATGCTCCTCCAGAACAATGACGCCGCACATGCTCCTCCAGAACAATGACATCACACATGCTCCTCCAGAACAATGACGTTGCACAAGCTCCTCCAGAACAATGACATCACACATGCTCCTCCAGAACAATGACGTCACACATGCTCCTCCAGAACAATGACGTCGCACATGCTCCTCCAGAACAATGACGTCGCACATGCTCCTCCAGAACAATGACGTCGCACATGCTCCTCCAGAACAATGACGTCGCACATGCTCCTCCAGAACAATGACGTCGCACATGCTCCTCCAGAACAATGACGTCGCATATGCTCCTCCAGAACAATGACGCCGCACATGCTCCTCCAGAACAATGACGTCGCATATGCTCCTCCAGAACAATGACGCCGCACATGCTCCTCCAGAACAATGACATCACACATGCTCCTCCAGAACAATGACGTTGCACATGCTCCTCCAGAACAATGACATCACACACGCTCCTCCAGAACAATGACGTCACACATGCTCCTCCAGAACAATGACGTCACACATGCTCCTCCAGAACAATGACGTCACACACGCTCCTCCAGAACAATGACGTCACACACGCTCCTCCAGAACAATGACGTCACACAAGCTTCTCCAGAACAATGACGTCGCACATGCTCCTCCAGAACAATGACGTCGCAAACGCTGCTCCAGAACAATGACGTCGCACACGCTCCTCCAGAACAATGACGTCACACACGCTCCTCCAGAACAATGACATCACACATGCTCCTCCAGAACAACGACATCACACATGCTCCTCCAGAACAATGACATCACACATGCTCCAGAACAATGACATCACACATGCTCCTCCAGAACAATGACGTCGCACATGCTCCTCCAGAACAATGACGCCGCACATGCTCCTCCAGAACAATGACATCACACATGCTCCTCCAGAACAATGACGTTGCACATGCTCCTCCAGAACAATGACATCACACATGCTCCTCCAGAACAATGACGTCACACATGCTCCTCCAGAACAATGACGTCACACATGCTCCTCCAGAACAATGACGTCACACACGCTCCTCCAGAACAATGACGTCACACACGCTCCTCCAGAACAATGACGTCACACAAGCTTCTCCAGAACAATGACGTCGCACATGCTCCTCCAGAACAATGACATCGCAAACGCTGCTCCAGAACAATGACGTCGCACACGCTCCTCCAGAACAATGACGTCACACACGCTCCTCCAGAACAATGACATCACACATGCTCCTCCAGAACAATGACATCACACATGCTCCTCCAGAACAATGACGTCGCACATGCTCCTCCAGAACAATGATGCCGCACATGCTCCTCCAGAACAATGACGTCGCACATGCTCCTCCAGAACAATGACGTCACACATGCTCCTCCAGAACAATGACGTCGCACATGCTCCTCCAGAACAATGACGTTGCACATGCTCCTCCAGAACAATGACGTCACACATGCTCCTCCAGAACAATGACGTCACACACGCTCCTCCAGAACAATGACGTCACACACGCTCCTCCAGAACAATGACGTCACACAAGCTTCTCCAGAACAATGACGTCGCACATGCTCCTCCAGAACAATGACGTCGCACATGCTCCTCCAGAACAATGACGTCGCACATGCTCATCCAGAACAATGACATCGCACATGCTCATCCAGAACAATGACATCACACATGCTCCTCCAGAACAATGAGGTCACACATTCTCCTCCAGAACAATGACATCACACATGCTCCTCCAGAACAATGACGTCACACATGCTCCTCCAGAACAATGACATCACACATGCTCCTCCAGAACAACGACATCACACATGCTCCTCCAGAACAATGACATCACACATGCTCCAGAACAATGACATCACACATGCTCCTCCAGAACAATGACGTCGCACATGCTCCTCCAGAACAATGATGCCGCACATGCTCCTCCAGAACAATGACGTCGCACATGCTCCTCCAGAACAATGACGCCGCACATGCTCCTCTAGAACAATGACATCACACATGCTCCTCCAGAACAATGACGTCGCACATGCTCCTCCAGAACAATGAGGTCACACATGCTCCTCCAGAACAATGACGCCGCACATGCTCCTCCAGAACAATGACGTCACACATGCTCTTCCAGAACAATGACGTCGCACATGCTCCTCCAGAACAATGACGTCGCAAACGCTGCTCCAGAACAATGACGTAGCACACGCTCCTCCAGAACAATGACGTCGCACATGCTCCTCCAGAACAATGACGTCACACACGCTTCTCCAGAACAATGACGTCACACACGCTCCTCCAGAACAATGACGTCGCATATGCTCCTCCAGAACAATGACGTCGCACATGCTCCTCCAGAACAATGACGTCGCATATGCTCCTCCAGAACAATGACATCACACATGCTCCTCCAGAACAATGACGTTGCACATGCTCCTCCAGAACAATGACATCACACATGCTCCTCCAGAACAATGACGTCACACATGCTCCTCCAGAACAATGACGTCACACATGCTCCTCCAGAACAATGACGTCACACACGCTCCTCCAGAACAATGACGTCACACACGCTCCTCCAGAACAATGACGTCACACAAGCTTCTCCAGAACAATGACGTCGCACATGCTCCTCCAGAACAATGACGTCGCACATGCTCCTCCAGAACAATGACGTCGCACATGCTCATCCAGAACAATGACATCACACATGCTCCTCCAGAACAATGAGGTCACACATTCTCCTCCAGAACAATGACATCACACATGCTCCTCCAGAACAATGACGTCACACATGCTCCTCCAGAACAATGACATCACACATGCTCCTCCAGAACAACGACATCACACATGCTCCTCCAGAACAATGACATCACACATGCTCCAGAACAATGACATCACACATGCTCCTCCAGAACAATGACGTCGCACATGCTCCTCCAGAACAATGATGCCGCACATGCTCCTCCAGAACAATGACGTCGCACATGCTCCTCCAGAACAATGACGCCGCACATGCTCCTCTAGAACAATGACATCACACATGCTCCTCCAGAACAATGACGTCGCACATGCTCCTCCAGAACAATGAGGTCACACATGCTCCTCCAGAACAATGACGCCGCACATGCTCCTCCAGAACAATGACGTCACACATGCTCTTCCAGAACAATGACGTCGCACATGCTCCTCCAGAACAATGACGTCGCAAACGCTGCTCCAGAACAATGACGTAGCACACGCTCCTCCAGAACAATGACGTCGCACATGCTCCTCCAGAACAATGACGTCACACACGCTTCTCCAGAACAATGACGTCACACACGCTCCTCCAGAACAATGACGTCGCATATGCTCCTCCAGAACAATGACGTCGCACATGCTCCTCCAGAACAATGACGTCGCATATGCTCCTCCAGAACAATGACATCACACATGCTCCTCCAGAACAATGACGTTGCACATGCTCCTCCAGAACAATGACATCACACATGCTCCTCCAGAACAATGACGTCACACATGCTCCTCCAGAACAATGACGTCACACATGCTCCTCCAGAACAATGACGTCACACACGCTCCTCCAGAACAATGACGTCACACACGCTCCTCCAGAACAATGACGTCACACAAGCTTCTCCAGAACAATGACGTCGCACATGCTCCTCCAGAACAATGACGTCGCACATGCTCCTCCAGAACAATGACGTCGCACATGCTCATCCAGAACAATGACATCACATATGCTCCTCCAGAACAATGAGGTCACACATTCTCCTCCAGAACAATGACGCCGCACATGCTCCTCCAGAACAATGACATCACACATGCTCCTCCAGAACAATGACATCACACATGCTCCTCCAGAACAACGACATCACACATGCTCCTCCAGAACAATGACATCACACATGCTCCAGAACAATGACATCACACATGCTCCTCCAGAACAATGACGTCGCACATGCTCCTCCAGAACAATGACGCCGCACATGCTCCTCTAGAACAATGACATCACACATGCTCCTCCAGAACAATGACGTTGCACATGCTCCTCCAGAACAATGACATCACACATGCTCCTCCAGAACAATGACGTCACACATGCTCCTCCAGAACAATGACATCACACATGCTCCTCCAGAACAATGACATCACACATGCTCCTCCAGAACAATGACATCACACATGCTCCTCCAGAACAATGACATCACACATGCTCCTCCAGAACAATGACATCACACACGCTCCTCCAGAACAATGACGTCACACACGCTCCTCCAGAACAATGACGTCACACATGCTCTTCCAGAACAATGACGTCGCACATGCTCCTCCAGAACAATGACGTCACACAAGCTTCTCCAGAACAATGACGTCGCACATGCTCCTCCAGAACAATGACGTCGCACATGCTCCTCCAGAACAATGACGTCGCACATGCTCATCCAGAACAATGACATCGCACATGCTCATCCAGAACAATGACGTCGCACATGCTCCTCCAGAACAATGATGCCGCACATGCTCCTCCAGAACAATGACGTCGCACATGCTCCTCCAGAACAATGACGCCGCACATGCTCCTCTAGAACAATGACATCACACATGCTCCTCCAGAACAATGACGTCGCACATGCTCCTCCAGAACAATGAGGTCACACATGCTCCTCCAGAACAATGACGCCGCACATGCTCCTCCAGAACAATGACGTCACACATGCTCCTCCAGAACAATGACGTCGCACATGCTCCTCCAGAACAATGAGGTCACACATGCTCCTCCAGAACAATGACGCCGCACATGCTCCTCCAGAACAATGACGTCACACATGCTCTTCCAGAACAATGACGTCGCACATGCTCCTCCAGAACAATGACGTCGCAAACGCTGCTCCAGAACAATGACGTAGCACACGCTCCTCCAGAACAATGACGTCGCACATGCTCCTCCAGAACAATGACGTCACACACGCTTCTCCAGAACAATGACGTCACACACGCTCCTCCAGAACAATGACGTCGCATATGCTCCTCCAGAACAATGACGTCGCACATGCTCCTCCAGAACAATGACGTCGCATATGCTCCTCCAGAACAATGACATCACACATGCTCCTCCAGAACAATGACGTTGCACATGCTCCTCCAGAACAATGACATCACACATGCTCCTCCAGAACAATGACGTCACACATGCTCCTCCAGAACAATGACGTCACACATGCTCCTCCAGAACAATGACGTCACACACGCTCCTCCAGAACAATGACGTCACACACGCTCCTCCAGAACAATGACGTCACACAAGCTTCTCCAGAACAATGACGTCGCACATGCTCCTCCAGAACAATGACGTCGCACATGCTCCTCCAGAACAATGACGTCGCACATGCTCATCCAGAACAATGACATCACACATGCTCCTCCAGAACAATGAGGTCACACATTCTCCTCCAGAACAATGACATCACACATGCTCCTCCAGAACAATGACGTCACACATGCTCCTCCAGAACAATGACATCACACATGCTCCTCCAGAACAACGACATCACACATGCTCCTCCAGAACAATGACATCACACATGCTCCAGAACAATGACATCACACATGCTCCTCCAGAACAATGACGTCGCACATGCTCCTCCAGAACAATGATGCCGCACATGCTCCTCCAGAACAATGACGTCGCACATGCTCCTCCAGAACAATGACGCCGCACATGCTCCTCTAGAACAATGACATCACACATGCTCCTCCAGAACAATGACGTCGCACATGCTCCTCCAGAACAATGAGGTCACACATGCTCCTCCAGAACAATGACGCCGCACATGCTCCTCCAGAACAATGACGTCACACATGCTCTTCCAGAACAATGACGTCGCACATGCTCCTCCAGAACAATGACGTCGCAAACGCTGCTCCAGAACAATGACGTAGCACACGCTCCTCCAGAACAATGACGTCGCACATGCTCCTCCAGAACAATGACGTCACACACGCTTCTCCAGAACAATGACGTCACACACGCTCCTCCAGAACAATGACGTCGCATATGCTCCTCCAGAACAATGACGTCGCACATGCTCCTCCAGAACAATGACGTCGCATATGCTCCTCCAGAACAATGACATCACACATGCTCCTCCAGAACAATGACGTTGCACATGCTCCTACAGAACAATGACATCACACATGCTCCTCCAGAACAATGACGTCACACATGCTCCTCTAGAACAATGACGTCACACATGCTCCTCCAGAACAATGACGTCACACACGCTCCTCCAGAACAATGACGTCACACACGCTCCTCCAGAACAATGACGTCACACAAGCTTCTCCAGAACAATGACGTCGCACATGCTCCTCCAGAACAATGACGTCGCACATGCTCCTCCAGAACAATGACGTCGCACATGCTCATCCAGAACAATGACATCACATATGCTCCTCCAGAACAATGAGGTCACACATTCTCCTCCAGAACAATGACGCCGCACATGCTCCTCCAGAACAATGACATCACACATGCTCCTCCAGAACAATGACATCACACATGCTCCTCCAGAACAACGACATCACACATGCTCCTCCAGAACAATGACATCACACATGCTCCAGAACAATGACATCACACATGCTCCTCCAGAACAATGACGTCGCACATGCTCCTCCAGAACAATGACGCCGCACATGCTCCTCTAGAACAATGACATCACACATGCTCCTCCAGAACAATGACGTTGCACATGCTCCTCCAGAACAATGACATCACACATGCTCCTCCAGAACAATGACGTCACACATGCTCCTCCAGAACAATGACATCACACATGCTCCTCCAGAACAATGACATCACACATGCTCCTCCAGAACAATGACATCACACATGCTCCTCCAGAACAATGACATCACACATGCTCCTCCAGAACAATGACATCACACACGCTCCTCCAGAACAATGACGTCACACACGCTCCTCCAGAACAATGACGTCACACATGCTCTTCCAGAACAATGACGTCACACACGCTCCTCCAGAACAATGACGTCGCAAACGCTGCTCCAGAACAATGACGTCGCACACGCTCCTCCAGAACAATGACGTCACACACGCTCCTCCAGAACAATGACGTCGCACATGCTCCTCCAGAACAATGACGTCACACACGCTTCTCCAGAAAAATGACGTCACACACGCTCCTCCAGAACAATGACGTCGCACATGCTCCTCCAGAACAATGAGGTCACACATGCTCCTCCAGAACAATGACGCCGCACATGCTCCTCCAGAACAATGATGTCACACATGCTCTTCCAGAACAATGACGTCGCACATGCTCCTCCAGAACAATGACGTCGCAAACGCTGCTCCAGAACAATGACGTCGCACACGCTCCTCCAGAACAATGATGCCGCACATGCTCCTCCAGAACAATGACGTCGCACATGCTCCTCCAGAACAATGACGTCACACATGCTCCTCCAGAACAATGACGTCGCACATGCTCCTCCAGAACAATGACGTTGCACATGCTCCTCCAGAACAATGACGTCACACATGCTCCTCCAGAACAATGACGTCACACACGCTCCTCCAGAACAATGACGTCACACACGCTCCTCCAGAACAATGACGTCACACAAGCTTCTCCAGAACAATGACGTCGCACATGCTCCTCCAGAACAATGACGTCGCACATGCTCCTCCAGAACAATGACGTCGCACATGCTCATCCAGAACAATGACATCGCACATGCTCATCCAGAACAATGACATCACACATGCTCCTCCAGAACAATGAGGTCACACATTCTCCTCCAGAACAATGACATCACACATGCTCCTCCAGAACAATGACGTCACACATGCTCCTCCAGAACAATGACATCACACATGCTCCTCCAGAACAACGACATCACACATGCTCCTCCAGAACAATGACATCACACATGCTCCAGAACAATGACATCACACATGCTCCTCCAGAACAATGACGTCGCACATGCTCCTCCAGAACAATGATGCCGCACATGCTCCTCCAGAACAATGACGTCGCACATGCTCCTCCAGAACAATGACGCCGCACATGCTCCTCTAGAACAATGACATCACACATGCTCCTCCAGAACAATGACGTCGCACATGCTCCTCCAGAACAATGAGGTCACACATGCTCCTCCAGAACAATGACGCCGCACATGCTCCTCCAGAACAATGACGTCACACATGCTCTTCCAGAACAATGACGTCGCACATGCTCCTCCAGAACAATGACGTCGCAAACGCTGCTCCAGAACAATGACGTAGCACACGCTCCTCCAGAACAATGACGTCGCACATGCTCCTCCAGAACAATGACGTCACACACGCTTCTCCAGAACAATGACGTCACACACGCTCCTCCAGAACAATGACGTCGCATATGCTCCTCCAGAACAATGACGTCGCACATGCTCCTCCAGAACAATGACGTCGCATATGCTCCTCCAGAACAATGACATCACACATGCTCCTCCAGAACAATGACGTTGCACATGCTCCTCCAGAACAATGACATCACACATGCTCCTCCAGAACAATGACGTCACACGCTCCTCCAGAACAATGACGTCACACATGCTCCTCCAGAACAATGACGTCACACACGCTCCTCCAGAACAATGACGTCACACACGCTCCTCCAGAACAATGACGTCACACAAGCTTCTCCAGAACAATGACGTCGCACATGCTCCTCCAGAACAATGACGTCGCACATGCTCCTCCAGAACAATGACGTCGCACATGCTCATCCAGAACAATGACATCACATATGCTCCTCCAGAACAATGAGGTCACACATTCTCCTCCAGAACAATGACGCCGCACATGCTCCTCCAGAACAATGACATCACACATGCTCCTCCAGAACAATGACATCACACATGCTCCTCCAGAACAACGACATCACACATGCTCCTCCAGAACAATGACATCACACATGCTCCAGAACAATGACATCACACATGCTCCTCCAGAACAATGACGTCGCACATGCTCCTCCAGAACAATGACGCCGCACATGCTCCTCTAGAACAATGACATCACACATGCTCCTCCAGAACAATGACGTTGCACATGCTCCTCCAGAACAATGACATCACACATGCTCCTCCAGAACAATGACGTCACACATGCTCCTCCAGAACAATGACATCACACATGCTCCTCCAGAACAATGACATCACACATGCTCCTCCAGAACAATGACATCACACATGCTCCTCCAGAACAATGACATCACACATGCTCCTCCAGAACAATGACATCACACACGCTCCTCCAGAACAATGACGTCACACACGCTCCTCCAGAACAATGACGTCACACATGCTCTTCCAGAACAATGACGTCGCACATGCTCCTCCAGAACAATGACGTCGCAAACGCTGCTCCAGAACAATGACGTCGCACACGCTCCTCCAGAACAATGACGTCACACACGCTCCTCCAGAACAATGACGTCGCACATGCTCCTCCAGAACAATGACGTCACACACGCTTCTCCAGAAAAATGACGTCACACACGCTCCTCCAGAACAATGACGTCGCACATGCTCCTCCAGAACAATGAGGTCACACATGCTCCTCCAGAACAATGACGCCGCACATGCTCCTCCAGAACAATGATGTCACACATGCTCTTCCAGAACAATGACGTCGCACATGCTCCTCCAGAACAATGACGTCGCAAACGCTGCTCCAGAACAATGACGTCGCACACGCTCCTCCAGAACAATGACGTCGCACATGCTCCTCCAGAACAATGACGTCGCACATGCTCCTCCAGAACAATGACGTCACACACGCTTCTCCAGAACAATGACGTCACACACGCTCCTCCAGAACAATGACGTCACACACGCTCCTCCAGAACAATGAGTCACACATGCTCCTCCAGAACAATGACGCCACACATGCTCCTCCAGAAAAATGACGTCACACATGCTCCTCCAGAACAATGGCGTCACACATGCTGCTCCAGAACAATGACATCACACATGCTCCTCCAGAACAATGACGTCACACATGCTCCTCCAGAACAATGACATCACACATGCTCCTCCAGAACAATGACGTCACACATGCTCCTCCAGAACAATGACGTCACACATGCTCCTCCAGAACAATGACATTACACATGCTCCTCCAGAACAATGACGTCACACATGCTCCTCCAGAACAATGACGTCACACATGCTCCTCCAGAACAATGACGTCACACATGCTCCTCCAGAACAATGACGTCACACATGCTCCTCCAGAACAATGACGTCACACATGCTCCTCCAGAACAATGACTTGTCTCATTACATTGCGCCGGACAAAACCAATCAGAAACAATGTTCTTGTATCAATCGCAGACAGAAAACACAGATATTCATTAGCATGAGCTGTCGTGGCCTAAAACATCTAAATGACACTACAATTTCCCTCTTATAATTTTCTGAAACTCCTGTATATTATAAATCATTTCAGTCAATTACCCCTAAAAATCAAAGAAAATATATAAATATATGTTAAACATTTAGTTGAAGCAAAACCTTTCATCACAAGTGTTTCATCTCATTTTGTCCTGAGACATTTTGACCACTGAGTATCTTGTCCTCACATTACCAACAATTAACATTAATAATAAAGATGAATAATGGGAAAATGAGTAAGAATAATACAATTAATAGTTGAATAATAAATAATTAATGATCAATAATAAAAAATGATTAAATAAAATGATCAATAAAATAATTCATTCATTCCCCCAGGCTCCGCTGTCCTTAGACGCTCAATCACAGGTGATCCAGGCTGATCCAGGCTGATCCAGGCTGATCCAGACTGATCCAGACTGATCCAGGCTGATCCAGGCTGATCCAGACTGATCCAGACTGATCCAGGCTGATCCAGACTGATCCAGACTGATCCAGGCTGATCCAGGCTGATCCAGATTGATCCAGGCTGATCCAGGCTGATCCAGACTGATCCAGGCTGATCCAGACTGATCCAGATTGATCCAGGCTGATCCAGACTGATCCAGGCTGATCCAGACTGATCCAGGCTGATCCAGACTGATCCAGATTGATCCAGGCTGATCCAGACTGATCCAGGCTGATCCAGGCTGATCCAGACTGATCCAGGCTGATCCAGGCTGATCCAGACTGATCCAGGCTGATCCAGACTGATCCAGATTGATCCAGGCTGATCCAGACTGATCCAGGCTGATCCAGACTGATCCAGATTGATCCAGGCTGATCCAGACTGATCCAGGCTGATCCGGGACAGCATGAGAAGACGCCACGCCCGTCTCTCTGTCTTCTCGGCGCAGCGCCAACTCCTTTATATCGCAAATACACATTTTAAACCCGTTTACCACATTTTCTCCAGCGTGTTTTGCTGTGACTTAAGGCTAAGACTTAAGGCTGCACACTTAAGGCTGCACACTTAGAAGCGTCTGTTCTACTGATGCAAAACAGACTAAATCTACTGTTAAGCTACGTACAGACCGCCGCCGCCTAATCGCGCCCGACGCAGAATTTGAGCGCGTCTACATTTGAAAGGTTTACGCACCGGACGCGCGCTCTCGACGCCCCGGCCACTGTACACAGGCGCGCGTACGGCGCGCTCGAGCTCTCTGCGCACATGCGCAGTAGAGGTGTTGTCGCATGAGCAGTGGAGTTGTTGTCGTGGCCTTTCATTGTGTAAAATTGCAGATATGGAGAGTGTTGTTTTGGTGTTTTTGGTTTGTTTCCGTCTCTGTTCCACCGTGAACACATGGTACAGCTGCTTTCTCCCACAAACAGCCACAATCAGTCTTTCGTCTGCCATTGTTGACGAGCCAGGAAAAAGTGGCTCTTCTTTGGGAATTCCACGGGGAATACCGGAAATGTGAGGGGCTCTGATTGGCTGCTGCGGCGGCTGCTACGCTTCAGCTGCAGAGACCTGAACATATCTGAACGCGTCACGTAAGCCGCTTCCGTCGCCTCGGCCGCCTCATACGCGCTCAAAGCGCGAGAGCGTAAGAAAATGCACCAATCGCGCCGCAAAAACAAAGAAATCGCACCACGGATAACGCACTACGCGATTTCTTAGTTTTTGCGGTGCGATTGGTGCATTTTCTTACGCTCTTGACACTTTGAGCGCGTATGAGCCGGCCGAGGCGACGAAAGCGGCTTACGCGACGCGTTCAGATATGTTCAGGTCTCTGAAGCGTAGCAGCCGCCGCAGCAGACTTTGAATGTAAAGTGGATGCTTCGGCCGCGGCGGCGGCTCCTTCTCCTTCTGCAAAGAGTGAATCAAAAAGTGAATTTTAACCAGAGAATGTATGAGACTATAACGCCAAAGGTTGAAACGTTGCTGTCTGTGTAGGTGCCTACAGTCTGAGTATGATCTCTGTGAAGGAAAACCCGGAAGAAAAAATCTTTTGAAAATTGAAATCATATTTATATTTCGTCCGCCTGTTCAATATATTTTATTTAAAAATCCGTAAACCAAGTCATAAAATAACTGCGGCCAAATGGACAAATTTAAACTTCAAGATGAAACGTCTGTTCTTGGTGTTGGATTTTATCAAACAAATGTCTCACAAAAAAGTGACTTATACTCCAGTGCGTTTTCATCTCTATTGTGCATTTTTGGCTGGTGTTTATAGTGGGACAATAGGGTTCTGCCTGTGGAATGACTCTGGGACGCTCCTGGTTACATCGAATAAGTGATTAGACAGTTCGATATTCATGTTTTGTGATTAATGTCACCAAAATGAACCAAGAAAGTTAAACCTGTCCATTTTTCAGATTTGCCTGAACCGTCTCCTTTAGATGACATCACTGCACACGAACTCTAAAGAGCTCAGAGCTGATTGGACGGGACACTTCATCATGTTTTCATTGGCTCGAGCGTCCAGAATGGAATGGATCAACACATTGTTCTTGCCATGTTTCTTATTCTTATTCTTACTATTGACACGTGGGGACATAGGTCACACGTGGGGTCATAGGTCACACGTGGGGTCATAGGTCACACGTGGGGTCATAGGTCACACGTGGGGTCATAGGTCACACGTGGGGTCATAGGTCACACGTGGGGTCATAGGTCACACGTGGGGTCATAGGTCACACGTGGGGACATAGGTCACACGTGGGGACATAGGTCACACGTGGGGTCACGTGGGGACATAGGTCACACGTGGGGTCATAGGTCACACGTGGGGTCATAGGTCACACGTGGGGTCATAGGTCACACATGGGGTCATAGGTCACACGTGGGGTCATAGGTCACACGTGGGGTCATAGGTCACACGTGGG
Organism: Eucyclogobius newberryi; assembly: GCF_026437365.1. NCBI lineage: Eukaryota > Metazoa > Chordata > Actinopteri > Gobiiformes > Gobiidae > Eucyclogobius > Eucyclogobius newberryi. Next base: position 73,942 of record NW_027316245.1, on the reverse strand, counting down.
GTCATAGGTCACACGTGGGGTAATAGGTCACACGTGGGAACATAGGTCACACGTGGGGACATAGGTCACACGTGGGGTCGCGTGGGGACATAGGTCACACGTGGGGTCATAGGTCACACGTGGGGTCATAGGTCACACGTGGGGTCATAGGTCACACGTGGGGTCATAGGTCACACGTGGGGACATAGGTCACACGTGGGGTCATAGGTCACACGTGGGGACATAGGTCACGCGTGGGGACATAGGTCACACGTGGGGTCATAGGTCACACGTGGGGTCATAGGTCACACGTGGGGTCATAGGTCACACGTGGGGTCATAGGTCACACGTGGGGACATAGGTCACACGTGGGGTCATAGGTCACACGTGGGGTCATAGGTCACACGTGGGGACATAGGTCACACGTGGGGTCATAGGTCACACGTGGGGTCATAGGTCACACGTGGGGACATAGGTCACACGTGGGGACATAGGTCACACGTGGGGTCACGTGGGGACATAGGTCACACGTGGGGTCATAGGTCACACGTGGGGTCATAGGTCACACGTGGGGTCATAGGTCACACGTGGGGTCATAGGTCACACGTGGGGACATAGGTCACACGTGGGGTCATAGGTCACACGTGGGGTCATAGGTCACACGTGGGGACATAGGTCACACGTGGGGACATAGGTCACACGTGGGGTCACGTGGGGACATAGGTCACACGTGGGGTCATAGGTCACACGTGGGGTCATAGGTCACACGTGGGGTCATAGGTCACACGTGGGGTCATAGGTCACACGTGGGGACATAGGTCACACGTGGGGTCATAGGTCACACGTGGGGTCATAGGTCACACGTGGGGACATAGGTCACACGTGGGGTCATAGGTCACACGTGGGGTCATAGGTCACACGTGGGGACATAGGTCAAACGTGGGGACATAGGTCACACGTGGGGTCATAGGTCACACGTGGGGACATAGGTCACACGTGGGGTCACGTGGGGACATAGGTCACACGTGGGGTCATAGGTCACACGTGGGGTCATAGGTCACACGTGGGGACATAGGTCACACGTGGGGTCATAGGTCACACGTGGGGTCATAGGTCACACGTGGGGACATAGGTCACACGTGGGGTCATAGGTCACACGTGGGGACATAGGTCACACGTGGGGTCATAGGTCACACGTGGGGTCATAGGTCACACGTGGGGACATAGGTCACACGTGGGGTCATAGGTCACACGTGGGGTCATAGGTCACACGTGGGGACATAGGTCACACGTGGGGTCATAGGTCACACGTGGGGTCATAGGTCACACGTGGGGACATAGGTCACACATGGGGTCATAGGTCACACGTGGGGTCACGTGGGGACATAGGTCACACGTGGGGTCATAGGTCACACGTGGGGTCATAGGTCACACGTGGGGTCATAGGTCACAAGTGGGGTCATAGGTCACACGTGGGGTCATAGGTCACACGTGGGGACATAGGTCACACGTGGGGACATAGGTCACACGTGGGGTCACGTGGGGACATAGGTCACACGTGGGGTCATAGGTCACACGTGGGGTCATAGGTCACACGTGGGGACTGGATAGGCCACGCCCCCTCTGCCTCTGGCTCCACAGTGAGTAGTGGTCACTCCGTAGAATGCAGCCTTTTGGTCGGACCATTTCAAGAGTTCGGCCTCTAAAATGACCAAACATGCTAAATTATTTTTAGTCTAAAAATAAAATAGAAGGAATTTCACTCTTTGAATGTTTCTAAAATACTTTAAAAAATAAATTTTTAACCTCCCGGTGAATGGTGTACGCGCACCGAGCGGGCACGTGACCCTCATGAACGAGCCTCAGAAGAACATGTGACGGAAACTAAACACAAGCAGAAGAACATGTGACGGAAACTAAACACAAGCAGAAGAACATGTGACGGAAACTAAACACAAGCAGAAGAACATGTGACGGAAACTAAACACAAGCAGAAGAACATGTGACGGAAACTAAACACAAGCAGAAGAACATGTGACGGAAACTAAACACAAGCAGAAGAACATGTGACGGAAACTAAACACAAGCAGAAGAACATGTGACGGAAACTAAACACAAGCAGAAGAACATGTGACGAGACGAGAGCACGATACACGTAAGTTGTGTTTGTTTGTCATTCCTCACGTTTCACACATCGTTCCATATGAAGTGTAAAACAACAGTTAACACGAGCTAACACGAGCTAACACGAGCTAACACGAGTTAACACGAGCTAACACGAGTTAACACGAGCTAACACGAGCTAACACGAGCTAACACGAGCTAACACAAGCTAACGTTTAGCTAACGTTTAGCTACACAAAGATGCATTGGAACAACACGTCGTTATGGCTCATGACTTCTGCAAATAAATAACTCTGTATGATGTGCAAAAACTACCAATAATTCCAAATTATTCAGGTCACTTCAGGTCACTTCAGGTCACTTCAGGTCACTACAGGTCACTGCAGGTCACTTCAGGTCACTACAGGTCACTGCAGGTCACTACAGGTCACTACAGGTCACTTCAGGTCAATGCAGGTCACTACAGGTCAATGCAGGTCACTACAGGTCACTACAGGTCAATGCAGGTCACTACAGGTCACTGCAGGTCACTACAGGTCACTGCAAGTCACTACAGGTCACTGCAGGTCACTACAGGTCACTACAGGTCACTACGGGTCACTACAGGTCACTGCAGGTCACTACAGGTCACTACAGGTCACTACAGGTCACTACAGATCACTTCAGGTCACTGCAGGTCACTACAGGTCACTACAGGTCATTGCAGGTCACTGCAGGTCACTACAGGTCACTGCAGGTCACTACAGGTCACTGCAGGTCACTACAGGTCACTACAGGTCACTACAGGTCACTGCAGGTCACTACAGATCACTACAGGTCACTGCAGGTCACTACAGGTCACTACAGATCACTTCAAGTCACTGCAGGTCACTACAGGTCACTGCAGGTCACTACAGATCACTACAGGTCACTACAGGTCACTTCAGATCACTTCAGGTCACTACAGGTCACTACAGGTCACTTCAGGTCACTACAGGTCACTTCAGGTCACTACAGGTCACTTCAGGTCACTACAGGTCACTACAGGTCACTACAGACACAGTCATCTCACGTAAACTCCTGACGACTCCAAAGCAAAAGGTATTTTAATAATAACTTCTGCCTCGACTAAAAGTAAACAGTAGAATCAGTATTTTGAATTTATAAAATGTCTGTTTTGTTATGACCAAAAAAACTAAATGATAATTGTTCTTCAAAAGAGAAACTGATGAGTCACATATGAAGTGTATGTTATATGACTTGTATAATCTAAACATGTGAAGTGTATGTTATATGACTTGTATAATCTAAACATGTGAAGTGTATGTTATATGACTTGTATAATCTAAACATGTGAAGTGTATGTTATATGACTTGTATAATCTAAACATGTGAAGTGTATGTTATATGACATGTATAATCTAAACATGTGAAGTGTATGTTATATGACATGTATCATCTAAACATATGACATGTTCTGAACGGTGCAGTTACTGAAGTCCTTTTCACCAGAAGACTGCGTAACCATGGAAACAAAGTCTTGTTAAATACTGAGCTATTCAGTATTTAACGCAGTAATGTCACATTCATGTGCATATAACTGATGTAAAGAGTGTTTATTTTACCATTATTATTAGTGTTATTTTGTCTTACGCTGTTTTTATTTTATCTTTATCTTTATTTCCCTCCATTCTTTATTAAGAAATGAGAGGTTTTGTCTATAGGAGTTTTGTTTATAAGTTCTTCTGTTAAGAGTGTTTTTCAAACTTCCTATAAGTTTTCTGTTCTTTTCCTCTGGATCTGCTGTGTTGCAATAACGGAATTTCCCCATGTGTGGACAATAAAGGAATATCTGATCTTATTCAGTTTGTTCTATTTGACTTATACAGGTTGTTTTATCTTTGTTCATTGTTTTATGTTGCACTGAATCACCAAAGCAAGTTCCAATGTTTGTGAATTCTGTTCTTTGACAATGGAATAAACCTTTTCTGATTTTAATAATAATGATGATAATAATAATAATAATAATAATAATAATAATAATAATAATAACAATAATAATGAACAGTACACAGACTCCAAAACTATTTAAGGGACTCCCACATTGTAGCTTTAAAACTCAACTAAAACTGTGGCTAAAATCTGACAAGAGTATGACAAGTATGACAAGCTTGGGAGAAAACGCGGGGACTGATCACGTAAGCTGTTGTAAGCAGCCTGGTGATCCTCCTGTGTCTCACACCGTTTTTTCCCATGCTGGTTGGTTTTATTAGATATTCTGGAATAGGCGGGTCACATTTCTCATTGGTCAGCTTCACATCAAGGCACTTGGTATTTTTCCGTAGAGATAAAGCCTTGGGTAAACATTACCCAGACTCCTCTGGGCTGTCAACCCCCCTCCGGTAAACATCCTTTGGCCCATCTTTACGACCCCTTCACAAATGCAGTTTGTCACACACCCGTTCTTCTCTTAGACTAATGATGCAGATAAAATATCACTATTATGCAGATAAAATACATCACAGAAATATAATCATATATTCACATTTTATCACATATGTAAATAAATAACTGAAAAGTTAATAACAAAATAACTACCCAAACCAAAAACTACAGAAAATGTTGAGGACGTTATTCCACCTCTAAATGAGCAAATGTCATTTATTGTCATTAAACCGGACTTTTTATCTTAACACTTCTTTATAATTCTCTTAAATATCAGAGCTTTACAACATGTAGGCCATAGGCTGTATCCTGTATCGTTCAAGTTCGCTACACCTGTCACAAGACTAAAAAATTACTTCAAATATAAAATGATCATTGTACCATTAGCTCATGACCAAAAGTTCTCCACTCGCATCGTGCCAGTTTTTTTTACGGCAATAACTTAAATGCGGAACTATATTCTCAGCCTGATAGCGCAATATCCCTACGCCTGAATCATTCCGCCTCTGAATCAGCCAATCAGGGGAGAGATTACTACAACAACATCAAACATGGACCGGCATGTTGTCTCTCGAGCCGATAGAAAACGCTATGAAAATATGGATAACACGAGCATCACACACATTTCAGCGGTAGAAAAAGAACAAACACAGCCACAGACTGTTGTCCGCTGGAGGAAGCTGTTGTCCGCTGGAGGAAGCTGTTGTCCTCTGGAGGAAGCTGTTGTCCGCTGGAGGAAGCTGGTGACTTGTGCTCGGAAGTGAATAGAAATCGATGGAATAGACCGCGCGTTAGCGGCAGCTGTTTGTGTACACGATGACGACTTCGCCAAACAAAACTATCCTACGTCTTCTGTGGCTTCTTCGGACGGAAATCTTTCTCATTTTCTGGAGAGTAACAAGCCAGGCTTTCACCCTACATGCTATAGACGTTTCTTCCTACATGCTATAGACGTTTCTTCCTACATGCTATAGACGTTTCTTCCTACATGCTATAGACGTTTCTTCCTACATGCTATAGACGTTTCTTCCTACATGCTATAGACGTTTCTTCCTACATGCTATAGAAGTTTCTTCCTACATGCTATAGACGTTTCTTCCTACATGCTATAGAAGTTTCTTCCTACATGCTATAGACGTTTCACCCTACATGCTATAGACGTTTAACCCTACATGCTATAGACGTTTAACCCTACATGCTATAGACGTTTCATTGACAAGAAACTAATTACTAGTGCTGAAAAGCAAAACAGTCGGTCTGTGGGCAGCATGGCGAGGGTGAGAAGGTGAAACTACCACATTAACTCTGCCACCTTCTCCCAAACGACTGAGATCTACCACAGATGTAAAGACAAAATCATCTAAAAAGTCAAGCGATGTACTTCCTGCAGTTTACATCATTTGCAGAAGGTTGATCGCTGTATCAAAGAGCTCACAAGACAAAGAAAGATGAATTGGTCCAAGCTGAAACTTTAACTGCTGGTGAGTAGATTATATACTGATTCTTGCATGTGTGTTTTCTCTTGCTCGTGGTAAATAGGACTAATCACAGTGAAATAAGTTGGCCAAAATATACATAGATAAGATAAGATAAGATAATCCTTTATTGTCCCACATGGGGAAATTTCATTGATGCAACGCAGGAAGATCCAGAGGTAGATACAGAAGAAAAGAACAGATCTCTATAGGAATATGTGCCTAGTTTATTACATGTAGGTGTAGATGTAATGTACGTAAGACTGTATGATGATGTGAGTTGAATAAAAAGGCAATCCAACTTTTGCGATTGTTTACTGATTGTGCTCACCCTTGATTGAAATTCTTTTACTTCTCCTTTACTAGGAAGTTTGGTCAAAGCAGCTGAATCAAGAGCAGATGAATCCATCCTGATGTGTACCAGAGGTAAAGATTGTGTTGCCATTGAAGGCACCTCTATCACAAGAGTGTTACAAAGAATACACAAGCTTTCTGACAAAAAAGACAAGTGATGAAAGGTAACATTTTGGTAATCAAATAAAATATATATATATATCCATATATTTAGATAAATTCATAATTTAATTGAAAATTATTGTAATGACTACACGATAATTTTAAAGACGTTTGAATCAAAGCAAATTTCTGTTTGTAGTGAGCTAGTATATTTCAATCACTGCATTTCCTTGCTTTATACAGGTGAGCTAAAGTCTGGGAGTACGGCAGACATACAGCATTCTGTGACACTGTCATCCGGACACGACTGATTGAAAATCAGGAAATCCTCAGAATGAAGAAGCTCTTGTCCCTGTTCCAGAAATTCATCAAAAAACACCCTGGTCATGGAAGTTACCGGTAATTAAATTATTCTTATTGTTTATGAAAGAAAACAATAGAAGATCAGATAAACATCACAGCTATGTTTATTCATGAAATTTCATTCAAGATCAAACCAATCCTGCTACAGGAGTCCACATATTTCCATTCATTTTGTTTATTTATCCAGGGAAAACCCAGTGAGAAAAGTGGTTACCCTGTTAAAACACAACACAAAATAAACAACAAACATAGGATACTAAAACACAAATAAAATAATAATTCTAAAACTAAAACACAAATAAAATAGTAATCTATCAATACTTATGAATTTCTATTCCTTGTCTAATTTTTACAGATCCGATCTTCTGAAGAAGAGATTACAGCCAGACTTCCCACTGCTGAATTTCCACAAACCACCAAGAAGAAACCTGAGTGAAATGGTTTCCACGGAGACGACCGGACTTCACCAGGATTTTTCAACTGAAACTGATATGTCAGTTTCTGAGATGTCATGTAGTGATGGAGAAATGGAGCCAGAAAGTGGTAAAGATGCAGCACTGCGAGAGCTCTCAAGGACAGTTTACAGTGCAGGTGTATCACTGAAACAAGCGGTCAAGAGTGCCCCTAGGATGGATGAAACAAGTGGTCAAGAGTGCCCCTAGGATGGATGAAACAAGTGGTCAAGAGTGCCCCTAGTATGGATGAAACAAGTGGTCAAGAGTGCCCCTAGTATGGATGAAACAAGCGGTCAAGAGTGCCCCTAGGATGGATGAAACAAGTGGTCAAGAGTGCCCCTAGTATGGATGAAACAAGTGGTCAAGAGTGCCCCTAGTATGGATGAAACAAGCGGTCAAAAGTGCCCCTAGTATGGATGAAACAAGCGGTCAAGAGTGCCCCTAGTATGGATGAAACAAGCGGTCAAAAGTGCCCCTAGTATGGATGAAACAAGCGGTCAAGAGTGCCCCTAGGATGGATGAAACAAGTGGTCAAGAGTGCCCCTAGTATGGATGAAACAAGCGGTCAAGAGTGCCCCTAGTATGGATGAAACAAGTGGTCAAAAGTGCCCCTAGTATGGATGAAACAAGCGGTCAAAAGTGCCCCTAGTATGGATGAAACAAGCGGTCAAGAGTGCCCCTAGGATGGATGAAACAAGTGGTCAAGAGTGCCCCTAGTATGGATGAAACAAGTGGTCAAGAGTGCCCCTAGTATGGATGAAACAAGCGGTCAAAAGTGCCCCTAGTATGGATGAAACAAGCGGTCAAAAGTGCCCCTAGTATGGATGAAACAAGCGGTCAAGAGTGCCCCTAGTATGGATGAAACAAGTGGTCAAGAGTGCCCCTAGTATGGATGAAACAAGCGGTCAAAAGTGCCCCTAGTATGGATGAAACAAGCGGTCAAAAGTGCCCCTAGTATGGATGAAACAAGTGGTCAAGAGTGCCCCTAGTATGGATGAAACAAGTGGTCAAGAGTGCCCCTAGTATGGATGAAACAAGCGGTCAAGAGTGCCCCTAGTATGGATGAAACAAGCGGTCAAAAGTGCCCCTAGTATGGATGAAACAAGCGGTCAAAAGTGCCCCTAGTATGGATGAAACAAGCGGTCAAGAGTGCCCCTAGGATGGATGAAACAAGTGGTCAAAAGTGCCCCTAGTATGGATGAAACAAGCGGTCAAGAGTGCCCCTAGTATGGATGAAACAAGCGGTCAAGAGTGCCCCTAGTATGGATGAAACAAGCGGTCAAGAGTGCCCCTAGTATGGATGAAACAAGCGGTCAAAAGTGCCCCTAGTATGGATGAAACAAGCGGTCAAAAGTGCCCCTAGTATGGATGAAACAAGCGGTCAAGAGTGCCCCTAGGATGGATGAAACAAGTGGTCAAGAGTGCCCCTAGTATGGATGAAACAAGTGGTCAAGAGTGCCCCTAGTATGGATGAAACAAGCGGTCAAGAGTGCCCCTAGTATGGATGAAACAAGCGGTCAAAAGTGCCCCTAGTATGGATGAAACAAGCGGTCAAAAGTGCCCCTAGTATGGATGAAACAAGCGGTCAAGAGTGCCCCTAGTATGGATGAAACAAGCGGTCAAAAGTGCCCCTAGTATGGATGAAACAAGCGGTCAAGAGTGCCCCTAGTATGGATGAAACAAGCGGTCAAGAGTGCCCCTAGTATGGATGAAACAAGCGGTCAAGAGTGCCCCTAGTATGGATGAAACAAGCGGTCAAGAGTGCCCCTAGTATGGATGAAACAAGCGGTCAAGAGTGCCCCTAGTATGGATGAAACAAGCGGTCAAAAGTGCCCCTAGTATGGATGAAACAAGCGGTCAAGAGTGCCCCTAGTATGGATGAAACAAGCGGTCAAGAGTGCCCCTAGTATGGATGAAACAAGCGGTCAAGAGTGCCCCTAGTATGGATGAAACAAGCGGTCAAAAGTGCCCCTAGTATGGATGAAACAAGCGGTCAAAAGTGCCCCTAGTATGGATGAAACAAGCGGTCAAGAGTGCCCCTAGTATGGATGAAACAAGCGGTCAAGAGTGCCCCTAGTATGGATGAAACAAGCGGTCAAGAGTGCCCCTAGTATGGATGAAACAAGCGGTCAAGAGTGCCCCTAGTATGGATGAAACAAGCGGTCAAGAGTGCCCCTAGTATGGATGAAACAAGCGGTCAAGAGTGCCCCTAGTATGGATGAAACAAGCGGTCAAGAGTGCCCCTAGTATGGATGAAACAAGCGGTCAAGAGTGCCCCTAGTATGGATGAAACAAGCGGTCAAGAGTGCCCCTAGTATGGATGAAACAAGCGGTCAAGAGTGCCCCTAGTATGGATGAAACAAGCGGTCAAGAGTGCCCCTAGTATGGATGAAACAAGCGGTCAAGAGTGCCCCTAGTATGGATGAAACAAGCGGTCAAGAGTGCCCCTAGAATGGATGTAAATTGGCCTCCTACATCAGAGGATCTAAATGTTTCCTCTGCCAGAAAGATTGTGCCAATTGAACTGTATAACTTTATAACTTGGTGTGTAGGTGCTAGTGATAAATTGACATTGTCTAACATGGTAAATGTATCCGAGGAGGTTGATCTTTGTTTACTGTCAATTTGCCAAGATATATATTTGTCCTCAAAAGGTAAAAATCAAACCAGTCCAATGTCATGGCCTCATGTTAATGTTGTACTTACACATTTTGACATCAATCATACTTATATCATTCCTCTGTTTGTATGTATATCCTATTCTGCAGAAAGTTTGCCTTATACTAGATCGAAAGATACACATGTTAATTAGCTTGTTTATCACAATGTAAATACTGCTTTTATGATTGTAATTATTTGTTCATATTATAAATACATTACATAAAATGATATCCGTTCTATAGAATAAAACCTTTACCAATAGCCTATGTTTTCTTTCTTCAAATGGGCAACTGGTGTTGAAAGGGTTAAAATACTACTTTTAGATTATGTTTTTATAGTGTAGTATGAATCAAGAATAGAGAATTTGTAATTGTTGAAGCATCAGTTGAATACTAAATGTGGAGTAAGAGTTTTCAAGTGCCTGACGATAACGTGCAAAATTGTTAAAACTGTTTTTTTAACTTACGTTTGCACATAAACTGAAGCACCCAGAGTCTCACCACTTTACATCCTCCAAGAAAGTAGTTATGTCTCTGAGAATCTGAATTTCTGAAGTAATCAATCAAAGAATGAAAAAAATAAGAAGGTATGAAGATGGGTGTACACCCCAATTTGTCACATATTTGGGTAAACTGGCAACTTCGACACCTATTTTCTCAAATACTGGCAGAAATCATGCGGAGAACTTTTTCCCCCAGCTCAAGTACATCTTTGAGATTAGAAAACCACTTTTGAAAAGTAGTCTTGATGTGGTGGAGCGAAATTCATTTTCTAGCCACATTCTGAGTTACAGCCTATGGCCTAATGATACATGTATATTTATAGATGGATATAACAATCCATCATTATACGTTACTATTTCAAGCTGAATTATTCCAAAAGTCCGTGTTGACTCTTCTCAGTCTTTCACGCTGTGACGTGCTCGCTCCCGACGCCAAAGCCTCACGGCGATGACCTCACAAAAGTGGGAGGAGATATACCAGTATTCAGGAAGTAATGCGGAACTAAAAAAACTTTTTTGGAACCATGCGCCAATGAGCAGCTCCATAGGTTTCAATGGCGGCCATCTTGGCTTCCTGGGGCTTGGGACATAGACGTGGCTCGGCCTGAACTCCAATCAAATGGAGGTTGTAGAACGCCCGTCGCAACAGTGTCGACTAGTTCAAAAAACGCTTAATCTTTGGCCTAGGCACATGAGACTTGGGACAGTGATGGAGCTACTGATGTGGTTGAGTGACGTTCCCATGGGGTGGTGTGTGACAAGAAGAAGTCGCGGACACTGTTCTGTACTTTTCGAAGATGTTTAATACAGATAACAGCATCAGATAACAGGACAGCAGAAAACAGCGCCCTGGGTCCGCTGGTGATCAGGAAGACGAACCCCCGTCTCTGGGCGTACCACCCTTATATACTGGAAACGCACAAAGACCGATAAACAATATCGGACAGGTATGACCCTATCCATGTACCAACAGATTAGCCAATGAGAGAACAAGATGTAAAGGTATCCTTATTTGGGTAGCACCAGGGGAGAAGTTACAGAAATGAGATCATGCGCTTACACAGATGTACACAAGGCATCTCAAGGCCTCGCAGCCAATGGAGACATCTCCCATTCGGTAGTTAATCAGATGTGGGCCCCTTACATTCCGTGGAATAGACATTTTGGTAGAAACACACATATTCCTAAAAGCCAGTCTCAGAATGAGGCCTAACTTTGCACGGACCTAGTTTTAATACACTTCACTACCTTTGACCTCTGACCTTTGACGAGTAAAACACACCTGGAGCATCGCTCTATGATAAACAGGAAGTCAGCCATGTTGAATCAAAGTGGCCCCGCCACGCTTGACTTTTTTTTCCAAAATTGTACTTGTCCTAGATTTTAGTCCAATCGAGCTCAAAACAAAACCTTTTAAATCTAAAGACATTGAAATGTAATAAATATTCAAAAGAATGTTGACATTCTTTACGGTCCCCGCGTAACACGCCCTCAAAAAAGTCACGCCTATACATGCGTTCGCACATCCAGGAACTTGTGCAGTGGCAACCGAGTCCGCCATTTTGAAAGGGGCACAACAGCACGTCTACTACATACGAAATCCAGGAAATATGAGGCCAAAATACCAAAAACCTGCGTTCTGTGAGGTCATTGTTCTGTCAGGTCATTATTCTGTGAGGTCATTGTTCTGTGAGGTCATTGTTCTGTCAGGTCATTGGTCTGTCAGGTCATTGTTCTGTTTGGTCATTGTTCTGTCATGTCATTGTTCTGTGAGGTCATTGTTCTGTCAGGTCATTGGTCTGTGAGGTCATTGTTCTGTGAGGTCATTGTTCTGTCAGGTCATTGGTCTGTCAGGTCATTGTTCTGTTTGGTCATTGTTCTGTCAGGTCATTATTCTGTGAGGTCATTGTTCTGTGAGGTCATTGTTCTGTAAGGTCATTGTTCTGTCAGGTCATTGTTCTGTGAGGTCATTGTTCTGTGAGGTCATTGTTCTGTGAGGTCATTGTTCTGTGAGGTCATTGTTCTGTCAGGTCATTGTTCTGTGAGGTCATTGTTCTGTCAGGTCATTGTTCTGTGAGGTCATTGTTCTGTAAGGTCATTGTTCTGTAAGGTCATTGTTCTGTTGACTGACCAAGAAATGAGAGCTTTGTCGTGTACTTAGTTTGCCGTTATCGTCTAAAGAATGAAAGTATTCGTAGCTTATTATGCCGTAGAAAAGGATGCGGTCGTGGTGTTTTTTTATAAATCGCGTGCCCCTTTTAAAATGGCCGCTATGGGAAAGTCCCGGCTGTGTGACGTCACCACCAACACATGTATTGGAATTGATCTACGGAGCTCATATTTAACTCACTAATGCGTTTTTATGGACTGGAAATGACTTGGAAATGATTAATACCATGTAACAAATTTACTCTATAGCGCCCCCTACCCATTATGTGAAAATCCCAACATTGTCTGATTTGTTTGAAACTCATTGTGGGTGCTGAGGTCCTGAATTGCCAATGGTGTTACTCGTGCACTTGTAGATGAGCAATAACCCCACGTACTCCGGTGTAATCGTTCTGAGCATTTATTCCACAGGTTGAACAAAACTTACAGGAGAAATCCAAAGCTGGCTATTCTCAAAAAACAAAACGCTACAGTAAGAAAACCATATGTCTCCTCCGTCTCTGTGTCCTCCGTCTCTGTGTCCTCCGTCTCTGTGTCCTCCGTCTCTGTGTCCTCCGTCTCTGTGTCCTCCGTCTCTGTGTCCTTAGTTTGCGTGTGTACCTGGCCACGCCCCCTGAGCGCTGTCCCTCCCTAAAGCGACGGGAACCCAACCACACCAGGGCAGGCTAATTACCACTAATAAAAGTTACAAATATAACAAATGTAATCGAATAATCCAAACAACCAAAAATATTCATTAGTAAAACATTAATTTACACATCTATAACGAAATATCAAGTTTTCCAAATTAACATAAATATTTAACTAAACCTGGCTCCCACACTCATGGTTCATATTCTCCTCGAGACGCCATGAAAAAAGTGCATTGCAGATAGTGTATTTTCACAATTGGCCAGCAGAGGCGCAATGAATACCTTCACTTCCTCTTCCGCTTTTATTTTGATGGGACATTTCCTCTCGTGCCGCATTAGAATTATTATCCTTTTTACTTTATTCTTTAGACTTTATTCTCTCTGCCACAACTCAGGTATTTTTGACCCCCTGAACATCAATGAAGTGTCACGGGTCACCGAGGCTCTCTCGCTTTCTCCCTGCTCAGGTCTGCGTTCAGCACAATCTTGCAATTTGTCAGGACAAACTACTATTTGAAATCGCAAACTACACAATCATCAACGGTGAATTACTGAGCTTCGTTTGGTCTGACGCAAAACGCAGCAGAAAACATGGAGGCGCGGGAAGGCGGTCCGTCTAACCCTATATTATAACGGTTAATTTAGGAGAATAAATCTGTAGCAATGATCCATGTAAAGACAGTTCAGTGTCTATTTGGTGAAAATCTGCATTTAGACAAGAAAATCTTCACTTTGAGTTATGGGTTTAGTCAGCAAAAAAATCTAAAATGGATGAAATATGGTAGTTGGAGGTTTGAAGTTAGTTTATGTCCATGGCCTCTTCTGGTTCCAGAAGCTTCTCCAGGATTTCTTTCAGGTGGTGATTTTGTTCTGAGTCCACTAGTTCCTTCACTTGTCTCAGAAGTTCTTCCCGATTCCTTTTTTTCAGATTGGTGACAAACTTTTTAAAAATCAAGAGCACCGGGTGTGAAAACTCTATGACGCTGTTTATTTGTGGACGGAGCCCATAGGTGAAGCCTCCAGAGTGCAGACCAAAGACCCCGTACTCTGCGTCGAAGGCGGGAGAGCCGGAGGAGCCGTGGTACATGAAGGTGTCGTAGGTCACAGACTGAGACAAGGGGTCGAACGGGGTCATGATTCTACTGATGCCTTGATTTTTGATTGAATGACTGACAGACATGTGGGTGATCCAGTTGGCCTTAAACTGCTCTAGATGCTCATCCACCGCCTCATGCCTCCTCCACTTCTCGATTACACACGTGGGGTCGATCTTCAGCACGTCGCCGCCCGGATGGCCCATGATGCAGGCCTCTCCGCTCTCTGGCATCGGGCTGAAGAGCTTCATGAGCCCCGGAGGAACTTTCACCTGGTCCGGGACCACAACCTGGTCCGGGACCACAACCTGGTCCGGGACCACAACCTGGTCCGGGACCACAAGCTCCAGAACGGCGTAATCCTGCGTCTCGTCAAAGTCGATGAGTTGTCGAACATCAAAGCGAAGAGTGTTCTTCTGATCCGGGCGTTTATAATGAAACAAAGCAGTGACTTCTACGTTGGGTTTCAGGACGTTGTTATGAACCACTCCTCTGAACAGATGTGCGTTTGTGAGAATGTAGTGCTGAAACAGCACAAAAGCAGTTCCCACTGAAACGTCACCGACCACAAGTTTGCAGATGGACTTGCCTAATGACAAGAGCTTTTCCAGTCGTGAAACTTCACTAAACGACTGCTGCGTTTTCCCAAAGTCCACTTTCTTCAGCTTCTCCTGAAAAGATGCTCGACAATATCGCTCCGACATGATTTTCTTTAGATCAGGAAACTGCTTTTTCAGAAGTTCATTAATCTGTTTGAGATCTACATCACTTCCTCCTTTTCTTTTCCAAACTTCACTGAGTAGAATGACCTTGGGCAGGACCACAGCTGAGGTGTGCTGGACGGTCGCTTCCTTGGGTTGAACTGGACCCTGGGCCTGGCTCGTCTGTCCTGTCCTCTGTCCTGTCCTCTGTCCTGTCCTCTGTCCTGTCCTCTGTCCTGTCCTCTGTCCTGTCCTCTGTCCTGTGTCCTGTCCTCTGTCCTGTCCTACTGCTTTTGTGTTCTCTGTCGTTTTTTCATAACAAATCCTGAATGTTTTACTTTCATGTGTGAATATTGGATCATTACTGAAGATGACGTAAGATTCGTCTGTTGAAACATCTCGAAGTGTAAAATGGTCCATCTTTCGAAAGCGTCCGTCTCGTGCTATGGCGTCTCTGATGCTCATGTCTTTGGTTCCATAGACACGCACCTGATCAAACTTCTTCATGGAGGAACTCTTGAAAAGCTCTTTGGTCTTTGCATTGAGTCCTCCTCTTGTCTTGATGAACACAACGTAAAAGCGTTCATTGTAGAACCCTTTATGGTCAGACGCTCCTCTCTCTTCCACCTGTTCTTTGGTGGTTGCTATAGTGATCAGCTCGTCTTGGTCCAGGAGGTTGCAGGGGAAGTGTGTGGCGATGGCGGTGCTCATAGATGCTTCTGTGATCTGGAGAGTCAGGCTCTGCTCGTCACACTGGAGCTTCTGCTTCAGATCCATCTTGGATTTGACGGCCTCCAGCACCGTTTGTGGACGATCACAGTGGATTCTGAACCTCTTTGAAGAATTGGGGAGCTTCAACTTGAATTCATGGGAATGATTTTCCTGCAAAACAAAACAAATGGGTCATTTTGACATTTCAAAACGAGTCTTAAAAGTTGGATGAATAAAGTAGTGGTCAAGAAATGACTGATGGTTAAACTACACTCAACGGCTACTTTTTTAGGTTCACCTGTCCAACTGCTTGTTAACGCAAATTTCTAATCAGCCAATCACATGGCAGCAACTCAATGCATTTAGGCATGTAGACTTGGTCAAGAGGATCTGCTGCAGGTCAAAGCATCAGAACGGTGAAGAAGGTGATTTAAGTGACTT
Source organism: Eucyclogobius newberryi (assembly GCF_026437365.1). Taxonomy (NCBI): domain Eukaryota; kingdom Metazoa; phylum Chordata; class Actinopteri; order Gobiiformes; family Gobiidae; genus Eucyclogobius; species Eucyclogobius newberryi. The sequence goes on along the minus strand of NW_027316245.1, from coordinate 57,755 downwards.
TGAACGTGGCGTGGTTGTTGGTGCCAGACGAGGTCAGAGTATTTCAGAAACGGCTGATTTTCACGCACAAACATCTCTAGGGTTCACAGAGAATGGTCCGAAAAAGAGAAAATATCCAGTAAGCGGCAGTCCTGTGGGCGCAAATGCCTTGTTGATGCCAGAGGTCAGAGGTCAGAGGAGAAGGGTCAGACTGGTTTGAGCTGATAGAAAGGCAACAGTAACTCAAATAATCACTCGTTAAAACCAAGGTTTGCAGAAGAGCATCTCTGAACGCACAACACGTCCAACTGTGAGGCGGACGGGCTACAGCAGCAGAAGACCACACCGGGGGCCACACCGGGGGCCACTCCTGTCAGCTAAGAACAGGAAACTGAGGCTACAATTCGCACACAAAGCACAGGATCACCAATATTGGACAATAGAAGATTAGAAAAGTCTCAATTTCTGCTGCGACATTCGGATGGTCGGGTCAGAATTTGGCGTAAACATGAAAGCAGGCCAGTACGTGCGAGCGAGTACGTGCGAGCGTGTACGTGCGAGCCCGTGCGAGCGAGCATGTGCGTGTACGTGCGTGCGAGCGTGAGCGAGTACGTGCGAGCGAGTACGTGCGTGTACGTGCAAGCGCGTGCGAGCGAGTACGTGCGAGCGAGTACGTGCGTGCGAATAAGTGCGAGCGAGTACGTGCGTGCGAGTGTGAGCGAGTACGTGCGAGTACGTTCGTGCGTGTATGAGCGAGCGTGAGCGAGTACGTTCGTGCGTGTATGAGCGAGCGTGAGCGAGTACGTGCGAGCGAGTACGTGCGTGCGAGTGTGAGCGAGTACGTTCGGGCGAGTACGTGCGGGCGAGTACGTGCGGGCGAGTACGTGCGAGCAAATACGTGCGTGCGTGTACATGCGAGCGAGTACGTGCGTGTACGTGCGTGCACGTGCGAGTACGTGCGAGCGAGTCGTGCGAGCGAGTCGTGCGAGCGAGTCGTGCGAGCGAGTACGTTCGTGCGTTTACGTGCGAGCGTGAGCGAGTACGTTCGTGCGTGTACGAGCGAGCGTGAGTGAGTACGTGCGTGCGAGTGTGAGCAAGTACGTTCGTGCGAGCGAGTACGTTCGTGCGTGTATGAGCGAGCGTGAGCGAGTACGTGCGAGTACGTTCGGGCGAGTACGTGCGGGCGAGTACGTGCGGGCGAAATAATTGAAAAATAAAAGATTTTGACGTTTTTTTTTCAACAAAATGTTGATTTTTTTTTCAGTCGGCTAGTTTCATACCGGAGAGAGGGGCATTATGGGATGTGGCAGCCCCTAGCAGACAGAGAGAGGGGCATTATGGGATGTGGCAGCCCCTAGCAGACAGAGAGAGGGGCATTATGGGATGTGGCAGCCCCTAGCAGACAGAGAGAGGGGCATTATGGGATGTGTGAACCTTCAGATTCGTGAGGTGGAACCGGTGAAGATTAGATTGTCTCATGCTATCTAGTCTATCCTCCAGGTGGTCCAGGTCTTGATCGGGTGGTCCAGGTCTTGATCGGGTGGTCCAGGTCTTGATCGGGTGATGTGTCAAAGAAAAGAAAAAAATACCAGAAAGATAGAATAAAAAAGGTTAAAAGTTTGGATGAAAGGAAAAAGTGGAGGGAAAGTTTGTTTTTCCGAGCAGCAGCCATGTTGAACCACGCCCCTGTTGAACCACGCCCCAGAGTAAATATCACCTTCAGTTGAAAACACAAACTCTAAAAGCACAAACTGTCCAACGTTATAAACGGCCAAAGTTCTTCAGACGAACCTCAGACACGGCGTCTTCCTCTGATTTCACCTGCAGCTTCTGGTTGAACTATAATTATAAAACATAATTAGTATTGATTTGAAGAAACACAGTGAGTGGAGCAGATTACCTCACACGCTCCTGCTGTTGCCATGGTTTCCTACAACAAAAAAATAATAGTATTATTAATGTGTTTGTGAATGGGAGGAGCTTCTGATTTGTTTCAGCCAATCACAGCAACAAGCTGGGCTTCTGCTCGGGCCCCTGAAGCTGGGCTTCTGCTGTTGTGCCGTTAGGCCAGACACTTCAGTGGAAGGATTATTATAATATTACATCAGCTTCACATTAAAACACTCAGTTGTATTTAGTCATTTTTATTGCTCTGTTTTTAATCACCAGATGACACACGCACGCGCACGCACGCACGCACGCACGCACGCACGCACGCACGCACGCACGCACGCACGCACGCACGCACGCACGCACGCACGCACGCACGCACGCACGCACGCACACACACACACACACACACACACACACACACACACACACACACACACACACACACACACACACACACACACACACTTTATCTCACCGGTTAGATTCACTCGGACGTTTTTCCCGGAACAAACTTCACAAACTTCACACGACACGAACCAAAGTCTCAACACAAGTGACACGTGATCGTTCTGACCTCCAATCTGTCCAGCGCGGAGTCCAGTCCAAAGTCAGTTTGAAGTGTTGTTTGTGGTAAAAGTGACAGAATCTGCTCATGAAGCTGCTTCAAACTCGCGCTGAAACTTCTCTCGTTCTAGAACGATCCGGACCTTTTTATAGCAGCCAATGACGTGCTTTTAGGGGCGGTACTAACGATGCAGCATAGAGCTCGTGCCTGACCCCTGGTGGTCAGGAGGGACATGTCCTGTCTCTGTCTCATGTGTTGAACTGATGGTTAAAGACAAGACTTATGGTGCAGGAGGTCACGGGTTCGAATCCTGCGAAGAGAGACTTTAATTTAATATTAAGCTTTTTATATTTATAAATTACAGTTTTACAGGTGAGAAAACACATGGTCCAGACAAATATAATATAACACATGGTCCAGTCAAATATAATATAACACATGGTCCAGTCAAATATAATATAACACATGGTCCAGACAAATATAATATAACACATGGTCCAGACAAATATAATATAACACATGGTCCAGACAAATATAATATAACACATGGTCCAGACAAATATAATATAACACATGGTCCAGACAAATATAATATAACACATGGTCCAGACAAATATAATATAACACATGGTCCAGTCAAATATAATATAACACATGGTCCAGTCAAATATAATATAACACATGGTCCAGTCAAATATAATATAACACATGGTCCAGACAAATATAATATAACACATGGTCCAGACAAATATAATATAACACATGGTCCAGACAAATATAATATAACACATGGTCCAGTCAAATATAATATAACACATGGTCCAGTCAAATATAATATAACACATGGTCCAGTCAAATATAATATAACACATGGTCCAGTCAAATATAATATAACACATGGTCCAGTCAAATATAATATAACACATGGTCCAGAAAAATATAATATAACACATGGTCCAGACAAATATAATATAACACATGGTCCAGACAAATATAATATAACACATGGTCCAGTCAAATATAATATAACACATGGTCCAGTCAAATATAATATAACACATGGTCCAGACAAATATAATATAACACATAAGATAAGATATTCCTTATCTTATCTTATGTATTCGTCCCACATGGGGAAATTTCATTGTTGCAACGCAGGTAGATACAGAGGAAAAGAACAGATCACTTATAGGAAGTTTGAAAAACACTCTCAGTAGAAGATCTTCTATAAACAAAAACTCCCATTTCCCAACAAGGGATGGAGGGGAAAATAATAAAGATAAAAATAAATAAATAAATGAATACCATTGCATTTGATCACGACAGTAATTGCACATGAATATGACGGAATTGCACATGGTTAAGTCAGTATTGCACGTGTTCAGGGCAGTGTTTGTTATAAAGTCTGACAGCAGCAGAAGGACAGACTGTGAAACGTCTCCTTCACACAGCGAGGGTGGATCGGTCACTGAAGCTGCTCTCCAGAGTGGACAGAGTGTCCTGCAGGGGGCAGAGTGTCCTGCAGGGGGCGACACTCATGGTCCAGCATAGATGTGAGTTTAGCCAGGACCCTTCTGTCCCCCACCTCCTGCACCGAGTCCAAAGGACAGCCCAGGACGGAGCTTTGTCCAGCTTCTTCCTCTCCCTCTCTGTGATGCTGCTGCTCCAGCAGACCACACCTACAGGAGCTGATGCACCACAGAGTCAGAGACGGTCTTCAGGAGTGGCCCTGTCAGGATTGGCCCTGTCAGGAGTGGCCCTGTCACTCCAAAAGACCTGAGTCTCCTCGGGAGGTAGAGCCCACTCTGGCTCTTCCTGTACAGTCTGTGTTATGAGTCCAGTCCAGTTTGTGGTTCAGATGAACACCCAGGTCCTTGTATGAGTCACTCTCTCAATGTCCCGTCCCTGGATGTTCTCTGGTGAGGGGGGCGTGGCCTCTGTGGAAGTCCACCACCATCTCCTTGGTCATCTCCGCGTTGATGAGGAGGTGGTTCCACAAAGTCCTGCTCCAGTCCTCTGTCCTCCACATCACAGTCGTCTGTGATGAGTCCGATGATGGCAGAGTGGTCAGAGAACTTCTGCAGGACACAGCTGTCCGTGTCGTGTCTGAGGTCTGCAGTGTAGAGGGTGAAGAGAAAGGGCGCGAGGACAGTGCCCTGGGGCCCCCACACTGCAGGTCCCCCACACTGCAGGTCCCCCACACTGCAGGGCCCCCACACTGCAGGTCCCCCACACTGCAGGTCCCCCACACTGCAGGTCCCCCACACTGCAGGTCCCACACTGCAGGTCCGAGTGTCAGACACACAGTCCCGGGCTCTCACAAACTGGGGTCGGTCTGTGAGGTCGTACAGGATCCACTCTGCAGGTCGTACTCCACACCAGCCGTCTCCAGCTTGTCCCTCAGGAGCTGATGGTGTTAAAGGCGCTGGAGAGATGAAAGAACAGGATCCTCACAGAGCTGCCAGGCTTCTCCAGGTGAGAGAGAGAGCGGTGCAGCAGGAGATGACGGCGTCCTCCACTCCGATGTCAGGCCGATATGCAAACTGCAGCGGGTCCATGGCTGGGCTCACGGTGGAGCGGAGGTGGTCCAGGACCAGCTCCAGTGTCTTCATCAGGACGTGAAGCTGTTGAGGTCTTTGGCGCGATGTGTTTTGGGCACAGGTACCAGACAGGAGGTCTTCCAGACCTGTGGTACCACCCTCAGCTTCAGGCTCATGTTGAAGACATGCTCCATAACTCCACACAGTTCATCTGCGCAGGACTTAAGGAGCCTGGGGCTGATGCCGTCAGGTCCTGCTGCCTTCCTCACTTTAATCCTCTTCAGCTCACTCCTCACCTGTGCTGCTGTGACAGTCAGTAGTTGGCAGGGGGACCGTGTGCTGGGGGGATGGGTGAGTCCAGGCGAAGTGGGGAGCTGATGGTCCGGGGCAGAGAAGCAAAGAGGAACAGATGCAGGGCATTGTCCAGCTGTGGAAGAGGGAGCATGCAGCTGTGCAGGGGGAGGGGCGGGTGACTGATCAAATCTCAAGAAGTGAGCATTTTAATCATTCACCCACTGTAGATCCCCCTCTGTCTGGGCAGGGGGGATTTTTGAATTTTCAGGCTTCTCCACACTCCCTGAATGTTCTTCTGCTGCAGCTGCTCCTTCTATTGTAGCCGGCTTCAGCCTGCTACATGGTCCAGACAAATATAATAATAATAATAATAATACTTTTTATTTATATAGTGCTTTTCAAAGACCCAAAGACGCTTTGACATGTACAAAAAGGGGGGTATTTACAGACAGGGGGGGACAGCACGTACAGTACACAATAATGTACACAGTCCAAAAAAAGAACAGATGAAATAAACAAGACAGAAGAAGTATTAAGAATGGATGTGGGTGAGGGGAGGGGTTTGGATGTGGGTGAGGGGTTTGATGTGGGTGAGGGGAGGGGTTTGGATGTGGGTGAGGGGAGGGGTTTGATGTAGGTGAGGGGAGGGGTTTGATGTGGGTGAGGGGAGGGGTTTGGATGTGGGTGAGGGGAGGGGTTTGATGTGGGTGAGGGGAGGGGTTTGGATGTGGGTGAGGGGAGGGGTTTGATGTGGGTGAGGGGAGGGGTTTGGATGTGGGTGAGGGGAGGGGTTTGATGTGGGTGAGGGGAGGGGTTTGGATGTGGGTGTAGGGTCTCAAACTACAGGTATTCAGTTTATGATTAAGGGAGATTTCTTAGCAGAAACGAGACAAGACGGGGCACCAGGGTTAAACCCAAAGAGCTAAGATACGGTTCTTAATCGCGCTCGTTAAAAGGTCTGAAGGGTGTTTCACGATTCAGGGACTTACACATAGTCTAATCAAACAGACAATAGTCAATAACTCTTTCGTGTAGTTTATTTATCCAAAGGGCAATCAAAAACACCGGAGCAGAAATGCGCACAGGTAAATCACAGGTGACGTTACATCAGATTTAACAGCAAATTTCATGCAGATAATGTTAAACCAGGGTTTTGCCTTTGATAATCAAACGTGTCTATGCTAATCTATATCAAAAAGAGGGAAAGAGAGAAGCTAAAGGAGGAGGAACAGCTGAGCTCTACCCAAATCACGCCACAAAAGGAACCGCACTCTGAACTCGGCTTACGGTTCTGTAGAGACTCGGTCCGACTGGTCCTTGTCCGCGGACGAGGTCCGTAGCGAGGCGTCGCGTGGAGCGGTGTGGCGGCGAAGGTTCGTGGAGCGGTGTGCTGGCCGTGGAGCTGTGTGCTGGCCGTGGAGCGGTGTGCTGGCCGTGGAGCGGTCTGCTGGCCGGGGAGCGGTGTGCTGGCCGGGGAGCGGTGTGCTGGCCGGAGCGAGGAAGGCAGCGGCGGCTGTGAGGTCCTTGGCAACGGAGGCGATATCCGAGAGTTCCTTAGCGGTAGAACGCTTTAGCGGCGTGTTAGCTCCTCACGCGGCCTTTACTCAGATGAGGACGTAGCGCTGATCCACGTAAACGGCGTAGATTACTTCAAAAAGAAAAGAAACGAAGTAGCAAAGAAAGTCTCTGTCCGGTTTAGCGCTTAAGCTTAGTTCCAGGTAGTTCCAGGTAGTTCCAGGTAGTTCCAGGTGGTTTCAGGTGGTTTCAGAGTCCAGGGCTGGCATGGCCTTGTCGACCACGTGACGGACGGATTTTTGTTGAGACAAAGGAAAAGTGAAAGGCTCGTCCGTGGAGACGGCTTCCAAGAGAAAAGACAAAGGGGATGAGAAGAGAAGAAAAAAAAAAAGAGCGTTTCTAGCTTGGAGCGTCCTTTTGATACCTGGCCCGCAGGGCATGCTGGGAGCGAAAGGGGCGGGCGCTACAGCGAAAACTTCCTGGCCGAGAAAATAAACCTCGAGTAACGTAAATAGTAATGGCAAAAACATTGAACCCTGTTTTAACATTTACATGTTAAGCACTTTTGGCAGTTTGTGCACATTATTTCTTGAGGTAGACACATTTTACATCTTCTTTCACCTGTGATGGGCACTCGAGTTAAAGCATTGGGAATATAAAACCTTAAACAGTGGAAAAATACGTAACACAAGGTGAAACATGCGGTGTAGGGAGTTGATTCGGACAAATATTCATGGCATAATCACATAAAACATAGTTTTCATCGGGGCGTCCTCTGTAAGACTGTGGGGAGAAGAAGATCTGTTATCACAAAAAGTCACAGCGGCTCCCTGCGGTGAGGAAGAGAGGGAGAACGAGAAACCCCCAATGTTCAAAGAGAGATTTTCTGTTATCTGGCCGTGGAATGTCCATCTCCATTCCCCTACACGTGTGAGGGGAGGGGTTTGGATGTGGGTGAGGGGAGGGGTTTGGATGTGGGTGAGGGGAGGGGTTTGATGTGGGTGAGGGGAGGGGTTTGGATGTGGGTGAGGGGAGGGGTTTGGATGTGGGTGAGGGGAGGGGTTTGGATGTGGGTGAGGGGAGGGGTTTGATGTGGGTGAGGGGAGGGGTTTGATGTGGGTGAGGGGAGGGGTTTGGATGTGGGTGAGGGGAGGGGTTTGGATGTGGGTGAGGGGAGGGGTTTGGATGTGGGTGAGGGGAGGGGTTTGATGTGGGTGAGGGGAGGGGTTTGATGTGGGTGAGGGGAGGGGTTTGGATGTGGGTGAGGGGAGGGGTTTGGATGTGGGTGAGGGGAGGGGTTTGATGTGGGTGAGGGGAGGGGTTTGGATGTGGGTGAGGGGAGGGGTTTGGATGTGGGTGAGGGGAGGGGTTTGATGTGGGTGAGGGGAGGGGTTTGATGTAGGTGAGGGGAGGGGTTTGATGTGGGTGAGGGGAGGGGTTTGGATGTGGGTGAGGGGAGGGGTTTGGATGTGGGTGAGGGGAGGGGTTTGATGTGGGTGAGGGGAGGGGTTTGATGTAGGTGAGGGGAGGGGTTTGATGTAGGTGAGGGGAGGGGTTTGGATGTGGGTGAGGGGAGGGGTTTGATGTAGGTGAGGGGAGGGGTTTGATATGGGTGAGGGGAGGGGTTTGATGTAGGTGAGGGGAGGGGTTTGGATGTGGGTGAGGGGAGGGGTTTGGATGTGGGTGAGGGGAGGGGTTTGATGTGGGTGAGGGGAGGGGTTTGATGTGGGTGAGGGGAGGGGTTTGGATGTGGGTGAGGGGAGGGGTTTGGATGTGGGTGAGGGGAGGGGTTTGGATGTGGGTGAGGGGAGGGGTTTGGATGTGGGTGAGGGGAGGGGTTTGATGTGGGTGAGGGGAGGGGTTTGGATGTGGGTGAGGGGAGGGGTTTGGATGTGGGTGAGGGGAGGGGTTTGGATGTGGGTGAGGGGAGGGGTTTGGATGTGGGTGAGGGGAGGGGTTTGATGTGGGTGAGGGGAGGGGTTTGATGTGGGTGAGGGGAGGGGTTTGGATGTGGGTGAGGGGAGGGGTTTGGATGTGGGTGAGGGGAGGGGTTTGATGTGGGTGAGGGGAGGGGTTTGGATGTGGGTGAGGGGAGGGGTTTGGATGTGGGTGAGGGGAGGGGTTTGATGTGGGTGAGGGGAGGGGTTTGATGTAGGTGAGGGGAGGGGTTTGATGTGGGTGAGGGGAGGGGTTTGGATGTGGGTGAGGGGAGGGGTTTGGATGTGGGTGAGGGGAGGGGTTTGATGTGGGTGAGGGGAGGGGTTTGATGTAGGTGAGGGGAGGGGTTTGATGTAGGTGAGGGGAGGGGTTTGGATGTGGGTGAGGGGAGGGGTTTGATGTAGGTGAGGGGAGGGGTTTGATATGGGTGAGGGGAGGGGTTTGATGTAGGTGAGGGGAGGGGTTTGGATGTGGGTGAGGGGAGGGGTTTGGATGTGGGTGAGGGGAGGGGTTTGATGTGGGTGAGGGGAGGGGTTTGATGTAGGTGAGGGGAGGGGTTTGATGTGGGTGAGGGGAGGGGTTTGGATGTGGGTGAGGGGAGGGGTTTGGATGTGGGTGAGGGGAGGGGTTTGATGTGGGTGAGGGGAGGGGTTTGATGTAGGTGAGGGGAGGGGTTTGATGTAGGTGAGGGGAGGGGTTTGGATGTGGGTGAGGGGAGGGGTTTGATGTAGGTGAGGGGAGGGGTTTGATGTAGGTGAGGGGAGGGGTTTGGATGTGGGTGAGGGGAGGGGTTTGATGTAGGTGAGGGGAGGGGTTTGGATGTGGGTGAGGGGAGGGGTTTGGATGTGGGTGAGGGGAGGGGTTTGGATGTGGGTGAGGGGAGGGGTTTGGGGAGAGTTGATGGAGATTTTGGAAATGTTTGTCATTGAAGGAGGAAAGAGTTGCAGAGGTCGGGGGAGGAGGGTGGAGTCATGTCCGGGGGCTGGATTAGCTTGTTGACGGTGGAGTACAGGGTGCGGGGGCTCCGGTGAGGGCTGTGGATGAGGGTGGAGAACAGGGTGCGGGGGCTCCGGTGAGGGCTGTGGATGAGGGTGGAGTACAGGGTGCGGGGGCTCCGGTGAGGGCTGTGGATGAGGGTGGAGTACAGGGTGCGGGGGCTCCGGTGAGGGCTGTGGATGAGGGTGGAGAACAGGGTGCGGGGGCTCCGGTGAGGGCTGTGGATGAGGGTGGAGAACAGGGTGCGGGGGCTCCGGTGAGGGCTGTGGATGAGGGTGGAGAACAGGGTGCGGGGGCTCCGGTGAGGGCTGTGGATGAGGGTGGAGAACAGGGTGCGGGGGCTCCGGTGAGGGCTGTGGATGAGGGTGGAGAACAGGGTGCGGGGGCTCCGGTGAGGGCTGTGGATGAGGGTGGAGAACAGGGTGCGGGGGCTCCGGTGAGGGCTGTGGATGAGGGTGGAGAACAGGGTGCGGGGGCTCCGGTGAGAGCTGTGGATGAGGGTGGAGAACAGGGTGCGGGGGGTCCGGTGAGAGCTGTGGATGAGGGTGGAGAACAGGGTGCGGGGGCTCCGGTGAGGGCTGTGGATGAGGGTGGAGAACAGGGTGCGGGGGCTCCGGTGAGGGCTGTGGATGAGGGTGGAGAACAGGGTGCGGGGGCTCCGGTGAGAGCTGTGGATGAGGGTGGAGAACAGGGTGCGGGGGGTCCGGTGAGAGCTGTGGATGAGGGTGGAGAACAGGGTGCGGGGGCTCCGGTGAGGGCTGTGGATGAGGGTGGAGAACAGGGTGCGGGGGCTCCGGTGAGGGCTGTGGATGAGGGTGGAGAACAGGGGGAGGGGTTTGATGTAGGGGGCTCCGGTGAGGGCTGTGGATGAGGGTGGAGAGGTGGGCAGATTTGGCGGCTTGGAGAGCGTCACGGTAGGAGGAGACGTGTAGTTTGAAGGCTTCGGCGTGGACGGTGAGGCGGGTTCTTTTGAGGAGTCGTTGGAGTTGGCGGTCAGTCTGCTTCATGGGGCGGAGTTCAGGGGTGTAGCAGGGGGCGGGGCTGATGTATGACACAGAGGAGGTTTTCCAGGGGGCTAGGGAGTCAAGGGAGTGGGAGAGGGTGGTGTTGAGCATAGTCCAGTCAAACCTGATACAACACATGGTCCAGTCAAATATAATATAACACTAATCAGTCCAATCAAAGCACTTTGTGGGCGTGTCCCAGCGACAAACGCTAAATAAAAAAAGAAATAAAAAGGAGCTCAGTTTAGATGAAATACTTGAAATGCAATAAAACAAGGCAATAATAAAATATATACTTCAGTTTTATTCAGCTCAAATCTGGAACATTCTTCCAGAAGATGTGAGACAGGTTCTGCTCCCACAATGTTCAAATCTAAGATAAAACACTTTTCTTTAGCTGTGTTTGACTGAAAAGGTGATATTTGCTCTCTTCTCTTTTATGTTTGATCTGTTTTGTGATTTTTTATGCAATTGTCTTGTGTGTGAAATAAGCTCTACAAATAAACTGTAACTTTAGTGTTATTTTCTTCTGTGAAGCAGAATTGTGCTTTTCAAACATTCCTCCGGTGTTTTGTAGGTGTAATGTTCTTTATTCCCACATAGTTCCGTCACAGCTTCAGAGCGAATCCACGGCAGCTGATGTAAACAAGCCGCGCGTGGACTACAACTCCCAGCATGCTTTGCCTGGGGCTCGCGCTGCTAATTCTCTTTAATTTCTGTATTTTTCTCGTTTGAACCCGGACAGATCTTTGGTTTTGGCGCATATCTGAGGCGAACATGTAAAATAATGGTGTTTTTAGAATAAACGAGCAGGTGCCGCGCGCGGACGTGGCCCCGCCTCTGCTCCGCACGCGCTTATTTATGATCGCTGTCGTTCGCGGGCATGTGCGCGTACACACCGTATTATTATGGTTTATTAGAAAGAGCGTCCAAGCGCACCAACTGCCCCGCGCTGTGGATGTGGCGGACGCGGTGATGCAGCGTTAGCGCGGTAAAAAGCCCCGCGTTTCATTCATTGTGTCGGTGTTGCAAACGGCGCGGCAGAGCGAAGCGGCAAAGCGGCGCTCTTCGCCAATACTGGGTCAATATATCGGGCCGGAGCCGCGGAGCCGCGGAGCCGCAGTCCGACCAGGTAAGCGCGGTCCCCGGCCTCGATCACGCAGATTAAGCCCGTGTCTGTGTTTGGACCGAGCCCAGCCTCCAGCCTCCAGCCGCGTCTTGTCGCCGCTGCACGCCGCTCACCGCGCGCTCAGGCCGGGCTCGCGTCTGCACGCACCGCCCTCTTATTTTTATTACCGGGCCCGTAGTTTTGCACCACTATTTTTACAGAATGCGTTTTGCCGGTCAATGAAAATACGGCGTGTCTATGTGCGGTTGTACAAGCTGAGATCACGCACATTTGCGTGAATATTAGCGCGTGTGTTTGTTAAATCACCGCCGCTAGCTGCCGCCGCTAGCTGCCGCAGCTAACAGACGCGGCGAGCCTGGGCTGGCCCGTTAGCTCCGTTAGCCGCGTTAGCCTTTAGCCGCAGCCTGTCCCGCCTCCACCGCGGCCTCACGCGGGGCACCGGGGCCGACAGCGCGCTCTGACCGCGGCTGACACGAGCGTTCATGGGTCAGACTCATTCAAAACGTTAAACTGTCACGATGTGATTGGCATTCGGACACGGTGGGTTAGCCGTTAGCCGCATGCTAACGCCCGGCTGGTGGTGCCGCGGAGATGCTGAGGGCCTGGTCCGGAGGAGAGGCTGCTGCCGCCGGCCTCACCGCTGCAGACAGCCCGCTCCCGGCTCCAGAACACCGCCTCCTCCACCCGCAGCTCCACACGCTTCTCCACCACCACCACCACGTGCTTTAAACACACAATCACACGCTCTGCTCCGAGAGTCTGACCCGCAATAGTCCGGGTCTGATGCAGTGACCTTATTTAACACCGGGATTCAACCTCTGCCTCTTCAGAACAGAGGACTTCTGCCTTTGACCCGCAGGAATGTCACGACCCAGCACTGGTCACTCCATTTACACTGACCATTTCAAACTGGAAATGCCTCTTAAATGTCATCCTTACACCGATGTGGTCAGATAAATGCACCTTTTAATTTACATTGACTGCATTCACAGATTCAGACCGAAACCTTAAACCAGTTGTTGTGACATTTCAAGTTCTTAAGTTTCTGACACAAATGTGAATTTCATCTTCAATTCATGTCTTGACCATTTAAACCGTGTTGGTGCTGGAGGCAAAACGTCTTTATAATGTGTCGTTTTGAAGATGCTGTGGACGATGAGGACATGGCATCGTCCTTTTTTTCATCTGGATTGATCTTGAGCAGTTTTCAAACTAAATAAAACGAGCCGAGCATTGATTTCATGATCATAAACGACAGCGATTTTAATCGTTGCCATTTGAAACACACAAGACTCACATTCGTCCAGTCTGTGTCCAGTCTGTGTCCAGTCTGTGTCCAGTCTGTGTCCAGTCTGTGTTCAGGCCCTCTCTCGGGGTCACACTGGGGGGATTCGCTCTGGGTCAGGCTGGGGGGGTCTCGCTCTGGGTCAGGCTGGGGGGGACTCGCTCTGGGTCAGGCTGGGGAGGACTCGCTCTGGGTCAGGCTGGGGGGGACTCGCTCTGGGTCAGGCTGGGGAGGACTCGCTCTGGGTCAGGCTGGGGGGGACTCGCTCTGGGTCAGGCTGGGGAGGACTCGCTCTGGGTCAGGCTGGGGAGGACTCGCTCTGGGTCAGGCTGGGGGGGACTCGCTCTGGGTCAGGCTGGGGAGGACTCGCTCTGGGTCAGGCTGGGGGGCTCGCTCTGGGTCAGGCTGGGGGGACTTGCTCTGGGTCAGGCTGGGGGGGACTTGCTCTGGGTCAGGCTGGGGGGGGACTCGCTCTGGGTCAGGCTGGGGGGGACTCGCTCTGGGTCAGGCTGGGGGGGACTCGCTCTGGGTCAGGCTGGGGGGCTCGCTCTGGGTCAGGCTGGGGGGCTCGCTCTGGGTCAGGCTGGGGGGACTTGCTCTGGGTCAGGCTGGGGGGGACTCGCTCTGGGTCAGGCTGGGGGGCTCGCTCTGGGTCAGGCTGGGGGACTCGCTCTGGGTCAGGCTGGGGGGCTCTCTCGTGGTCAGGCTGGGGGGGACTTGCTCTGGGTCAGGCTGGGGGGGGGACTCGCTCTGGGTCACGTGGGGGGCTCGCTCGGGGTCAGGCTGGGGGGGGATTCGCTCTGGGTCACTCTGGGGGGGCTCGCTGGGGGGGGCTCGCTCGGGGTCACGTGAGGGGCTTGCTCGGGGTCACGTGGGGGGCTCTCGGGGTCACGTGGGGGGCTCTCTCGGGGTCACGTGGGGGGCTCTCTCGGGGTCACGTGGGGGGCTCGCTCGGGGTCAGGCTGGGGCTCTCTCGGGGTCACGTGGGGGGCTTGCTCTGGGTCACGTGGGGGGCTCGCTCGGGGTCAGGCTGGGGGGCTCTCGGGGTCACGTGGGGGTCATGCTGGCTCTCAGACGCTCATCATCAGATGAGGAAAAGGCCAGTTCAAAGACTGTCCTGGAGCTGTTACAGTTTAAAGCTAAAATCATGTCCAAAGACGGGACAGAATGACTTGTTCCCAGTGTTAGCTTAGCATCGCTAGGCCAGAAGAGAGACCTTCTCCCAAGTCCTCCTGGACCTCCCTGATGGAACTAGTATTGGTCTTTTCTCCTCCTTTAGCAGTTTGCTACTATATCTATATTCAAATGTGTGTATATATTGTATAAAAAGTGTTTGACGTGTTAAACTGAAATCACTGTTGCAGTTATAATATTTAGAGGAGAATTTAGTTCAGTTTGTTTTGTTTTTCAGGTGACTGGACGTGACTCTGTGGGCGGAGCCTCTGTGGGCGGAGCCATGGTTTAGTCCCAGTATTCTCCCGTTTCCGCCGAGTCAGTGTTTCTCAAACTGAGGTTCCACTGCTGGTGCTCGGTCGCCTCTTCTATTGTCTACTTCATTTAGAGGACATTTCTCTGTTAAAACTACTGTGGCAATGGTGTCCTCCTGTAAGACCTGAAAGAGTCCCCCTGTGGACCTGGTTCAATCCTGGTTCAATCCTGGTTCAATCCTGGTTCAGTCCTGGTTCAGTCCTGGTTCAGTCCTGGTTCAGTTCTGGTTCAGTCCTGGTTCAGTCCTGGCTTGGACCTGGTTAGGACCTGGTTAGGACCTGGTTAGGACCTGGTTCAGACCTGGTTCAGACCTGGTTCGGACCTGGTTCGGACCTGGTTCGGACCTGGTTCAGACCTGGTTCGGACCTGGTTAGGACTTGGTTCAGTCCTGGTTTAGACCTGGTTTAGACCTGGTTTAGACCTGGTTTGGACCTGGTTTGGACCTGGTTTGGACCTGGTTTGGACCTGGTTTGGACCTGGTGTAAAGCTTGCACAGGTGTTGCGGAAGCAGGGCGTGTTCCAGAGACATGCTAAAGGCGCAGAGATCGCCCCCTCCTGGTTGTGTTTGGCATCGTGTTGCTCTGCTGACGTGGCAGTCGCGCCGGCTCATGTGACCAGCGTCCCGGCGTTTGGATCGTTGGTGTCGCAGCCTAAACTGTCCCCGCTCCGTCCCTTCACCTGTTCCGCTCACAGCCGCAATGCTGTGGTCCGGCTGCTCCACCTGGAAATCCTGAGCCAAGAGTCTGGAAGGTGACCCAACCCCGCCGCGGGACTGCTACCCGGTGAGTCCCGCTGCAGACCGGGTTCTGACCGGGTTCTGACCGGGTTTGGATGACTCTCATTGGTCAAAGCAAAAAAAGAGGAAAAATCAAAACGTGAAGCTTGTTCTATTTCATCCCTACTGACCGCCATAAAGCACTGGATGATCATCCTTGCGCATACACAGGTCGAGAATTAATAACAAAAAAGTCACCTTTGACACCCGGTGGCTCACGTGAGGCTATATAGTCACGTGACACCGGCAGCTCAGTCCCTTTTCACCTTCTCCCATGCAGGTTGTATATGTGGTTGTTGTTCGGCTAATATATTGCTGTTTCCACAAATTTGGGTTCATTTTGCCCCTGTCAGCCCTGTCAGCCCTGTGACTGGTATTTCCTCCCTCATTGTCCGTCCAGAGGAGACTTTACGGTCTAATGCCCGGTGTCCCCGACCACAGTGCCGGGTTACAGACGACCTTCTGTGTAAGGCGTATGACATGGGAGCTCGTATGGGCCGCATTGGGAACTCCTTGTCTCATTTGATGCTTGGCCTGTCGGTTTCCCTTGAGACGGTTCCGGTGGACCAGCCAACACATGGGCTGGTTGACGCCTCCTTGCAGGCTTTCGCCCTCATGTCAAGGGAACTAGGGTCTTCTCTGTCTTCTCTCTACATTAGTGCAAGCTCGCCGCCAAGTGTGGCTGGTACAGTCTCCGCTCTGAGGCCAGTAGGAAGACCTTGAGGGGTGTTCCAGTTCTTCCTGGAGAGCGCACGGCCCAGACTTGCCGTACACGGCAACAGCTGGCCGGGCTTCATAGGCGGGGGTCTCATCGACCGGCTCAGGTTGCCCCTCCCGTTTTTTAACGGAGGTACGCACCACCGCCCCATCACTCCCCCATTCATGGCTCGGACTTGCAACAGGCCGCAAGGTTTGGGTTTTGTCCGTCCCGTGCGTCCCGTTCCTCACAACCCGGCCGTCGCCCCCACAAGCCCGCGGGGGGTCGAGGGGCCTCCAGATGAAGTTACAGGGCCGGCGCTAGGACTTTTTTCCCCTGGACAGCTGGAGACTGCTCACTCCCGGCTCATTTGGGTGCTGGCCACGCTGTCCGGAGGGTATCGTCTGCAGTTCCGCCGCCGGCCTCCTGTTCCTGGTCGGATCTGAATGACTGTTATTCAGGACCCGGCCAAGGCGCAGGCGCTCTCTCAGGAGATTCTCACCTTGCTTGATCCAGGGGGCTTTTATTCCCGATATTTTTTGGTACCCAGACTGGCGATTTACGCCCGGTTCTGGACTTCAGGGGTCTAACTATGTTTTTAAAGGTGCTCCCTTTTCAAGATGTTGGCGGTCAGACAAGTGCTCCAGGCGATCTCCCCAGGCGACTGGTTCACAACAGTAGACCTGAAGGATGCATATTTTCATGTCCCCATTTCACCGCCACATTGGAAGTTTCTCCGCTTTGCTTTACGGGGAGAACACCTCCAGTTCAGGGTCCTGCCATTCGGGCTATCTCTGTCCCCTCGAGTGTTTACAAGGTGCGTCGCTGCAGCCTTGTCCCCCTTGCAGGCCCAGGGGTTCTGCCCTATCTGGACGACTGGCTCTCATTTGTGCTCCCAGCCCCAAGCAGGCGCTTCACGATACAGAGACTGTGCCCAGGCAGGTGGCCAACTTGGGGTTGCGGGTGAACTTGGCAAAAAGCTGCCTGGTGCCGTCACGGGTAGCATCTTTCCTTGGCATGGTCCTTGATTCCCATGCAGCGACTGCACGCCCTTCGCCCAAGCGGGCCGATGATATTCTGGGGATGTTGCGGGACTTTCGACAGGGGAATTCGCTTCCCTATGTCATGTTCCTAAGACTCTTGGGCAAGCCGACTGCGGCCGCAACGGTGGTTCCTCTGGGGCTGCTGTCTTTGCGCCCCCTTTCAGATGTGGCTCAACGGCCTACACCTGGATCCCACACATCAGGATCACAGGTAGAGATGCACCGATCAATCGGCCGCCGATTTAAAAAAAGCCGGCTTTATGTTGTAATTTCCGGTTTTCGGCCCATCAAACTGACCCAAATGCGTGGTGCGTAGCAGCTCAACGCGCCCAGAGCAAAACTGCTAAAAACTAGCAAGACTCATGGCTCATTCAGACCGCGGCGGCCAAAGCGTCCAGTTTACATTCAAAGTCTATGTAAACGCGTGTCGAACACCTCCTGCGTTTTCCGCAGCGCGATTCCTACTTTTTCGGCGTGGGCACAGGTGGATCTTTTTGCTTCCCACGACGTGACACACTGCCCTCTGTGGTTCTCGCTGGCGGACAGTGCCAGCCCACTGGCCCAGGACGATGCTCTATGCCATCCCATTTCCCCTGATTTATCAAACTCTTCTCAGGGTCCACAGTCTCCTGCTAGTGGCCCCGTTTTGGCCGGGCAGGACATGGTTTCCTCTGCTGAGACTTCTCCCCCCCCCCTCCCCAGGCGGGATCTCCTCCCTCAACTAAGGGGTCAGATTCTGCACCCCAATGGGTATGGCCGCTGCAGGGCTCGGCCTGACCTTCCCTTGGTACGCCGGGGAGATTGTGAATACGATAAGCAATGCTCGTGCTCAGTCTACCCGTCTTCTGTATTCCTGCAAGTGGAAACTGTTTGACGCCTGGTGTCGCAAAAGTGTATTGTGCTGTGTCAACGGTGCTCGCTTTCCTGCAGGAGCTACTTGGCCAGGGGCGCACTCCATCTACGCTGAAGGTATACATTGCTGCAATCTCTTGTTGGCATGTAGTGTGGGATGGTTTCTCGGTTGGCCGTAACAAGATATTTCCCTTTTTCTAAAGGGTGCCCGGCATTTGCGTCCGCCCACCCGTTCTGTGGTCCCAGAATGGGACCTGTCCCAGGTGCTGGAGGCGGTGCGATCCCCTCCATTTGAGCCTCTGTCGCAGATTGACCTTAAATGGCTTTCAATGAAGACTGCATTCCTTCTGGCGATGGCCTCGGCGAAAAGGGTGAGTGAGCTCCAGGCTTTGTCCGTGGCAGACTCCTGTTTTCGTTGGCACCCCGACAACTCTGGAGTTTCCCTTTGGCTGAATATGGATTTCGTTCCAAAGGTGATTTTGTCGGCTGGGCACAACCGGCCGCTACAACCGGCACGTTTTGGCGCGGGATCTGCTTCTGAACAGCTGTGTCCTATCTGTGCGCTTGAGACGTGTGTATACGCAAATCTGAGAGCCTGTTTGTTTCGCCGGCCCGCGCAAGGGCCAGGCTCTGTCCAAACAGCATCTCGCGCACTGGATTGTCTGTGCAAGCCTATGCTCAACGGGGGCGACCGTTGCCTTCCGGGCTGAGGTGCCATTCCACAAGTCGGCTCTCAACTTCGTGAGCCGCTATGAATGGGGTGTCCTTGGACGTAATCTGTGCGGCGACCTCTTGGACATCCCCGAATACCTTTGCCCGATTTTACAGGGTGAAATGTGGTTTCAACCACTGGAAGAGGTTCTTCGACAACTCTCTTCTGCGTCCTATTGAGGTATGGTTTTGTCTGTTCCTCGGGACCCTGCTGATATTCGTCATCCAGTGCTTTATGAATCGCAGTAGGGTTGAAATAGAACTGAAGTTACGACTAACTACGGTTCTATGAATCCCGGATGACCGCCAGAGCTTTGCGAGAAGGTTTCTATTCTAGGGACTGAGCTACCGGTGTCACGTGACTATATAGACTCAAGTGAGCCACCGGGAGGTCAAAAGTGACTTGTTTGTTATTAATTCTCGAGCTGTGTATGCGCAAGGATGATCATCCAGTGCTTTATGCACCGCCTCTGGCGGTCAGTAGGGATTCATAGAACCGTAGTTACAGTCGTAACTTTTGTTTTCTTTTAATGTTGACCAGCTTCATAGAATGTTTGACTGACCTGTCCTGTCCTGTCCTCAGTCCCTGCTGGACCCCAAAGCCCTGTCCGAGGCCTGTGTCCCAGATGGGTTGATGCCTGGTGAGTGGTTCATCTCAGAGTTCACTTTGTGCTGTTATTATATTAAAGTAAGTGTTCTTTTGCAGAGAGCGGTTACTGGCAGCTCTGCCCGGCCAAGCCCCTCCAGGGGGGGCTGTTGAGCTCCAGTTTCCCCCCGGGGCCACTGCCTCTAGTCGATGGGCCGTCAGTGGAAGACTCTCTGGCCCCTCCCCCTGCAGCAGCCCCGCCGCCCTCTGGGCCGCTAGCCCCGCCTCCACCTCCTCCGCCCAAACGACACTGCCGCTCGCTGTCGGTGCCCGAGGACCTGTCGCGCTGCCGCTACACCTGGCGGCCGAGCGCGTCTCGGGTGTGGACACCGGTGGCGCGGCACTGTCCTGGGGTAGCGGTGGGCGGGGTTACGGCAGTGGGCGGAACTGTGGCAGGTGCTGTGGGCGGGGCCTGCTCTTCTCTGAACTCGTCGCTGCACTCGTCCTCCAGTCCCACCTTCTTTAGCCTGGCGCTGTCGCCTGACTCGCCGTTGCCATGGAGCTTCCCGTGGGAGGAGGCAGGGGGCGGAGCCTGCTGCTGCTTCTTCCCGTCGCCCTCTTCTTGTTCGTCATCTCCGTCGCCGCTGCACCCGCCTCCTCCGCAGCGCCGCTTCTCTCTCTCTCCTGTGCTCATCAGAGACTCTGGGCTGTTCATGCCTCCGCCAGCTCCGCCCCCCGCACCTCAAGCCCCTCCTCCCGCCTCGGCCTGCAGCACGCCGTCGTCTCTGCGCCGCAGTCTGCCCCCCGCACCCCGCTGCCACTCTCAGCCCTGCGACTTGCTCCTGCTGAAGCCCGGCCTGAAGAGACGACGAGACCCAGAGCGACCTCCAGGACGACCAGGGCTGGACTTCACCAAGATGACCCAGGTACTGTAGTACATGTACTACATGTAGTACTGCTGCTGTGTACATGTAGTACTGTGCATGTAGTACTGCCGCTGTGTGCATGCATGTGGTACTGCCGCTGTGTACATGTAGTACTATACATGTAGTACTGCTGCTGTGTGCATGTAGTACTGCTGCATGTAGTACTGCTGCATGTAGTACTGCTGCATGTAGTACTGCTGCATGTAGTACTGCGTACATGTAGTGCTGTGTACATGTAGTGCTGCTGCTGTGTACATGTAGTGCTGCTGCTGTGTACATGTAGTGCTGCTGCTGTGTACATGTAGTACCTTTAGTCCGGGTTATAGACTTCCCACCTGTAAAAGGGGCGTGTTCACAGCAGAAGCATCATCTCTGCATTGGCCAATGTGGAAGAGCTGGTCTTTTACCATGGCAACCACCACTAAACCAACGGGACAGTGTACATAATCAACATTTCTGTAAATCCCATATTTAGACTAGTCAAGGTGCGAGGTCCTGCAGATGAAAGGACATGTCCTCACACTGTCCCTCGTCACAAACTCGTCCTGTCCCCTCCGAGCCTCAGAAACACTCACAACTCACCTTTTCTGTGAGAATCTTCTGCTGTTTGTAACTCACCATCTCCAGACTCTGTCTCACAGTGCGACTGAATGTGTCGTTCCCTGTGCAGCCAGCAGAGGGCACTAGAACTAGAACTAGAATAACTATATAACTATAACTAACTACAACTATAACTATAACTATGATGTGAAACTGCAGAGATCCAAATGTCATTTTGAAAACTATTTTTTTTTTCTTAATCCTGAGATGATAACTAAAGTTATCAAGAGCCGCTTTACAGGCCGATGCATGGGCCCCTGTGTCTCTGTAGTAGTAGTTTAGGGCCCCTCTGACACTGTGTCTCTAGTTGTAGTTTAGGGCCCCTCTGACACTGTGTCTCTAGTTGTAGTTTAGGGCCCCTCTGACCCTGTGTCTCTAGTTGTAGTTTAGGGCCCCTCTGACCCTGTGTCTCTGTAGTTGTAGTTTAGGACCCCTCTGACACTGTGTCTCTAGTTGTAGTTTAGGGTCCCTCTGACACTGTGTCTCTGTAGTTGTAGTTTAGGGCCCCTCTGACCCTGTGTCTCTATTTAGGGCCCCTCTGACCCTGTGTCTCTAGTTGTAGTTTAGGGCCCCTCTGACCCTGTGTCTCTAGTTGTAGTTTAGGGCCCCTCTGACCCTGTGTCTCTGTAGTTGTAGTTTAGGGCCCCTCTGACCCTGTGTCTCTGCCGCAGACCCGGAGCATGGACCCCGGCTTCTGCCTGGAGCGGGGCCGGCTCGGCTCCTTCTCGGGAGGCGACGTGTGCATCTCCATGGAGCCGTTCCTGGGGGACTTCCGCGGCTCGTGTTCTCCGGCTGAGCTCCTGGGGCGCAGCAGCATTGGCCCTTTGAGCGAGAGCGACGAGGAGGGCCCCGAAAACCCCGAGGAAGAGGAGGAGGAGGAGGAGGAGGGGGAGGAAGAGGAGGAGGAGGGGGCGGAGCGAGAGACCAACGCTCAGCCCGTGTTCGAACGCGACTGTACAGAACTGGACCTCAACCTGATCGAGGAAAACTGACCCGTACATTATTTATACATTTATACAACGGTTTGAGCGGCGCGGGCGGCGAGGGACGTCAGCGGGCGGCGAGGGACGTCAGCGGGCGGCGAGGGACGTCAGCGGGCGGCGAGGGACGTCAGCGGGCGGCGAGGGACGTCAGCGGGCGGCGAGGGACGTCAGCGGGCGGCGAGGGACGTCAGCGGGCGGCGAGGGACGTCAGCGGGCGGCGAGGGACGTCAGCGGGCGGCGAGGGACGTCAGCGGGCGGCGAGGGACGTCATCTGTTCGAACGAAAAGAGCGGAAGCCGAGCGTTCAAGGCCGAAGGGTCAATGCTCACGATCACAAATCACAAAGGCTGTTTTAGGACATCCAGATTTGACCCTTCAAGAGTCGACTGTGTAACAATCGTGACCTCGCAGGGTTTAAACGGGTTTCAATAATCCTGTGTCGTCGTGGCACTCGGCGTTTGTCGTAGTTTTTCACTCATTTGAAACCGTTCATTGAGGGTTCTGGTCCGTACGGTGGCCCGGAAGTGCAAAACGGAAGAATCAGAACGTTTGAACAAAAGGCTGGATAAATGGTGTCGATCGTGATTGGGTTTTACGGGGTTGAATAAATACGTTTTTGAGCGGTTTCTGCGTTTGCGTTGCACTTCCGGGCCGCCGGCGTCGCTTTCGTCCTTCCGCCGCAGACGAACGAACAAACCTTTGTGATTTGTGATCTTTCAAACCGATCAGACGGTGGAAAACGACCTCCGAACGCGACGCGAACGCTCTGACATTTCTTACGCTCAGACGCTCCTGAAACGGCGCGTTCTTTAAACCCCGCTCCCCTTTTTTCTACACGTTTTTATTTACTTCCTGGAAACGAACCAATCAGCACAGCTCTCAGGAACCCTCTTCTCTTCCGAACGTGCGGCTTTGCAGTACGAGGTTTTGGTTTCTTTACAGAAGAGAACGAGACGCGACGGCCATGACGCAGCAACCGCCCGGAAAACACCCGAGGTATAACCCAGCCAGTTTGACACGTTTATGTCGTTTATTATGGTGAAAAACTAAAATGTGAAACTGGGGAATCAAGTTTTAATGTTGAAAAAGTGAAAATAATGTGACTCAAAAGATGTTAAAAGTTTCAAATTCAAACTTTTAACTTTACCTCCAGATCCAGTCCAAGTAAAAACAACTTCAAACTATTTATCTAATATTATTTATTTGCCAGAAGTGTCATTCACGGTTTCACATTTTGAGTTGTTCAGTTTGGACTGAACCAATTTAAAAGATAAATCTGAATAATTTGAGGGATTGTCAATGTCAAATGAATTACAGAGTTTAGATCTTGTTAGTTTAACTCGGCCCAATCAAATCAAGAGTTGTCCTGTGTCTTTATTGCAAAATGAATTGGTATTTTCCTCCAAACATATTCACAAAGGTCCTTTTCAAACCCACAAATGTCACGACTACAGAATTCTAAACAAATGTCATAAACCGGCACGTTTTCTTGCGTTTGTCTTGTGGTTTTGAAAATGTCCCGGTGTCTTCCGCGAAACTGAGACCGGTGCGTTTGGACCGCAGCGCTGGGATTTACCGCTGAAATGACCCTGAACGCATCGCCTCAAACCCGCACTCGACCTTTACGTGACCCGGGCCTTTTCATTCAAGACGATGTTAACGAGAACTACGACGGGTGAGACACATGGCGTTGTCGGCAGTAACGAGCCGTAACGGGAAGATGAGCGACATTTTAGTCACGATTAGAACTGTGAATATTGACTCTAAAACACACGCAAAGATCTGTTTTTAACAAAGACCGTGGCAAAAGACTGAGTTGTATTATCTTTATTCATAAATATTCTCACATATTCACACTTTTATTTGGCGAAAGACTTAAAATAGTAACGACTGCAGCGCTGTTAAAATGTTTTAGTCATAATTTAGTCATATTGTGTTTTAGAGTCATATTTCTGTCACATTTGCTTAAAAACATGGATCAGTTCGTATCAAAGTTGTGTTTTTAGCACATTTCTGATGGTGTTGCATAATCTTTCAATATCGTGGATTCAAACGATCACTGCGTACGTTTACCGCTAATGCTAACAAAAAAATATAATGCAAACGTAAAATATCTATAACCAATTGAAAGACTAGCTGTTTATTTTAATTTATGGATTATTTTAGTTTATTTTAATGTGTTAACGTTTTAATATTCATGCTTCAAAATTAGCATTAGCGTTAGCATTGACCCACACACCTCTTTATGAACGCAGTATTCCGCTCGTGTGTGAGAAGTCTGAACACGTGTCACTGTCTTTAGTGTGAATCCTGTCGGTGCGACTCGGCAAAACCCCGACAGGAAGTAGTGATGCTAACGCTGAGCTAGCCTCAATGCTAACGCTGTCCGAATGCACGCAGAAAACACACGTGGTCAGAAACGCCGTTACTGCCGGCGCTAACCAAAAGTACACGAGGCTGTTGTCGTTCTGGCGGTCTGTGTTCAGCGGTAAACTTCCCATCATGCTTTGCTCCTCTGTGGCGCTGCTGCCGATGTCGTTGTCCACACATTTCCTGTTTCTCTGAGATCTGATTGGTCCAGACCCCAGGCTCCACCCAACAGGCCTTTCGCCGCGACGACCACGACGGCTAAACAAGTTTGAACCGATCGTAAACGGAAAGTTGTCTTTTTGTTTTTCAAGTTTCTTTTAACCAAAGCGGCTCCGGACAATATAAACCTGACTGAAAAATGTCCCGAATAATGTAAAATATGAAATGTAAATATGGGACGGATGTTTATCGTCATGGTTACAGAAGAATCTTTACTTTGGCAAACGCATATTTACCAAAGTTGGGAAAGTTTACCCCAAACTGCAGCAGACAATTTAAACGATTCCAAATTTCAGAGAATATGACCAACATTCTACAAATAATGTAGTATTTATAAAACTAATCCTGAGTCGAGTATAAAACGTACTGCAGTAGTATTTATAATCCTGAGTCGAGTATAAAACGTACTGCAGTAGTATTTATAATCACGAGTATAACGTACTGCAGTAGTATTTATAATCACGAGTATAAAACGTACTGCAGTAGTATTTATAATCACGAGTATAAAACGCACTGCAGTAGTATTTATAATCACGAGTATAAAACGCACTGCAGTAGTATTTATAATCACGAGTATAAAACGTACTGCAGTAGTATTTATAATCACGGGTATAAAACGTACTGCAGTAGTATTTATAATCACGAGTATAAAACGTACTGCAGTAGTATTTATAATCACGAGTATAAAACGCACTGCAGTATTTATAATCACGAGTATAAAACGTACTGCAGTAGTATTTATAATCACGAGTATAAAACGTACTGCAGTAGTATTTATAATCACGAGTATAAAACGCACTGCAGTAGTATTTATAATCCTGAGTCGAGTATAACGTACTGCAGTAGTATTTATAATCACGAGTATAAAACGTACTGCAGTAGTATTTATAATCACGAGTATAAAACGTACTGCAGTAGTATTTATAATCACGAGTATAAAACGCACTGCAGTAGTATTTATAATCACGAGTATAAAACGCACTGCAGTAGTATTTATAATCACGAGTATAAAACGTACTGCAGTAGTATTTATAATCACGAGTATAAAACGTACTGCAGTAGTATTTATAATCACGAGTATAAAACATACTGCAGTAGTATTTATAATAAAATCAGATTTGCCGATAAAATCAATAAACCATATTCTACAAAAAAGTATTTTCTCACTTGAAATGAGTGATAATCTTATTTTAAGGTGGTAAAAATATAACACGTCCTTATTTAAGATTGTAGTTTTTTCAGTGTATGAAATATTTCTATTTGTGATTTTCACCAATAAAAAGAAATAAATATTCTCAGTCACAGATTTACACCTTTTTATTTGGTTAAAACGTGTTTCAAAATCACTTTGTTCCTCTGTTTATAGTGTCCTTGGTGGACGGGAGCTGGCCTGGTGGGTGGATCTGGGCGGGTGGTGGGCGGGTCTGGCCTGGTAGGTGGGTGGATCTGGGCGGGTGGTGGGCGGGTCTGGGTGGGTGGTGGGCGGGTCTGGCCTGGTGGGTGGAGCCTTGTGAAGATTTACACTGACGTTTCCTGGAGACATAAGCAGCATAAGCCTTAAACATTATTGTGTAAATGTGTCTGTAGATTTAGTCTGGACTGTTTTTCCACGAGAGGTTTGTGAACGAGTGAAAGGACGAGTGTGAAAGGGTGAGAGGACGTGTGTGAAAGGGCGAGAGGACGTGTGTGAAAGGGCGAGAGGACGAGTGTGAAAGGGCGAGAGGACGAGTGTGAAAGGGCGAGTGTGAAAGGGCGAGTGTGAAAGGGCGAGTGTGAAAGGGCGAGTGTGAAAGGGCGAGTGTGAAAGGGCGACAGGACGAGCGCGCGCGTGAAAGGGCGAGAGGACGAGCGCGCGCGTGAAAGGGCGAGAGGACGAGCGCGCGCGTGAACGGGTGAAGGAACAAAAGTGAAGAAGTGAAGGATAAAACACGAGCTGTCGCGGCCTCTCGTCTTTTAGACCCGTTTTTTATTATTGTATGTGTTTTAAAAAATGACATGGGAACTTGACGGTTTGTGAATAAATTAAGTTTATTGAGAATTATTTTACAAAGAAACATAAAATGTGAAAAAAAAAAAAAGTCTGGTGTGAGTTATTTCTACTGCGTTTGCAGAAGTCTGTTACTGGAGTAGAAGTACAACCAACTGCCCCAAATACTGGACGCAGTAACCACTGAATACTTTCAACTAAAACATGAAGTACTTTATCATCACAAGTACACAGCGTTCTCTGCTTTTACCGCCAGTCACATGACCTGTGCCACCGGTGGCCATTTTGGCTCCGTCACTAATGTTATACTATAATTTAAAACTATAACGTTCAACTATTGTCACTTTCTCTGAAGTCATGAAAAACAGCACTTTCTCCAGATCTGAGCCACAATCTTTTATTAAAAAGTACAATAAAACTTCACTTGGAGCAGATTACAAACAAACAAACAAACAAATCCATAAACAAAACTAGGTTCAAACGTATTAAAATTACATCAAACTTTTAGCTTATTCAACTAGATAAAATACATTAGTTTTCAAAGTAAAACTGAACCAGGTCTAAACCGGGACTGAACCATGTTTGGGGTCTTGTTGGTTCTTGTGGTCAGTGTTTGGGTCAGTGGTCGGGTCAATGGTCAGTGTTTGGGTCAGTGGTCAGTGTTTGGGTCAGTGGTCTGGTCAGTGTTTGGGTCAGTGGTCGGGTCAGTGGTCAGCGTTTGGGTCAGTGGTCGGGTCAGAGGTCAGTGCTTCTCGCTCTCGTCCGGTTTGGCCTCGTCTTTGCCGTGGATGGCCGGTTTGGCGGCGACGGTGATGGGGACCAGGCGCTCTTTGCCCGACTCCAGGGCCGTGTTCTGGGGGGCCGTGATCTGGAGCCGGCCCCCGACCAGAGAACAGCTCACGGTCTCCGGGACGATGCCCCCAGGGAGGTCAAACTCCTGCCGGAACTCCTGACACCTGCAGGACACAAGACGCAAGTGCAGAAGGTCAGACGCGAGTGCCAAAGGTCAGACGCGGGTGATGAAGGTCAGACGCGAGTGCAGAAGGTCAGACACGGGTGATGAAGGTCAGATGCGGGTGCGCCCTTGGGAGGCGTAGCCCTTGGCTCTCACCTGTACGGGCGAGGCGTGTCCCTGGGGGGCGTGTCCCTGGGGGGCGTGGCCCTTGGCTCTCACTTATATGGGCGAGGCGTGTCCCTGGGGGGCGTGTCCCTGGGGGGCGTGGCCCTTGGCTCTCACTTATATGGGCGAGGCGTGGCCCTGGGGGACGTGGCCCTTGTCTCTCACCTGTACGGGCGGGGCGTGGCCCTTGGGGGGGGTGGCCCTGGGCTCTGACCTGTACGAGCGAGGTGTGGCCCTGGGGGGCGTGGCCCTTGGCTCTCACCTGTACGAGCGAGGCGTGGCCCTGGGGGGCGTGGCCCTTGGCTCTCACCTGTACGAGCGAGGTGTGGCCCTGGGGGGCGTGGCCCTTGGCACTCACCTGTACGAGCGAGGCGTGGCCCTGGGGGGCGTGGCCCTTGGCTCTCACCTGTACGAGCGAGGTGTGGCCCTGGGGGGCGTGGCCCTTGGCTCTCACCTGTACGAGCGAGGCGTGGCCCTGGGGGGCGTGGCCCTTGGCTCTCACCTGTACGAGCGAGGCGTGGCCCTTGGCTCTCACCTGTACGAGCGAGGAGTGGCCCTGAGGGGCGTGGCCCTTGGCTCTCACCTGTACGAGCGAGGCGTGGCCCTGGGGGGCGTGGCCCTTGGCTCTCACCTGTACGAGCGAGGCGTGGCCCTTGGCTCTCACCTGTACGAGCGAGGAGTGGCCCTGAGGGGCGTGGCCCTTGGCTCTCACCTGTACGAGCGAGGCGTGGCCCTGGGGGGCGTGGCCCTTGGCTCTCACCTGTACGAGCGAGGCGTGGCCCTGGGGGGCGTGGCCCTTGGCTCTCACCTGTACGAGCGAGGCGTGGCCCTTGGCTCTCACCTGTACGAGCGAGGAGTGGCCCTGAGGGGCGTGGCCCTTGGCTCTCACCTGTACGAGCGAGGCGTGGCCCTTGGCTCTCACCTGTACGAGCGAGGAGTGGCCCTGAGGGGCGTGGCCCTTGGCTCTCACCTGTACGAGCGAGGCGTGGCCCTGGGGGGCGTGGCCCTTGGCTCTCACCTGTACGAGCGAGGCGTGGCCCTTGGCTCTCACCTGTACGAGCGAGGCGTGGCCCTTGGCTCTCACCTGTACGAGCGAGGAGTGGCCCTGAGGGGCGTGGCCCTTGGCTCTCACCTGTACGAGCGAGGCGTGGCCCTGGGGGGCGTGGCCCTTGGCTCTCACCTGTACGAGCGAGGCGTGGCCCTGGGGGGCGTGGCCCTTGGCTCTCACCTGTACGAGCGAGGCGTGGCCCTGGGGGGCGTGGCCCTTGGCTCTCACCTGTATGAGTAGGAGCCTTTGCCGTCGTCCTGCTTCTTCTCCGTTTTGCCGCTGACCCGGAGTTTGTGCCCGACCTGTTTGACGGACAGTTCTTCGGGGCAGAAGTCGCTCGTGTCCAGACTCAGAGCGAAGGTGCCGTTGTCTCCGCCCAGATTTTCCACGGCGACGGGCCGAAAGGCGGAGCCTGAGGGCAGCGCCTGGTCGATCTGCTCGAAGATTCGCTGGTGCAGTTTCTCCATGTACTCCATGTTGTGACGCATTTCCTGAAGAGCAAACACTGAGAACTAAACCAGGTCTAAACCAGGTCTAAACCAGGTCTAAACCAGGTCCAAAACGGGTCTAAACCAGGTCTAGACCGGGTCTAAACCAGAACTAAACCGGGTCTAAACCAGGTCTACACCAGGTCTAAACCAGGTCTAAACCGTGTCTAAACCAGGTCTAAACCGGGTCTAAACTGGGTCTAAACTGGGTCTAAACCAGGTCTAAACCAGGTCTACACCAGGACTAAACCGGGTCTAAACCAGGTCTAAACCGGGTCTAAACCAGGTCTAAACCAGGTCTAAACCAGGTCTAAACCAGGTCTACACCAGGACTAAACCAGGACTAAACCGGGTCTAAACCGGGTCTAAACCAGGTCTACACCAGGTCTAAACCAGGTCTAAACCGTGTCTAAACCAGGTCTAAACCGGGTCTAAACTGGGTCTAAACTGGGTCTAAACCAGGTCTAAACCAGGTCTAAACCAGGTCTACACCAGGACTAAACCGGGTCTAAACCAGGTCTAAACCGGGTCTAAACCAGGTCTAAACCAGGTCTAAACCAGGTCTAAACCAGGTCTACACCAGGACTAAACCAGGACTAAACCGGGTCTAAACCGGGTCTAAACCAGGTCTACACCAGGACTAAAGCAGGACTAAAGCAGGACTAAACCGGGTCTAAACCGGGTCTAAACCAGGTCTAAACCAGGTCTAAACCAGGTCTACACCAGGACTAAAGCGGGACTGAAACAGTTCAAAAAGTGATCAAACCCAGAAGTCTTGATTGTAAAAAGAAAATCCCACAAAATGTGACATTTGAAGTAGAAAAGGAACAATGTTTATCGTCTAAAAGCTAAAGAAGAGCATTTAAATGATGTTTATGATCCTGAAGCTTCCAGTTGCCATGGGGATATTATTCCCTTTTATTTAGTGAATGTCCAAATGACAATAGTCGACTAATAAAAAAAAGCCCTAAACTAAACACTAAACATCATAAACATGGACTTAATGCACAGAATAAACGTGTCTCTTCTGTACCTGCAGGTGGCGCAGCACGTCCTGTTCCACGCTGTAGAAAAGCGGCCGCGTCTCGGGCCAAAGGCTCCGCGCCAGGGGCCACATGGGGTCCGCAAGAGGCGAGTGGAACCTGGGGCACAGCATGGTCCGAGCAGAGGGTCCGAGCAGAGGGTCCGAGCAGAGGGTCAGAGCAGAGGGTCCGAGCAGAGGGTCAGAGCAGAGGGTCCGAGCAGAGGGTCCGAGCAGAGGGTCAGAGCAGAGGGTCCGAGCAGAGGGTCCGAGCAGAGGGTCAGAGCAGAGGGTCCGAGCAGAGGGTCCGAGCAGAGGGTCAGAGCAGAGGGTCCGAGCAGAGGGTCAGAGCAGAGGGTCCGAGCAGAGGGTCCGAGCAGAGGGTCAGAGCAGAGGGTCCGAGCAGAGGGTCCGAGCAGAGGGTCAGAGCAGAGGGTCCGAGCAGAGGGTCCGAGCAGAGGGTCCGAGCAGAGGGTCCGAGCTCCGTAAAGTATCCTCGTGTGTCCCGCGTGTGTCTCGCTCTTCTGTCTGACCTCAGCTCGGCCCCCGGAGCTTTTATAGCCGCAGCCCCCCCCCCGTCCTGAGTCACGTGTAAGACAAGATAATATAAAGATAATATAAGGATAATGTAAAGAGAATATAAGGATAATATAAAGATAATATAAGGATAATGTAAAGAGAATATAAGGATAATATAAAGATAATATAAGGATAATATAAAGATAATATAAGGATAATATAAAGATAATATAAGGATAATATAAGGATAATGTAAAGAGAATATAAGGATAATATAAAGATAATATAAGGATAATATAAAGATAATATAAGGATAATATAAAGATAATATAAGGATAATATAAAGATAATATAAGGATAATGTAAAGAGAATATAAGGATAATATAAAGATAATATAAGGATAATGTAAAGAGAATATAAGGATAATATAAAGATAATATAAGGATAATATAAAGATAATATAAAGATAATATAAGGATAATGTAAAGAGAATATAAGGATAATATAAGGATAATGTAAAGAGAATATAAGGATAATATAAAGATAATATAAGGATAATATAAAGATAATATAAGGATAATATAAAGATAATATAAGGATAATATAAAGATAATATAAGGATAATGTAAAGAGAATATAAGGATAATATAAGGATAATGTAAATATAATATAAGGATAATGTAAAGATAATATAAGGATAATGTAAAGATAATATAAGGATAATGTAAGGATAATGTAAAGATAATGTAAGGATAATGTAAAGATAATGTAAGGATAATGTAAGGATAATATGAGGATAATGTAAGGATAATATGAGGATAATATAAAGATAATGTAAGGATAATGAGGATAATGTAAGGATAATATGAGGATAATATAAAGATAATGTAAGGATAATGTAAAGATAACATAAGGATAATGCAAAGATAATATAAGGATAATGTAATGATAATGTAAGGATAATATGAGGATAATATAAAGATAATTTAAGGATAATGTAAAGATAACATAAGGATAATGTAAAGATAATATAAGGATAATGTAATGATAATGTAAGGATAATATGAGGATAATATAAAGATAATGGAAGGATAATGTAAAGATAATATGAGGATAATGTAAAGATAATATAAGGATAATGTAAAGGTAATATAAGGATAATGTAAAGATAATGTAAGGATAATATAAAGGTAATGTAAAGATAATGTAAGGATAGTATAAGGATAATGTAAGGATAATATAAAGATAATGTAAGGATAATGTAAAGATAATGTAAAGGTAATATAAGGATAATATAATGATAATGTAAAGGTAATATAAGGATAATATAATGATAATGTAAAGGTAATATAAGGATAATGTAAAGATAATATGAGGATAATGTAAGGATAATGTAAGGATAATATGAGGATAATGTAAGGATAATATGAGGATAATGTAAGGATAATTTGAGGATAATGTAAAGATAATGTAAAGATAATGTAAGGATAATGTAAGGATAATACAGGCGGTGTAGATGTGAGTCATGGTCTCAGACTTTATTATAAAAGTATTTATTTCAGAACAATCATTAAAAACAATCAGAATCCACGATTATGATCATAAACAACCAAAACATGACATTTATTCCATATTTTCCTTATGAACAGCTCACAATGTGCCGCAGTGCACTCTGGGTAATCTAACCCGGGTCCAGACGGTCACTGTGTGTCAGCGGTCAGGAATAAGTCGTGGTCACCGTGACAACGACACATGATGGAAGGGTCAGAAATAGACCTGAGCTCAGCGGGAATGTGGCAGCTGGACATGAGCCTGGTCCAATCCCTGTCCTCACTGTCCCCACACTGTCCTCACTGTTCACACTGTCCTCACTGTCCCCACACTGTCCTCACTGTCCCCACACTGTCCTCACTGTCCTCACTGTCCCCACACTGTCCTCACTGTCCCCACACTGTCCTCACTGTTCACACTGTCCTCACTGTCCCCACACTGTCCTCACTGTCCCCACACTGTCCTCACTGTCCACACTGTCCCCTCACTGTCCTCACTGTCCAATCCCTGTCCTCACTGTCCACTCACTGTCCACTCACTGTCCTCGCTGTCCACTCACTGTCCTCTCACTGTCCTCACTGTCCAATCACTGTCCTCACTGTCCACTCACTGTCCTCTCACTGTCCTCTCACTGTCCACTCACTGTCCTCACACTGTCCACTCACTGTTCTCTCACTGTCCTCACTGTCCAATCACTGTCCATTCACTGTCCACTCACTGTCCTCACACTGTCCACTCACTGTCCAATCACTGTCCTCTCACTGTCCTCTCACTGTCCTCACTGTCCTCTCACTGTCCACTCACTGTCCACTCACTGTCCTCGCTGTCCACTCACTGTCCTCTCACTGTCCTCTCACTGTCCTCACTGTCCAATCACTGTCCTCACTGTCCTCTCACTGTCCACTCACTGTCCAATCACTGTCCTCACTGTCCTCTCACTGTCCTCTCACTGTCCAATCACTGTCCTCTCACTGTCCATTCACTGTCCACTCACTGTCCTCACACTGTCCACTCACTGTCCAATAACTGTCCTCTCACTGTCCTCACTGTCCAATCACTGTCCACTCACTGTCCTCTCACTGTCCTCTCACTGTCCACTCACAGGCCCCTGTGTTGTCCAAAATAACCGTCTTAGTTAAGTAAACAAGAAAATATGTGTGACGTCATGATGTTCTCTCACTCTAAACTGACCTCAGAGCCCGTCATGTTCTCTCTCTAAACTGACCGCAGAGCCCGTCATGATGTTCTCTCACTCTAAACTGACCTCAGAGCCCGTCATGATGTTCTCTCACTCTAAACTGACCTCAGAGCCCGTCATGTTCTCTCACTCTAAACTGACCTCAGAGCCCGTCATGTTCTCTCACTCTAAACTGACCTCAGAGCCCGTCATGTTCTCTCACTCTAAACTGACCTCAGAGCCCGTCATGATGTTCTCTCACTCTAAACTGACCTCAGAGCCCGTCATGATGTTCTCTCACTCTAAACTGACCTCAGAGCCCGTCATGATGTTCTCTCACTCTAAACTGACCTCAGAGCCCGTCATGATGTTCTCTCACTCTAAACTGACCTCAGAGCCCGTCATGATGTTCTCTCACTCTAAACTGACCTCAGAGCCCGTCATGATGTTCTCTCACTCTAAACTGACCTCAGAGCCCGTCATGATGTTCTCTCACTCTAAACTGACCTCAGAGCCCGTCATGATGTTCTCTCACTCTAAACTGACCTCAGAGCCCGTCATGATGTTCTCTCTCTCTAACCTGACCTCAGAGCCCGTCATGATGTTCTCTCACTCTAAACTGACCTCAGAGCCCGTCATGATGTTCTCTCACTCTAAACTGACCTCAGAGCCCGTCATGATGTTCTCTCACTCTAAACTGACCTCAGAGCCCGTCATGTTCTCTCTCTCTAAACTGACCTCAGAGCCCGTCTTGTTCTCTCACTCTAAACTGACCTCAGAGCCCGTCATGATGTTCTCTCACTCTAAACTGACCTCAGAGCCCGTCATGATGTTCTCTCACTCTAAACTGACCTCAGAGCCCGTCATGATGTTCTCTCACTCTAACCTGACCTCAGAGCCCGTCATGATGTTCTCTCACTCTAAACTGACCGCAGAGCCCGTCATGATGTTCTCTCTCTCTAACATGACCTCAGAGCCCGTCATGATGTTCTCTCTCTCTCTAACCTGACCTCAGAGCCCGTCATGATGTTCTCTCACTCTAAACTGACCTCAGAGCCCGTCTTGTTCTCTCACTCTAAACTGACCTCAGAGCCCGTCATGTTCTCTCTCTAAACTGACCTCAGAGCCCGTCATGATGTTCTCTCTCTCTAACCTGACCTCAGAGCCCGTCATGATGTTCTCTCTCTCTAAACTGACCTCAGAGCCCGTCATCATGTTCTCTCTCTAACCTGACCTCAGAGCCGTCATGATGTTCTCTCACTCTAAATTGACCTCAGAGCCCGTCATGATGTTCTCTCACTCTAACCTGACCTCAGAGCCCGTCATGATGTTCTCTAACTCTAAACTGACCGCAGAGCCCGTCATGATGTTCTCTCACTCTAAACTGACCTCAGAGCCCGTCATGATGTTCTCTCACTCTAAACTGACCTCAGAGCCCGTCATGATGTTCTCTCACTCTAAACTGACCGCAGAGCCCGTCATGATGTTCTCTCTCTCTAAACTGACCGCAGAGCCCGTCATGATGTTCTCTCTCTCTAACCTGACCTCAGAGCCCGTCATGATGTTCTCTCACTCTAAACTGACCGCAGAGCCCGTCATGATGTTCTCTCTCTCTAACCTGACCTCAGAGCCCGTCATGATGTTCTCTCACTCTAAACTGACCGCAGAGCCCGTCATGATGTTCTCTCACTCTAACCTGACCTCAGAGCCCGTCATGATGTTCTCTCTCTCTAACCTGACCTCAGAGCCCATCATGATGTTCTTTCACTCTAAACTGACCTCAGAGCCCGTCATGATGTTCTCTCACTCTAAACTGACCTCAGAGCCCGTCATGATGTTCTCTCACTCTAACCTGACCTCAGAGCCCATCATGATGTTCTCTCACTCTAAACTGACCTCAGAGCCCGTCATGTTCTCTCACTCTAAACTGACCTCAGAGCCCGTCATGATGTTCTCTCTCTCTAACCTGACCTCAGAGCCCGTCATGATGTTCTCTCACTCTAAACTGACCTCAGAGCCCGTCATGATGTTCTCTCACTCTAAACTGACCTCAGAGCCCGTCATGATGTTCTCTCACTCTAAACTGACCGCAGAGCCCGTCATGATGTTCTCTCACTCTAAACTGACCTCAGAGCCCGTCATGATGTTCTCTCTCTCTAACCTGACCTCAGAGCCTGTCATGATGTTCTCTCACTCTAAACTGACCTCAGAGCCCGTCATGATGTTCTCTCACTCTAAACTGACCTCAGAGCCCGTCATGATGTTCTCTCACTCTAAACTGACCTCAGAGCCCGTCATGATGTTCTCTCTCTCTAAACTGACCTCAGAGCCCGTCATGATGTTCTCTCACTCTAACCTGACCTCAGAGCCCGTCATGATGTTCTCTCACTCTAAACTGACCTCAGAGCCCGTCATGATGTGTTCTCACTCTAAACTGACCTCAGAGCCCGTCATGATGTTCTCTCACTCTAAACTGACCTCAGAGCCCGTCATGATGTTCTCTCACTCTAAACTGACCTCAGAGCCCGTCATGTTCTCTCACTCTAAACTGACCTCAGAGCCCGTCATGATGTTCTCTCTCTCTAACCTGACCTCAGAGCCCGTCATGATGTTCTCTCACTCTAAACTGACCTCAGAGCCCGTCATGATGTTCTCTCACTCTAAACTGACCTCAGAGCCCGTCATGTTCTCTCACTCTAAACTGACCGCAGAGCCCGTCATGATGTTTTCTCACTCTAACCTGACCTCAGAGCCCGTCATGATGTTCTCTCTCTCTAACCTGACCGCAGAGCCCGTCATGATGTTCTCTCACTCTAAACTGACCTCAGAGCCCGTCATGATGTTCTCTCACTCTAAACTGACCGCAGAGCCCGTCATGATGTTTTCTCACTCTAAACTGACCGCAGAGCCCGTCATGATGTTCTCTCACTCTAAACTGACCGCAGAGCCCGTCATGATGTTCTCTCACTCTAAACTGACCGCAGAGCCCGTCATAATGTTCTCTCACTCTAACCTGACCGCAGAGCCCGTCATGATGTTCTCTCACTCTAAACTGACCTCAGAGCTCATGGTCCAAACCAGTGGTCCCCAAACTTTTTGACTCGAGGGCCACAGTCTTCTTCAGTCCACAAGAGTCTTCTACTGTCCACAAGAGTCTTCTACTGTCCACAAGAGTCTTCTTCAGTGTCAAACACTTGCGCTTCCTGCTTGATTGGCCCCGGTGGCCATTTGTGGTGAATTTTATTTTTTGCGCGCCATAGATCCTATGTGCAGCAGTGCGCAGCTGCGCAGGCGCAGCTTTGAGGGAACAGTGCCATCTCTTGGGGAAATGTGGGCATTACAGGCGAAAGGTAAAATGATCGGCCACAGTATCGTGAGTTTGAATCCCGACATTTGCTGCATGTCCTCATTCCATCTACTGTCTAATAAGCTTGGCGGGCCGGATTGAATGGCCCAACGGGCCGGATGTGGCCCGTGGGCCGTATTTTGGGGTCCACTGCTCTAAACTGACCGCAGAGCTCGAGTCTCATCACAGATATACCAGAATGCAATGCAGCGGCGGCTGGTTCATTAAGGGCCATGGGCGACGCCCCAACTGTCAATCAGCCAATCATATCAAAAGGTATTCAACATTTTGTTGGTCTAAAAACCGTATAATTTGTTCAGAATTACGTTGATATTATTATTTAAATATGTACGTATATGAAGGACACTGCTGCCTCTCTTTTAGCGTACGCTGTGGGCTGTTTGAGAATCACTCTGAGCCTGGTAGAAAAGCGATGGGAATCTTTAGCCAATCAAATCCCAAGAAAAATGATTACGTCACCAGTGGCGGCTCGTGATGCTAAATATAGGGGGCGCTATTTGACATGACCATGTTTTTGTTTTTTTAAACGTCCAAAATGTAAAATGCAAAATGACAAATAAATGTACATTTTAAATCCACATTTACAACTGAAGTAATAAAGTAAACACACTTTATTTCCACTTTTGGTCCTGACAATACAATGACTTAGAGACAGAAAATACATTTGACATAAAATTACATTTTACACTTTATAAACTATCAGATTGTAAAGAGCAAAACAAACATGTCAGTGATAAATATAATATATATGTAACCAGTAACCAAATCTCATATTATTTTTGTTTAATATTATGTTCAACATGCCTGGTGTTTGTTTTATTGTGCTGTCGGTGTCCTCCAGCCCCTTCTTCTTCTTCTTCTTCTTCTTCTTCTTCGTGTGTTCCCTTATATTCCCCCTATAAATGTGATGGACGTGACTTCCTCTTCCCTTCTGTTATCTCCGTGTGGAAGAGGTCAGTCATCCCTCGGGTCGTCCTTCATGTTTTGCATGTAGTGTGTTGATTTAATTGTGTTATATCCCTTTTAGTTTGGGCTGGAGTTGCCTCGTGGCACGTTTGACTTTATTTTTGTGTTTCTGTTTACCAGAATAAACGGATAAAACCGTGTCTCGTGGCCACTCAATTAATCCACAACGCAGGAACGATCCGGTCACATATATACTATATTAGAGTAACAATTATAAAGAGATCATAAAACAGCTTCTAAGTGGCATTAGTGACCCTGAACTAACTGTGTAACATTTATACTTTTATATTTAAGCGTCACATGATAAAGGATGTTTCCGCCCGGTCTCGAACCGGGGACCTCCCGCTAAACAGCCCTAAACAGAATCCCATTCATTTCCTATGGTAGTGCTAAACTACTACGGATGTAATATACTTTTGGCCAGCGGCGGCGCTGTGGCGGGAGCGCGCCATGTTTGAATGCAGAGTGACGTCATTCATTCAGTGCGACCTGGACAAGTTTAGCACTAGATCTGCTCCTGTTTTCACCTTCTTATGGACATTTTACTGCCCCAGAACACTCGTATTTTGTGGCATTTATAACGGGCATTTGAGGACGTTTTCAGATAAAGTTCGTCTTGTGTTTTGCACTTTTGAAACTGTGTTTTTAGTCACGTAAAGTCACTGCTACTTCCATGTCTCTGTTGAACAACTAACGCGACTTTTCTGTCAGTTTTGTGTGATATTCAGCCCTGTTAAGTTAAACTTTATTACATTTAAAGGT
Organism: Eucyclogobius newberryi; assembly: GCF_026437365.1. Taxonomy (NCBI): domain Eukaryota; kingdom Metazoa; phylum Chordata; class Actinopteri; order Gobiiformes; family Gobiidae; genus Eucyclogobius; species Eucyclogobius newberryi. The sequence goes on along the minus strand of NW_027316245.1, from coordinate 19,361 downwards.
TTGCAGTTGTGCAGTTTTATTTAAGGTGTAATATTACGTGATCTGTGTGTTGTGTTGTTCTTATTGTGCATAAAAGTAGTTGTAGCATCAACAATTCATCACAAGTAAGAGAGACTTTGTCCCACAATGGGGGAAATGCCTTCACTTCATGTTAATGTGGAGGACATTCCACAACTGTTACCTAGCAACAGACTGTAAACAAGAGCCAAAATGCATATGAATGACTCAACAATTATGTTGATTATGTTGTTCCTCTGTCATGTCCTCCTCTCCCCTGTCCTCCTCAGTCCTGTCCTCCTCTGCCCCGTAATCCTCTGCCCCGTACTCCTCTGTCCTGTCCTCCTCTGCCCCGTCCTCTGTCCCACCCACTCGTGTCCCCACCAGCTCTCCTCGTGAGCCCTTGGGTGAGTATAACTACATAAATCATGTGTTCTTGGTTTGTGTGGAGTCACAGAGTCACACCGTGTAGAGGAGCAGTCACTTCTGTCTTTTCCTTTAGTAGTGGCAGAAGAGGACGCGCTGGAGAGGACAATGCTCAGCATCTCCGTCCTGTGTCTGTAACGCTTTAGCTCCATTTTGGATGTACCATGTGTTATAAAGGTTTGTCTTTTATTCCAGCCGTGTCTGCACCAGTCGCTGCTGAGCTCCATCATCCTCAGCTTTACAGAAGTTCACACACAGATGTCCTGCCATGAAAGACACTTTGGGACACGTTCTGTCCTGTGCATGAGTTCAGTTGTTCCTGACCCTGTTCAGGTCCTGCTCTGAATTCATGCATCTGTGATGAGAGTAAGTCATATTATCTGGTGTTCAATATGAATGAGTGAGAGCTTCTTCTGCTCATTCACACTAACATTGCTAAATAAAACAGCAATATAAACTTACTTATGATATAAACAACAGGTCAAATGTAAGTGTGCGTTGTTACTAACAGCTAAATATGACTCATTATTCTTCTTCTTCTCTTACAGCAGCTGTTCTGGAGGAACCACAGGATGTAAGAGCTTTTACTTGTTGCTTATTCACTGTAAGATCAAAGTTGATCAAACGTATCATACATTTCTTTCCTCTCTTCAGCTGCTGCAGATGTGCTGCCCCTCAAGCCTCCAGTGCCACTTCCACAGGAGCTGAGGTTTGTTCTGCCCGAGTCTGGAAGTACTTCAGCTCCAGGTCTGACATTTTAATAGAATAATCTAAACAAACATAAACCTATATTGTGGTGTTTTGGTTGTTTCAGATGCAGCTCGTCCCACACATTCTGCATCTGATGCTCCTGGAGAAGAGAGAACCCAGAGTGAGTGAGCTCCATGTGTGTCTGTGTCTGTCTCAGTCAAACCATCACAGAGTGAACAGATGAATGCTTCATGCTCCATGTGTGTCTGTGTCTGTCTCAGTCAAACCATCACAGAGTGAACAGATGAATACTTCATGCTGACTGTAGTTTGACAGCCAGTGCAGTGGTTCTAAATGTGTGTCATGTCTTGTATTTCATGTGCACACGTGTTGCTTATCACTAAAACATTCATCTGTTTTGTTCTGTAGTTCCTCCTCCAGTGAAGCTTCAGCCGCAGTCGTCACAACAGGCCGCCTCCCCCTCCACTGCCCCTGAGCCAATCAGCCAACAGCGCGCTACACCCGACCACAAAACTACATATTTATCATTACATCATCATCACATCAAATTATTAAATGCATCATCTTCACTCAACATCAGCCCGAAAAAGCTGGAGCAAACACAGACACTCTGGCAGCACCACCACAACTCTGCCTGTCGTCACCACGACAACTGTCGTCACCACGACACCTGCCACAGTGAAGCCTCCTCCTCAGACCATCACCTCGTCTCCTCCTAGAGCTCCGA